>NW_015549593.1:55695-69241 GCF_001515605.1 Sinocyclocheilus anshuiensis | reverse complement strand
CACACACACACACACACACACACACACACACACACACACACACACACACATTTCCTTCCACTTCAGAAAAATGAAGCCAAAATGTCCCAGAAATGGCCGCTGTCATCTTGCACCAATGACGTCATTTGGAAAATGAGGTGAAGCCCCGGTAATGAGGTTCAACTTATTTGAAAAATTAACACTTGAACATACATCAGCATGATAAGAACTACCTAAAATTACATTTATTTGAAGTGTAATCTGATTTGGCTTGCGACCTAGGGGTTTATGACCTATGCTGTGCCACCAGGAGATCCAGGTGGAGGTCAAAATTACAGAACAACCTACAATTTCCTAAATTTCAAGGTCAGTGCTTAGTCCTATTTGAAGTCATCCTAATAGATGTAGCAGTTATTTTTAAGCAGATTTCATAAATGAAATATATATTAAATTAAATATGTACATATAAATGAAATATATATAAAAAAATTAAATGAGACATTTAAAAAAATAAATCTTTCACTTTTAGATACTTCCTAAAGGTTCTCTGTTCTCCATCTTTAACATCCATGGAACCTTTCCATTCCAAAAAAGGGTTTTAAATTAAGAATTAGGAATCATTAAATTCTTCTTCACACTAAGTTCTTTTAAGAACAGTTCACTGAAAGGTTATTTGGGGATCCAAAAATGATTGTTCTATGGCATAGCTGCAATCCTTTTGTAGTGATGTCCTGCGGATGTGCTGAAGTCATTCAAAGCAGGGACATCTACAGTTCCTACTAATTTTTGACAGCTTTAATGAGTTGGTCCTCACTGCAGAACACAAGATCCTCTAATATTCCTTCAAATTTTTAGCAATGAAGATTAACACTGTTTCAGAAAAAAATTAAGTGTTTATAATTTTTTTTCTGTAATGTTGATCTCCACTAAACACTCTCAGAAAAAAGGCACAAAAGCTGTCACTGGGGCGGTACCTTTTAAAAAAGTACACTTTTGTACCTTTTAGGTACTAAAATGTACACTTTAGGTACTTATATGTATCTTTAAGGTACCAATATGGACTTTAAAAGGTGTGCCTTTTAAAAAGGTAGTGCCCCAGTGACAGCTTTTGTACCTTTTTTTTTCTGAGAGTGAATTTATTCATATATACATAACTGTAACACAAAAATCAGACTCTATTTTGTTTCTGTATTTTATTAATTTTGTTATCTCATTAATTATATATTTTCTCAGAGGTTTGCTATAATGTTTTACACGCTCTTTCTCTCTCTCTCTCTCTCTCTGACCATTAGAAGTAAACGTGCCATATTTTACTGCTTTTAAAACTCCTGTGCTTTGTTTTCAACTGCTTTGGAAGAAGAGTTCTGAAAGTAACAGTATGTTAAATTGGCAGTACAATAAACTCTTACTTAAGTCCCTCTCCTCAAAACATCTATATCTCATGATATAAGTAGTAAACACACTTAGTATATGGAAAAATTGAGTATTCAGTAAATTGTTCAATTTGTCATTTCTTTAACCATCAAACGATTTAAGGTTCAAAGCCAGAACCAAGACTTCACCTGTCGGTAAGAGATGATTTTGAGAACTGATCAGAATTAGTTCACCTCAGTCCAGATATTGACAGCCCTGACATGCTGGCAGGTCATTTACCAGATTAGTGTCACCTGCATTGATCAGACACACTGATAACTGGCACTTTGACTGATCACACAGTCAGAGAGAAAACCGATAGCCAACCCTCCAACTCTCTTCTCTGATCCATTTCAAATAGCAGCACAAGCTCTGTCTGGAGTTATCCAGGATTGTCGTCTCATATGGATTTAAAGACAATTATTATCTTTCAAATCATAATTCTCCCTTAAGACTCCTTTAAGGTGTGGTTAAGTCGTTCAACTATTTTAAGTACAAAGCTCTGCGGTTCATTTCATAAAGGCTTCTTCAAATGCTTGGAGACAGCAACATGAATTTCCTGAAAGAAATGTAAGACTTGACAACATTCTACATTAGTGCGGGAGCAGCTCTTGTACTGCCTAAAGGCTGTCTGAGGTCCACGACGTGAAACAACACTGGAACAGTTGGGCGGCTCTCAGCCTCGTTCTAACATAATAAAGACAATCATGAAAGGCCATCTGTGTCCCACACATACTACACCGGGGGCTCACGCATACCCAAAAGTGCCCAAACTGCTTCTTGATCAAACCATATTAAAAAAAGCTAAACCAAATTAAGAAATACAATGATAAGCAACAGCTCTAAGCATGTAAAGACATATTGCATTAAACAATCACTTCATGATGAGCCAGAAAAAATGCATTTTCTCCTTCATATTTTCTAGTAAACTACATAAATACCCTTAAAACTAAATTACATTTTTCTTATATTAGAATACATATATATATACATATACATAAATATACTTGTGTGTATAAATCCATCCATCTATCAATCAAAAATTCATATACAAATAGATTTTTATTTTACTTCAAAACTTAAAAAAAACAAGATATATTCACTTAAGTCTTTTAGTAATTTTTGCTTCTCTGTAAACTTATTTTGTTTTAAGGATATTTAGATATTTTTTCCAGAAATACATATTGGTTCGAGGAAATGTTGCAATCTCAGAATGATACCTTGTGTGAAACAGACTGTATTTCAATAGTCCACAAGGCAGGTTTTGTTGATTTTCATCATAAATTCTTCATACAGACGCACTAAACTATAAGTGGGCATTAAAGGGGTCATATGATGCGATTTAAATTTTTCCTTTCTCTTTGAAGTGTTACAAGCTCTTGGTGCATAAAGAAGATCTGTAAAGTTGCAAAGACTAAAGTCTCAAATCCAAAGAGATGTTCTTTATAAAAGTTAAGAGTCAACCACGCCTACCTAAAACGGCTCATTCTAACACGCCCCCAACATGTCTACGTCATGATGTGGGAAGATTTGCATAACGCCACCCAAATGTTCACGCAAAGAAAGAAGGTGTAACTTTTATTCTCGCTGTAGTATTGTTGTTGCCACCGCTGCCATGTCGTGTGTCCAGGCCGGGGTCGTCACATGTGGTTGCCGCAAGCTCGCCGGCCGCTCCATCCTCGAATCCACCGGCCGCGCCATTCTCAAGCCCACCCATCTCTTTACACCAAATACACAAAATAATGTTCTTTTTAGCAGCATCATATACTTTAACTATTGAGTTGAAGCTCTAAACCTCATTATCATCTAACATAACAATGAAGGAAACTGAATAACTAGTCATTAACCAGGCACTCTTCTGTATAGACGGATTTAGAAGAGAGCAGCCATAATTTTCTCTGCTCAGCCACCCAAACACATCTGCCAGTCATACTTGTATCATAAAAAGTTAAGTGGAAAAATGTGGCGTGTGCATCTACCCTGCATTAGAGGAGGCTGAGTGAGGAATGCCTGAAAAGCAGAAACCACCTGCCATGTGTGGGGAAACTGTAAATGGATCTCAGCTCCAGGTCCTTTCTGAATTATTAATGTATGGGTGTTTATCGCTAGAAACTCACTCTCAAAAATATACAGTAATAATATCACAATAGCATGTGAGCCCAAACAGCATTGTGTTTCCCTTCTAACTTGCTCCTCTAGACTGCCCAATGTTTTCATAGGGTGTGGATTGCCCTTTCAAAGTTGAAATTTTAAGTTTAACCTTTATTTGAAAGCTTGAACGTTCAATTTTGAGATGGAATTAAGGTCAGAGCTCAGAAACCATCAGTGTGATACAGTGTTTTTTGGTCACCCGCAGTGAAATTGCATCGATGCACTCAATCATGTCAGCTAACTCGCAACACTCATAATTTAGAGCCATGCAACACTGGCCTGACACATCACTTACTAAGTGACAGCCAAGAAGCTGTACAAAGTAAAACTGTGTGCACCGTCGTCCCCGCTAAAAGAGCAGTCAGTGCGGCTTGCCCACGGGCATATGTCAACATCTGTGATGCAGATGACTCTTACTGATGCTGCAAGGGTCAGTGCTCCAGTAAGTCAAACAGAGCTATTATTCTAACTAATGGGTTTCCTGCTGAAAAGAACAGCATACTGTGGTCCCCCATCAAGTGTTTTAACTCACAAGACATCCTTAATCCCTATTTGAATGGGATTTGTTTTAAGGATATGTCTGTAAAGCAATTTTCTCGAGATGTCTGTAATGTTTTCACACAGGATAAGCCATGTCTGTAAAAATTGCCCAGAATGGAACTCGGGAGCATTTGTATATTGCAGCCACACATAACTAAGCTTTGAGAAAATGCATTTAGCCGTGATGCAACCTACACTGCGGCACTGTCACTGGGGCGGCACCTTTTTGAAAGGTACATACATGTACCATTAAAGTATTAATACTACATTAAGGCACTAACTTAAGGTGCTAATTTGCACCCTTTAGGGGTAAATAAGGTATAAATGTGTATGTTTTGAAAATGTGGAAAACATTTTGGTATTAAGGTGGTCAGGGGCCCCTAGGCTGCTCTTTGTGTGCTTTACTGGAGAAATTTAATTAGTGCCATACATGGTCCACACGCAAATAGTTAGGTGAACTGGCATACACACACACATTGAGACAGCCAATCCTACAGTGTTTCCTCTAGTGTCCTCACAGGATTTTGTGAGACTGTGATAGGTGCACATTGATTCCTCTAGTCTAGGGGGTTCTGCGGGTATAAGAAAATTTTGTTCATTTTAAATTTAAATGCATAAATCTGGTGCATTTTTAGAGCAGAATCAAGTGACTAGATAAATGAAGAAATGTGTGCTCTTTCTTAGTAGTAGTAATTTATTTATTGGTTGCAGATGTGAATGTGATGGTAGGGAACAATTTACACTATATAAATTCTTATAAAATCTACAAATGCCATTTTGTCAAGAGCAGGGAGTGATTTTTCTCCTCGTCTTTTCTTGTTTGATTATTATTAATGCCGACACTTAACGCAAGATAAGAGACGAGACACGATATTTTTACACATTAAAAAAAAAAACATTCTCAACAGATCACGTGATCACAAAATTACATACTTATGTAGGCTACTTTTCTAATTTTCAGACCAAAATAAATCAGAATCCTTTCTTCTTTCTCTACATGGGTAACAAATGAATGAATTTCACTTTGTTCCTCTTACAAGTCTCAAATTTGTATGGTCTACCATCTTTTCAATAAATGCTCAGGACAAAAAACCCTATATGCTTTGCATCCTTAAGTCCATTTGGAACAGCAAGTGTTAACATGTCTTTTCACTGACCTATGTCTACCTTGATGTGCTTAAATGCTAGACATGGGCTGCTGAGAGCAGATTTACAGAATTTTATTAGCATGCCATTTCAACTGCTATTATTTTTGGTTACTTTTTCCAATCGTTTTACAGAACATAAAAGAAGCTGTAATCTTTACCGGCACAGAAATGTGCAGTCCGAAATATTACAGACAAACCCGATTATAACAAAATTAAAATCAGAGAGAATCTCTGATAATTAGTACTCCACCTTCCCATGTAAAACTAATTCTGTCTAAATAGGGCAAGCCAATTTTACCAGAAAGGCCATGTATTACAAACGGCTTCACCAAGTACGTTTTGTGAACAGACCAGCACAAAACCAGCATGTGTCTAAACTGGTCTTGAGAGCAGAGTTCTCTGAAAGAAGCACAAAGCTCAGTGCTCATCCATTAAGTGCCTCATGTTTTCCTCCAGCTCTGAACAGAGAAGAGCAAGATGTTGTGAGATCCATCAAACGCATCCCTGATTACACCACATTCAGGTGAGATAAATGGCCTTATTGGGACAGACCACACAGTGGCAAACCTCTAATCTGCTGCATAGATTACAGTTCTCATTGATCAGCACATCATCCTGTCACCCCACGTGGCTACCTGGCAAATGTTTAGTGTATGGTGAATGTTTAGTTTATGGCCTGGCAAATGTTATTAGCATTTTAACGGCAGAAATGACTAAAGCATGTGTGATGGGCCAGATAGAAAATAACAACTAATCCCATGGGCTCCAAGTCCTATAAAACACTACAGTAGTTCTATACTATGCGTGTTGTCAAATAAAATATGTAATATCAATATATATTTAAATTACAATATAAATATTAGATTTGGGGTCACTAACATTATTTTTGAAAAAACAAATCAATTTAGCAAGGATGCACTAAACTGATCAAAAGTGACAGTTAAGGCATTTATAATGTTAAAACAAGATTTCTATTTCAAATAAATGCTGTTATTTTGAACTTTATTCATCAAAGAATCCTGAAAAAATGTATAACGATTTTTACACTTCATTAAGCAGCACAACGGTTTTCAACATTGATAAGAAATATTTCTTAAGCAGCAAATCAGCATATTAGAATGATTTCTGAAGGATCATGTGACACTGAAGACTGGAGTAATGATGCTTAAAATACAGCTTGGACATCACAGGAATAAATTAAATATTATATTTTATTTGAATAGAAAGCACTTATTTTAAATTGTAGTAATATTTTACAGCATTACTGTTTACAGCATTTTTGATCAAATAAAGGCAACCTTGATGAGCATAAGGGACTTTCCAAAAGCATTTAAAAAGTCTTACCAATCCCAAATTTTCTAACAGTAGGGTATAATATAGAAATACTTTTTATTTAAATAAGTTTTTTTTTTTTTTTGTAGTTAACACATTCAGTTCCTTTTAAGGAAAACTAAATAATATGAATAATTAAGTTTGTCAAAAAAAAAAAAAAAATCAACACACTCATAGTGGAATATGTCTATATAATGACACTATAAAACAGCTCTTTCCTTGTCTCAATTGCACAACAAATAGAGTACAATTCTCAGCATCAAACCCCAATACAGAAATGCAAATCTATGACAATTCAATAATAAAATAACTTTCCCCACACTTTATGGGTGATATTTCACTTTTTGACTTTTTTTCATACAAAATTAAACATTTGATAAAATGCATGCATTAATATATTAACTTCGACAGCACTAGTAATAACTTATGTACACTTAAAATGTAACCTTGGATGGGCATTGCTCTGCACAGTCAAGATTTCAGCAAACAGGTGAAAAGATGAAAGATTTCATTAATACTAAGACCTCAGCAACAAAAATGAAAAACTGCGAGATAATGGCAACTTCTTGTACATTTCACATGCATTTTGTAATTGATTTTCTCACATCTATCTACCAATCGCTGATCTAGCTATATATGTATCGATTAAAGATGTGTCGGGTTTGATATTAGCTATAATTACACTGAGATTCTGCTGTTGATTAGCTAGAGGTCACAACGATTTTAGCCTGCTGTAAATTTAAGGGGGGAAAAGGAGAAAAAAACATAGAAAAAGGTGACCTTGGTCCTCATATTATATTGACTCTCGTGTGTTCTGTGAATTTCTGCCAGTGCTGGAGAACTACAACGCTGAGGTCATAAACCAGCATAAAATTACAACCGTGACTACAGGATTCAATGAATTTTAGTAACGTGCTGCTGACACAAAGTTAAATGACTGACTTCCTCAATATGTTGCTTTAGAGATAGGCCTCAGCTGAAGGGTGTTGACTGACACATGAGCTGTAATGCTGCAGAACTTAAGATGTAGCATCACACCACACTGCCACTAAGTGACAAAGCACTGTGAAGCTTGGAGGTATGAAAATGTTAAGAAAAGTGAAAAAGAAATAAAAGCATTTATATTAGGATGCAGTAAAACATTCCCAGCTGCCAGAGGAATTGCTTTATTTATGACTTTTTTCACTTCACATCCAGGTGTAATAGAGCCTCTGTTATCAGAGTAAATGAACATGGGGGCTGCACAGTAAACCTGAAGTGCTGTGAAAATAATGAACAAATTCTGTTTCTTGGAGGAGTTCGCTAGTTTATTTGAATTCCTTTAAGGAAATGCGGAATTGCTACAGAGTCCAGAGATGGAAACTGCCACTTCTCGTTTGCCCGACAGAGTCGAAAACCTAAGAGAAACTGGCAAGCATAAACACCTGGAGTTGATAGTCAGAGATCCTCACTGACAAGAGCCCTTATTAGACTGCCCACAGTGTGGCTTAGCTGCTGGAAAACTAAGGGTCTGGACATATGGAGTTCACACAGGGAGGTTACTGAAACACCAGAATCAGAAACATTATTTAATTCCACTGAAACAGGACATTCTTTGACTTTGATAGAATGCTTCGCAGTAGCCATTATAAAAGTGCTGTCTTCTTTATTCTGTTCCCTGGAGTCATTCCATGCTGCTGTGCATTTAAGAGATCGACATCCTGGACAATTCAAGCTGTTCATTCATCAAATTGAAAACCCCATGTCGGTGAACACAATTTTCTGTAGAAGCTTGCACATACACTGCTGAAAATCATTTTCTTAATCAGTATTTCTGTTGTACACACACACACACACAAAATAAAATTTACTTGGAAAAGGAAAAAAATATAATTTTAGATATATATTATACAGAACTGTTAAAGAAAAAATAGTAAACTAATGAGAAGAGCAATGGGAGCTCCTGTGTGTATGCACTCAGGCATAGGCATGCTCAGCGCTGTCAAAATAAAAGTCCCAGCGCTATCAATTTAAAAGTCCTGCTTCGTATAAAACAGAAAAACTTACTAATAATTAAAAAATGCAAAAAATACCGGCTGATATAGCAGTTGGCTACTATTCAGTGTGAATAGATTTTTATTTGTTCTATTAGAAACAAAGTTGTTTTTCACACTCCCATGCTGCTACACTCAGCACAAAAAAGATATTGAGGAATTTTGTTTGAGACACATTGCAGCAAGTCAGTGTTAAAGGCAGGGTAGACAATTTCGGAGAGGCTAGCAATAGCAAGCTAGCTTTGAAAGCATAAGATCCCACCCTCCCTGCAAATCAATCTCCAAAGCCACGCCTCCTCCAAAACACATGAACGCACACAGGCAGACCAGAGGCTGACCAGCGATATGATGAGAGACATTGGTGGAGGTGGAGGTGGAGGGTTGAATGCAACGTTGTCAGATCACCTCATGTCTCATTCACCGGTGAGAAAACATTACACTACAAAGCACATAATATTGCAATAATTACGCCTTCCGTTCTCGCTCG
Organism: Sinocyclocheilus anshuiensis; assembly: GCF_001515605.1. Classification (NCBI taxonomy): domain Eukaryota; kingdom Metazoa; phylum Chordata; class Actinopteri; order Cypriniformes; family Cyprinidae; genus Sinocyclocheilus; species Sinocyclocheilus anshuiensis. The sequence goes on along the minus strand of NW_015549593.1, from coordinate 60,158 downwards.
GTCTGCGATGATGACGTATCATGTCTGTTCAAACAGGGTGCACGGAGGTATGCAAATACATATGCTGACAGCCACAGGCAGGTAGCACAGCCTATCGTAGCCCTCCGACCAAGGAATATGATTGGACAAACATTTTATGCACCTACACCTTCCACAGACGATATAAATACATATAAATACATTTAGACCACTTAACTTATTGATTGCTGTCGGGATGTGAAGAGACTTTCAACCAGCATAACAAAAAATGTTTTTGAAACAAATCACCTACCCTGCCTTTAATCTAATCAATGAAATTACTGCCAGAAAAGTTTGTTAGTAAAGGGTTTTTTGATTATGTAAATAATACCAAAAATACAAAAAATGTTCATAACGATAATTAAACAAACTGAAAATGATGTGACAAATAACACTGTAAGATATAAATAATGCTTTTTTGAAAACAAATCTATACAAAAAATTACTGATTTCCAGTCAAAATCAATAATGCCACAGACTGACCTCCTTCAGCTGTACGAGCTAAAGCAGAACAGGGAATGAACACCGTTTACAACCGGTTGATTAAACCCCTCAAAAGGATCTACATATAGCCATGTAACTAAACTATGAAACTATGACTAAAACAAACAAACAAAAATATGTAAAATGAAGATAACCTTGAGCAGCTGCATATTCTATTTTGCTCTTAATTAAAAAAAAAAAAGTATCTATAAGCACCACCACAACCCCTAAACATCACATAAATAAACCAAACCAATGCAGGGAACCTGACATGCCAATCAGATGGTGTCTTTCTGTTTCTAAGCAGGCAGTACTTGGGCAAAATTATCTACAATGTGGACCAGACTTTATGCAGATAGTCAAAGTCCAGTAGTCCAGAGTGTACATACTCTAGAATTGTGCTAAGACACTTAAGGCTGTAGCTGAATTTCAATCAGACTGTGAACGGCATGACAGACGTCTCTTAAGAGTGCTGCCAGGCTGTAATAAGAGTTCAGTCCTGCTCTTGAATACAGAATAGACGGATATAGATCACTATGCAATGAGCTTTAACTGGCCAGTAAACTGGAGCAGTCTGAACATCAGTGCAGAGAAAAATGCTCCATCTCACGGTCAGAGTGGAACAGACCCCGATATTCATGCTTCAATATGCTCATTCTTGGGAAATAAAGCAGAAACAGAAGAAATGCCTAGTCCTCCAGAGCCCAATTAACTCCAGCAAAAGGAAGTCAAGAAAGCTGCATTGAAAACAACACATGCCCAAAAATCCTTCATTACTCTGTCAGTCTCTTTCTTAAGTTTGGGCTGAAAGGTTAAACAATAGAGCAACGGAGACACTTCACGCTTAATTTAACCAGACTTCTCATCAACATAATTATCAAAATCATGAGAGCCATTTTGATGCTGTTAGCAATGATTACTCGCTTCTTTGCTACACAAATTTGTTTTACCTATAAATACTGGGTAATTAAATTTCACATAGCAGCATTGTATTCAAATGAGAAAGCTGCACTTCTGAAAATGAGAAGTACTATGTAATGTCATACTAAATTTGTATAATAACACCAAGGCCCTTTATATTCATCAAGTCTGAAATAATGAATTAAACAAATAAAAAAATATATAAGACACTCTTTCTCATCCACAAAACACCTGATTGTGTCAAATTACATCAATCAATTGAGGTGCAGGGAAGTTTAAATAGAGTATTTGACACTGGTGTTACTTAAGATCACACATCTGATGTCTTTTTAACTGGAATTAAGAATTATGAGAAAAATATCTGGTTCTAATTACACCCGTTTCAAACACCCTCACCTCTCAGACCTATGTGTCAATTCTCCTCAGGAACGTTAATTAGGTAATTCCACTGGATTCTTCCCTGTCTCCCTAATATATCCACCCATAATCTATTATGACACAATAATAAAACATGCAAAAAGGCTGCAATTAGTTTCACAGGTTGTAAAGATGGGCTATTAAGGTCTCGCTAAGGCTTCCTCAAGTTCACGTTGCTGGATTCCTAATCTTCATGGCATCTCTCATAAATTACACAGCTAGGTTAAAATGGGTCACACTAACTGATCTCCAAAGCCATGCTTTCAGACAGCTCTATAGCCGCCTATCAGCTAGTGTAATGCACTGATGAAACACTGTGACGCTGACATGATGCAGGTCAATGTGTCCAGCTGCTCTTAAAAGCCTTTCCTTTATTATATCACTCTCAATATTAGAATGCTTTATAGATATACAAATCATGCAGAGTTCTAATGGAATACGCACAGTACTCTTTAGCCAAACAACTTTCCATTACTAGTTTTTGTAAAAATAATGTGATATTTTTGCTACAGGGGGATATTAGAAAACTTTTGATATGACAATTTATTCATGGTGCTGACTAAAACAGCACTATTACTGTTGCTTATGCTTTATTCAACACCCTTAAAACCAGTGTATTACCTATATGCACATAAAGACATTTTATGAAATAATTTACTTCCAATAAATACAAGTATTTTGATTGTATACCTTTTGAGTTGACGCAAGCCACAGTTTGAGTCCTGCTTCCATTTCCACAGTTCCCTTCGCTGGGCACACAAGCGCCCTCAAACTGCACCTGCCACAGGAAGCATACTGGATCCTCACAGGGCATTGACTCCAGGAGATGAGCACAGCTTTCTGTTCCTGATCCTTCCTCCAGCACCTCTCTCCTCCTCTGCCTGTAGCCTGGGAACAGAGCGAGAAACAGGTGGATTAGGGTTATTGTGAGGGAAAATGAGTATCAGTTTCTGGCCAGTGAGTTCGGAACTGAAATTCTAGTGGTGGCTAAATAAGTCTATAATAGAAACTCATTTGAAAAGGCTTTCTGACACAGCTTTTGTTAGCAGAATAAATTCCTACTCCTGCTCTGCTGTAATTTGCCTGAATACACTCTTTTAATTTACTCATTTGTAAAGCTATGAGCTATGACTGCAAACTGAGACGCCAGTCATAAATGAAATAGCACTGGAATATGAACATTTAACACCTAAAAGTACTGGTTAAACATGAAGGCAAAACATTGTTCTCATAAAAAAACAAAAAAACAACTATGCATTGTGCTGCTAGAAAGATTGTCATCATCTTTTAATGCTCGTCTGTCTGCGAAAAACAAAAACAAAATACAAAACTCTTAGACCAACTGTAATTAATATTTCATAAACTGGCATACGTTCTCAAAGCCAGCTCCAGCCGATATCAATATGCATTACAATACAGTGCATAAGCGAGAAAAAAGATGAATCAGGCATTACTCCAAGCATAATTTATCAAACAAGATGATCTGATGACTAACATGAGGGTGGGATGCTAGCTGTCTGGATACCATCTGATCCTGTTTACGGTCTGTGATGAGTAGATACTAACTCCTCATATCTTTGCTCCTTGACTATGTGCATGCCAGTAGTGAGATTTGGTTCATCACACACCCCTGCAGGGGGCTTGACTTGGCAGTCCTTGGAAAATCATAGTGTCAGCCAAGCCTTTGAAATAATCAAAACACCCCACAGCTCTCAACACTGCTTTGACACAAAAAACGGTAAACCCTATAAGACATGTGTGTATTGTGTGACGAGAGCTCTGAATATATCATATATATAATTCAAACCTTGGGGTATTACCAGTTTGTTTCACTTATCACAAAATAATTGAGAAGACATGAATAACACCCTGTATCTAAGAACAGATGTACAGTATATTCTGTAGACTGCATTATGAATCATTTGTTCTGTTTCAGAATTCATAATATGATGATTCCATAAAACTTGTCTATATTCTACATACGTATTCACAACAATGGCATCTTCGGCAAAAACATGTCCATTTATCTCCGGGGACAGTCAATATGAATCTGTTTTATAACTTTTGTAAACCACTAGCATTTTTTTCCACAGATAACAGGTCAATAGAAACAGTCTTGTATTGTAGAGTATTGTATATTTTGGTTCCAAAATCTGTAGCCCAGTGTTTTTCTTTTTGTTTTTTTCTTAGATATCCATTTCAAACATTGATATAATATTCCCAGATGCAAAAATTTACAATTTATCTCTAAATTCTATAAATTACTGTCAAATATAAAGAGTGCTATTGTTAAAACCTTCCCACTGGTGGAACTGGCTTTATTTTTTACAGGGACATATTGCGCTAATGAAATTAATTTGTTCAAAATTATATTTATGCCATCCATCATCCATAAATCCTTCATATTTGTTATATAGATTCTTATAACTTTTACTGTCATCTCAGGAGGGTTTCATATGCTGAGGAGAGAAAAGTCCTGAAGAATAGCGCTAAAATAAAGTGAGAAATAAAAATGCTTCAAAATATCATTTTCTGTATTAAAAAATCTATAAAAAATACAAAATATTACATTTTACACACACACACACACACACACACACACACACACACACAAACACACACAC
>NW_015549593.1:53582-55089 GCF_001515605.1 Sinocyclocheilus anshuiensis | reverse complement strand
TTCAAGTTGTACGAACGTAAATTTAAGACTTTTTAAAGCCATATAAAAGACCAATTAAAGAAAATGTAAGCAATAAATTAACGGGAACACAATATGTCAATATGGTCTCTAAATGTAGATGTCTAAGCAGCACACAATAATTTTTAGCAAGACTTCAAAGCTTGAAAATACAACTTCCAACCAATCTACATTACTTTTTAATTCATTTTACACACACACACACACACACACACACACACACACACACACACACACACACACACAAAATATATAACAATATTTCAATATATACTTCAGCACATGCACTAAAATGCACGTTTTCTTCATTGAAGATGCACCATGACAGACTGAAGCTGTAACAAACAACTTCCTGCACCTCTGAGCCCCAAAAGCAGCATCCTTCTTCTGTAGATGACAACAGCTCAACCCCAGGACAGTAAATGAACAAATTACAACTACACATCATTCTGAAATGACACCTGAGCAGCATAGTGGAGGACGTACTCCCTTGGAGAACATGCATGCAGACACGGTTCACACACCAACAGCCCTGTTTCTGGACCAAAAGGAATGCCCGGATGAGCGATGCCCTCCTCCAAACTGTGAAAAACAATTTGATGGAGACATATCCCTGCGGATATTAATAACTGAAAGGCTCACGGGAGCTATCGGACTTATTCATGGGAAAGACTGGTGGGCTGCAGGCAGCGTTTCACTTCCAATACTTTAGAACCTTATCAGTCCCACTTCAATGCTCCCTACTCACATTAATGCTGGGTAGAATTTGCCACTTACAATCATTGCCAAACCAGTGTTCAATTCATTCCTCCACACACACTTACATTCACCCAAGATCACACAAAGAGGATAAAAAAATGACTGTGGGCAATAGTAGATTTGTAATGCACTAGAAATGTTAATAAAACAACTAAAAAATAAATCCACGAGACTCCTCTGATGAAATCTATGTTTGTATGTGTAGGAAAGAACTTAATTTTTCTATTTATGAAAGCTCTAGGCTTGGGAGTTCTGCATAGTTCATCCAGTATCAAAGATCAAAAGATACTCTGAAACAGCAGTGAGGTGAAATGCTTGAAAACAGTAAACAGACTCTTGTCTAACCAGGTGCAGGTGCAGTCTAAACGAATAAAAGAGAATCTAGACACCCTACCTATTAGACAGTCCCACTGGGAAAACACATCACAAAATCTTCAAGACAGCAATCAGTTATAAAACAAATCCTTCTCAGATGGGTTTCTTCTGATATTTCTCCTAAAGAGTTTCAGAAGAAAGCTTAATGTCTCAAACTGATTTGCCAAAATATGTGGAAGTGTGCAATCAAAAGTTAGAGATTTCAATATGAACATCAAGTTCTTTAAATGATCTTGATGATACTTTTTACATTTTGTAGTTCTATACTCTAACTTCTATTATTTAATAATTAAACAATTTAATACCAAAATGTAAAAAAAAAAAAAAATAACACCATATTAGCTTATTTCAAACA
>NW_015549593.1:47074-53069 GCF_001515605.1 Sinocyclocheilus anshuiensis | reverse complement strand
ACACACACACACACACACACACACACACACACACACACACACACACACACACACACACACACACGTGTTGTGTTTCCATGTTTTATGGGGACTCTAATTCCATAGGCGTAATGGTTTTTATACTGTACAAACTGTATGTGCTATTGCCCTACACCAACCCTACCCCTAAACCTACCCCTTACAGGAAACTTTGTGCATTTTTACTTTCTAAAAAAAACTAATTCTGTATGATTTATAAGCTTGTTTCCTCATGGGGACCTAAAAAATGTCCCCACAAGGTCAAAATTTACTAGTATTACTATCCTTGTGGGGACATTTGGTCCCCATAACGTGATAAATACCAGGTACACACACACACACACACACACACACGCACACAGTAAAATATCATTATAATTTAAAATAACTATTTTCTGATTTAGCAATATATTTTAAAATGTCATTTATTCCTCTGATGGTAAAGCTGAATGTTCAGCATCATTACTCCAGTCTTCAGTGTCACAGGATCCTTCAGAAATCATTCTAATATGTTTATTCTAATATGTTAAAACTGAGATACATTTTTTTTCAGGATTATATGATGAACAGAAAGTTAAAAAGAACAGCATTTTTTTTTTAAATAGAAACCTTTTGTACTATTATAAATGTCTTTACTGTCACTTGATCAAATTAATGCAACATATTATATCATATTATTTTCACATTTAACATCATAATTTAGATCTTCATACCTCTAGAATATTCATCTTGTTTCAGTAAGGCAGGTGAATGATACAATTGCAGCACTGTTTTAAAGCTGGGATTATTCTTATAATTCTTATCCAGAATGAGTCATTTCTCACTGAAAGCCTCACTTATGTATGACTGATATGTGTGTAACATCTGGACCAATCAAACACACAATTTTTCATTTGATTTAACAAACTGAGAGGTCAAGTAAATATCTACAGCGGATCTAAATATTTATAATTAATTATAACTAGGTATGATTAATTATTCATATTTCCCCATGAGCTGATTCGCAACATATGTGACATCAGTCTGCCCTCTGCTAAATTCTCTCATTATAGGGCAGTACTCTGGCAGCTCGCTTCAGTGACAGATGTTATCACCTCTCACCAAAAATGGTGTCAGTTTTAGATACTCTGTTACCTCCGGGTTCAGCTCAGTGGAGAGGTGTACCAACCATCAATCTTAAACATATTTAAAGTGGATTTTGTAGCTTCTATTAATAAAAGAGCATATTTTTTTCCCCACCAATGACATTTCATTCCCATGTTGTCCCACCTTTTCGTCCATGTGTTTCCATGCAGTTGTCGTGGAGACAGGCCCCCCAGGAGGACCAGGACGAGAGCAGGCATAGCTGTGGGCATGGTATGGAGCAGGGCTGCACTGCAGAAGGCAATTCTCCTACACACAGATGCCCACTTACCGGCCTAGACACTACCGAGGCATAGAAAGAAAGAATCCATATGTCAGGCAAATTTAGCCAGAACTTTTCTTGGCAAAATATAATTCAGTTTAATAAGTATAATTTTCTGAACTTTCCTGCTGAGCACCAACTCCCACACAGAATAAAATCAATTGCAAAGCCTTTGTAAACCAATGCAAGTATTTAGCTCAAAGTCTTGACAGATCTCTTCTTCTGCATTGTGACATACATTCAAGTGAAAAAATATAGAGAGAGGACTTAGTTCTTTTTCTAACTTCACTCTGTGTTTCACTTTGGGAATCGGGCATGACCAACTGCAGAATCTCTTATGACACCACATCTGTCGACCTGTGACAAGGCTCAGCTCCACCTATATCAGCCAGTTCAACCCCTGCCAAAGTCACTAAAGTTTCCTTTTGCCCTAGCCCTGCTTTTGTGCCTAAGGTAGTTGACTCAGCGTATAGGTGCCCATCTACTGAACTGGCAGCTTTTCACCCTCCTCTGTTCTCTTCTCCAGTGGAGCAGAAGTTGAATTCATTATGTCCGGTACGGGCTCTTCATATGCATGTGAAAGGAACAGCAGGCTTCAGGACTCCTCAACAGCTGTTTGTGTCTTGTGCTACTCCTCACAAAGGGAAGCCGTTGTCTCGTCAATGGCTGTCTCATTGGATCATTGAGGCTATATCTTTAGCTTATGTTTGCAAGGGTCTTCAACAGCCTAAGAGCTTGAGAGCCTTACTCAGGGGAGTTTCTGTTCAAGATATTAGTTCAGCAGCAAGTTGGGCTATGCCACATACTTTTGTGAGATTCTATAGACTGGACGTGTCTGAGCCATCCTTAGCACATGCAGCGCTGGGAGCCGGTAGGTCTGTGCACATTTAATTGTTATGGGTGATAGCAGTGATATGGGTGCAATCTGGGAGTGGTCCATATCTCCCATAGTGAAACACCGAGCGAAGTTAGAAAAAGAACAATGGGTTACTTAATGTAAACCTGGGTTCTTTGAAAACAGAGTGAGATGTTTCATCCGCACTCCCCTCCTTGCACAGGTACGGGAAGTAATCTCTCTATAATGACTTGGGCTAATGGCATGGGTGGACCTGGCTAATATAGGTGGTGCGGAGCCTGGTCACAGGTCGACCTGTCTGTCAAAGACAGATGTGGTGTCATAAGAGCTTCCACAGTTAGTCACGCCCAAAGCGATTCCCATAGTGAAACACTTCACTCTGTTATCAAAGAACCCGGGTTTATGTTAAGTAACCCATCGTTTTCTCCATCGGTTGTTGACTGGATGGAGGCAGATCTGAATGCAAGCTTGCTGTTCATTGTAAGTGACAGACCTACACAGACTAAATGACTGAAATCTGACATACATCACTAGAGAGAAGTCTGTCATTTGACTGGAAGAACAGAGTTTTTGATTAAACATTACAAAGTAAAAAAAAATAAAAAAAATGAAACATGCATGGATATAATGTTCACAATAAGATTGATAATATGCATTCAGAAAATAGATAGGGCGAATTGCCATATCATGTAAACTTCAAAATTAACATGTATTGTGGTTTCCAACACATTTTAATTCTGGAATTTCATGTATCTTCAAGTGAAACAAGATATTCAAGGTGAAAACTTTTATGGTGGGACATAATTTTATCCATCAGAAATTAGATAGATTGTGAATTGAGAGTGTTACATACCAGAATGGAGGCAGACTGAATTTGAATTTGTTAAAACAATCCTTAACTATTTGGCTATTGATTAACGTTATCCAATAGGCTGCATGGCCTAAGAGACATCAGCGGAAAAGGAAAGTAATTTCAGTGGACAGGAAAATGAATACAATTTGTTCCTGTTCTAGATTAACATGCACTGGATGAATAGTTCCCAATAAAACCAGGAACATGCAGTAAGAAAGTAAAATGATTTTGAACTGACTTTGAATTGGACTGATTCTCAATTTGACTTTTGTCAAACAAGTGTTCAAAAGTTTAGGCAAACCTCTTGAAAGTCTCTTACTTTGACTGTGGTCTGTTAACATTAGTATGAGAGTCCTCTGGGTTGGGTGGAAAGCAAACACCACTGTTGATTTTCATTGATCTATATCCCCAGACAACATTGATTGAAAGGAGTAATCTTCATCTGTATGCCTTTCTCAGCTCAGCATGCCTTGAATCCATCTAAACACTGCTTTCATTGGCTAGTGCAGCTCCTTGAAATTAATTTCAGAGCAAGGTGACTCCCTTTAACTACCTTTAATCTTAGAAACAGGTTTTTTACAAGCACAGTTACTCACGGCTAACGCAAATGGCTAACCAAAAGACTTTTTGATCTGGATTTCTTAAACCAAAATGAATTAGCCTTTGCAATGTGAAAATCAACACATCTGCAGCTGAAGAGATGCACAGCACATAGCTTAGCCATACTACTGTAGCTCATTGTCATTTAGACACTGATCCTTACCCTCTTTTCTGTGATGAGGGGTGGAGTTGTCAGGGACCTGGACGCAGTACAGCTGCCTGGTCTGAATCCCTCCACCGCAGAGAACGCTTACATTGTTAAGCCTTCTGTCCTGCTGGCTGAGAAGAGGGGCCACTTGACAGTCCCCCCAATCTGTGCTCTTCCACACATACCTGGAGAACAAAAGCACATTCCCGCTGTGGTGAAACACACTTCTTTTGTTTTGGCCCTATAGCCTCATTATATCATGCTGGGCTCCTCTCAAAAGTTGCACCGGATAAATGGACACAGTGAGCTGCCGCTGAAAGATACTAATAGGCTTAGCTTCCTGTTTTCCGGTAGGAAACCATCTACTAATGAAAAAGCATAGACTAAGCAAAGTGTTATGATGCATAAAGCAGTGGTTTTAATGAAATAACTGTCTGCTGCTATTGATCAAATACCTAATCTCACTAATTAGCTTTATCTAATCTTTGGTATGCTCGGATGCAACAGGGGTTTAGTAAATAAATACTTGAAAAAACTCTCGAAAAATCATTTTGTAATTTTTTTTGTACAGTAATGTACAGTAGGAATTTAATTATTATTGGGAGGCTGAAATACAAACCTAGGGCAGTTCGGAAGTAAATCTCCGATTATGTTGCAGGCTTTCTTTTCTTCAAGAGTGGCGCATTCTTTGCCTAGTCCAATAGGAGTCTGCGTTATGCTTCGAGTCCTGACCCGAAAACCAGGCGACATATCTGATGCACTACATGTCTTTGAACATGGACTCCAAACGGACCAATCAGAGGTCTCACAGTCTCTGGGCATAATGCACGACTGGAATGTTCCTGGACCGTTGTCAAGGGTACAAAGACTGAGAACAAGAAAACAAATAAATTAGGGATGAGATGCACAAGGAAAACATATTCAAACATTTCAATGCTGCCAAAAAAGATCAGAAGAAAGTCTCTGTCATTTAGAGTTGAAAGCACATAGTGATAATATGTTTTATGAGATAAATGCCATCAGTTGTTCCTCTATTGTTACTATTTAATAGGGCGTAATGAAGAACCTTTCTTTGTGTGTGTGTGTGTGTGTGTGTGCGTTTTGTTGTGATGAATTTGTGATTCAGTTAAAACAAACTTACAAAACCCCCACAAAACAAAAGATTCTGAATCCACAGCAACATAGCCAACTTTTCAGTGCATAATTTGCATATTTATTAATATGAGTAGAGTATCCATGGCAAGAGAAGACTAAATAATTTGTCAGAGATGTTAAAATGTTCTTAATATGCTGCAATGCTGGAGTGATGGTACAGCAAACGAGTGCATCTGATTTTTTATTTTTTTTTGCATAGCAGACACTGTGTAATTAATGTAAAGTGAAGGATATTTAAATGAGTTATTCACCTTTGTGTCCTACGAAGCAATGTCTGCAATATGAAATATGAATAAATGCACAACAAATTGGATATCTAGCGATTCATCTATATAAGCCATCTGATTAAATTACTTGTGTATATCATAATCTGTTTGTGTAGCATTCATTTTCACTTCATTTTAAATGATAATTAGTCTATAATTGGAAAAACTGCAGAAATTGAACTCAGGAGGGAAATATTCAAATCACTACATTTCATTAAGCATGCACGTAGGATTCATAAATGAATATGTTAATTAGAGCGAATGCTCCATCTCACTGTAAAATAACACCCCGGCCTCTCTCTTGTTATGTTACACCTGTAGTAAACCTGTCAGACCCCATTCTACTCTACATACCCCCCACAACACCCTCCTCCACTTTGAACTGAGAATGAGGATCCTCGAAAATCCATCAAGGGATGATCCTCCATTTTACAGTCTGTTTAAACTGACACATGAAGAACTGTTGCTCTATGCTCTTATAGGTAAATGACTCTCTGCATTTCAAGGCCATAATCCACCCATACTACAGATATAAAACATATTTATATAATTTCATAATTAATTTTATATACAATTTTATTTATATATAAAATTGCATATATATATATATATACACACACACACAGTATATATACAGTATATATATATATATATATATATACAGTCAGGGATTGAAATTAACTTTTTCACTCAC
>NW_015549593.1:41378-44131 GCF_001515605.1 Sinocyclocheilus anshuiensis | reverse complement strand
TATATATATATATATATATATTAGTAGACATAAACTACCTTGGATAGCAAGTGGCAGCAGACAGCACCATGACACAGGTAAAATAGAGCAAAGACATAAAAGTCTGTATTTGATACTTAAAACCTTTATCAGGAGTGCCTACCCGCAAATCAATATTTTGCAAAGGAGGCATCTTTAAAGTTATGTTCAAAGCCTGCCTTAGTTCCTTAGTATTCATTAACCTCAGTTTGCAGGAAATCCATACTCTTTGTGAGAGGAGGATGAGCTACATCTCAGCGACTTCTAATTCTACCAAGAGCGAGAGCGAAATGAGAATAAAGCACAGACTACAGCGTAACAGTGATTGACCATCTTTCCAAACTCATACTATGGATGCAGAGATTGCAGCAAGAGAGTCAATTCAATCCTTTCCATCAGGCCATAGCGTGTTCTGCTCAGAGGCCCGGCTCTCCCATGCTGCCTTTGCGGCTGCCAGAGGCATGTCTCTCTGCTCACCTTGTAGAGTACTGCAGCGGGAAGGAGATTAATGAAGGACTAACCAATTTAGTTAGGCCCACTTCACAGAGCCGCTTCAAAAATCCAGCTGCACAGCAATTCCTTTCACACAAGCAGCAGCAATACCTTGCTTTCAAGAGCATAATCTGAGATTTAGACCTTAAAAGGGTTTATGTTCTCAGAGGGTTTGTCTCTCAGGCATGCATTGCTTGTACACAGATTATTGCAAATTAAATAGACACGGCAGATGCGTCTGCGCACGTTCAGGGCTTCTTACCTCAGCATGGCGTTCTTGCCGTCGCTGCGCACGCAACGAACTTGGCGCGTCTGGTAGCCGATCTCCACGTCCAAGCCCTTGAGACCGTGGTGATGGTGGAGGTGGTGATGGTGGTGCTGGGAGCTCTGGATATGTCGTTTCACGGTGTTCCTCTCCGTATCTCCCGTGGTGAAGTCCAGCATGGTCCTTCCGCTCATCCAGAGCCCCTTGTGTTGCGGCTGCCTGCACTCGCTCCAGGGGCCGACTTTAAGGCTGTAGTGATGCTCGCTTTCCCCAACCGGACAGGGCAGAAGGTTTGCACAAGTCCTTGTTTGGGTGAGATTGGGGCAATTAGCTCCTCCGTACATCGGTGCCGCTAGAACGTGTCGGGTCCGATGCTGGAGACCCATGCCGCATGTTCGACTGCAGCCGGACCAGGAGGAGAAATCGGATACGATGCAGTCGTGAGGGCAGGGGATCAGGCAGGCCTGTTCGAGCGCCGGTCGTGGGGAAAAGAACTCGCATATCCTCTCCGTGACCGTCGTGCGGTTTGAGGTGCGCACGCAATGGACCTTCCGTCTCTGGATGCCGTGCTGGGCCGTGACGCACTCCGTTGTCCTCGGTTTGAGCTCGTTGGACTGGAATGGGGCTAGAACGCACGGCCCCCATTCTGAAACCTCCCATTCAAAGAGGTCCTGGTGCCACTCACACACTTTAAAGCAAGGCCTCTGGCTCTCTGGTTTGTCTGAGTGCCGGCAGTTGGAGTGGTGTGTGGTCCATCCTTCTGAGTGGATGCACCACACCGTCCTGGATTGAACCCCGCCAGTTCCACATTCTTCTCCTATGCACCTGCCCCACTGACCTGGAAAATAAGAGATGAAATAATAAACATTAGCTCTTTAACTTTAAGGACAATCAACTCATTGACTCATTGGGATAGTTCACCCAAAAATGAAAATTCTGTCATTAATTACTCATCCTCATGTCGTTTCAAACCCGTAAGACCGTCGTTCATCTTCGGAACACAAATTAAGATATTTTTGATGGAATCTGAGAGCTGTCTGACCCTGCATAGACAGCAATACAACTGAAATGTCCAGAGACGTAGCAAGGAGATCGGTAAAATAATCCATGTGACATCAGGGGTTCAACCGTAATTTTACGAAGCTATGAGAATACTTTTTGTGCACAAAAGAAAAAAAAAAAAACGACTTTATTCAACAATTCGTCAGTATCAGCTGGACGTAAACAACATATGCTGTTCTCTGTCAGCTGCATCACGCTGGATCTGTTTCCTATGTTGCTGTGATTTGATCTGAACGAAAACAGCATATCCGTGTGACGCAGCTGACACAGAACAGCATACGCTGTTTACGTCCAGCGGATACTCTCCAAAATGGCGCTACAGGGTGATGCGGAGGAGACGAATTGTTGAATAAAGTCATAATTTTTTTTCTTTCACGCACAAAAAGTATTCTCATATCTTCGTAAAATTATGGTTGAACCCCTGATGTCACATGGATTATTTTACCAATCTTACGGGTTTGAAACGACATGAGGGTGAGTAATTAATGACAGAATTTTCATTTTTGGGAGAACTAACCCTTTAAATAGTTATGTAATTTAGCTCTCATAACCATGAGCTTAGCCCAGTGAGCACACACAAACAGTAAAAACAGGAATATTCTGAAATATTACCATTTAAAATAAAAGTTCATTTATTCCTGTGATGACAAAGCTGAATTTTCAGCAGTCATTACTCCAGTGTCATATGATCCTTCAGAAATCATTATAATATGCTGATTTGGTGCTCAAGAAACCTGTCAGACTCTGTTCCATGTTTTGTGTGTGTCCTGCTCCCCATGTGCCTTCCCATGCCCTTATTTGGTTAGTTTCCTGTTCCTGTCCTGATTAGTTTATTTAATTTGTCCCAGGTGTTTCCCTTGGTTTTATTGCTCCCAGGTGTGTCTCGTCATCCCCTCCTCCTGTGTGTGTGTATAAA
>NW_015549593.1:34758-41368 GCF_001515605.1 Sinocyclocheilus anshuiensis | reverse complement strand
TTTTTTTTACAGTTTCTAGCCATGCAGCCTTTCTCTCTGGTTTTATTACAGCTGTACCTTTTATAGTTTGCACAACAGATAGCAGAACATCAGAACATAATCTAAAATCGGTCTTTAAAGCATTAAAATAAATAAAATAAAAGTTAAAATCACTGAATTAAAAATGAAAATAAATAATAAAGAAAATGCTTTAACTGTCAGACTCTGTTCCATGTTTTGTGTGTGTCCTGCTCCCCATGTGCCTTCCCATGCTCTTATTTGGTTAGTTTCCTGTTCCTCCCCGATTAGTGTTTCATTGCTCCCAGGTGTGTCTCGTCATCCTCTCCTCCTGTGTGTATAAATAGTGTTCCCAGTCCCATGTTCTCTGCCCGCTGTTAAACGTCTTCCTGAGTTCGTCTCCCTTGGTTCCTGAAAATAAAGTCTTGGTAGAGTATTCTCCAGCGTCTCCTCGTGTGTGTGCCTCGTGACAAAATCTTTTTTTTTTTTTTAAATATCAACACCGTTGAAAACAGTATTAATTAATATTTTGTGGAAATTGTGATTTTCTTTTTTTTTTTTTTTATTATTATTTGAATAGAAGGTTCAAAAGAACATTTGTTTGAAATATAACTTTTTTGTAAAACATAAAAGCTTTCCAGTGTAAAAGTCTTTACTGTCACATTTATATACTGTCAGTGAACAAAAGTATTTTATCACTTACCCCAAACTTTTGAATGATATTGTATGGAAAACAACACTGCAAAATTTTATATAATTTGGAAAATCTACATGGCAAATTACATAATTTACATTTTTAGGTGAACCATCAATTTAAATATCATAATCATCTGAAAAAATGAGTGCATTAACAAAACATTGCTAAAACATCTACTGAGTGTTATTTTAACACCAAACAGGAACTATTTTATTAACATATTGCACAGTAGATGTTTAATGTATTGTCCAATAATGAACAATCTCACTGAACAGACATGTTGACAATGTACTGTACTGCATGTGTGTTATTAGGGACTATGTATAATAAAAATTATATTATTTTTTGCTTTTTCTATCTTTCTAAATTGATGGCCACATTAAAAGCTCATCTATGCAAACTGAAAATAAAAGGTAAACAGTAAGGTTTTAAAAATCCATGCTAGTCTGAAAGCAGCATACTCAGCTACAACATCCTAAACTGCTGAATAGTATTGTAGTTCACTGAAGCACATTAAGTTTTTTTTCATGAGACTGCAACACTGCCACAGGTTTAACACATCACTATGTTTATGTATTTAACTGAAGGAATTACACGTCTCACACACTTTCCTATGCCAAAATGTTCAAAATAGCTAATAACATGTAAACACCAACATTTCACGTTCATTCCCCTAAAGAACCCAAGCTAATATTAACATGTAAAGGCATTTCAATGCCTCCCACAGACTCCTTCCCCTGAGTCTACAGTCTGACTACACATGCACAAATGGATCAAGATAGATTTTTCCTCTGTTATTGTACCTGCATATACAACTTCAGGCTAAAACCCACACGATTCAGTTAGTGAATGCAGCTGTTGTGTTCTTTTAAATTCACACTTGAAGCTGAAGTGTGTAATTTCTGCGTCAGTAGCCTCAAAGTATGTAACTGCAAAAATAATGATTATTTACAAGTGAGAGTTTCGCCCCAAACACATGCTACTGGTTAAGTCAATGTTGCTCTATTAAACTAGTCAGGATGTTTAAAAAAATGCTTAGTTTTCACACTGCAAGGGAATCACCTTACAAATGGCTTACTTAAAGCATATTAAGTTAAATTTTTAACATCAAAAAATTAGAGGCCAAACATCACCTTGAAATTTAGAAGGCAAATATTATATTGCACAGACCACAGATGAACAACCCTCTCAGTGTAGACACTCTCAACCTCAAAATCATATTCATAAACATTAGAATGTGAACTACAGCTTGTGTGGCTGCACAGAACCGAGCAGGCACAGACTCAGTACAGTTGTTTGAAAAGCTGAGCACCCATTTTAGAGTAAAGGATCAAAAGTGGAGCAAATATCTACAATACAGACACTACAAACCCATGCGGTGAGAAGTGAATATATCCTATATAGACAGCCAAACACAGCCCTAGCATGAAAGATATACCTGCATAGGGATGCTAGAGAGCTGCACACTGTTAAACAGATGCACAAAAATAATTAGTACTTAATCATTTCGGCAGACTTTCAAGTGTTGTTTTCCATGCTAGACTGGTTAGCCATATCACAAAAATGTGTGTTGTTGTTCCACATGTCATTGTCAACACAGCTATAATTCAGCTGCAGGTAATCAGAGCTGTGTTAATATTCAGACCATTGTTTTAACAACACAGATCAATAGTCAGGAAGTTAACAATGTTACATTTTAGACACACAGAATGATGTTCCTGAATGAATCAGCATTTTTGAATGAATCACTTGAGCAAATGATATACTGACTTGCTCAAAGACTAAACAATTCAGCGTTTTTAAATGAACTAGTTGTGTGAATGATTCAATGACTCACTCAAAGACTGAATGGATTTTTGAACTAATCAGTTGAGTAAATTATTCACTGACTCGCTAAAACACTGAATGAAAATTTTTGAACAAAACTGTTGACTGAATGTTCAATAACTTAAACACAGTTGTCTAATTCCTGAATAAATCAACATTTTGAACACTATGGCTGATCGCTTGATGAAAAGGTTCATTTTTTAGGTCTCCACCTAATGGCGTAAAGCCGCAATCATTCTAGACTTTGCTCATGTGAAATGTTAAAGGGGTCATATGATGCTTTTTTAAAGATCATTATTTTGTGTATTTGGTGTAACAGAATATGTTGACATGCTTTAGTCTTTGCAACTTCAGGGATCTTATCTATTCACGAACAGCTTGTAACACTCCAAAAAGAAAGGAAGACTTGAAATCGCATCATATGACCCCTTTAATAGACACTGAAATTGTCACAATATGATGTCACTCTCTCCAGCAGCTTTAAAAAAAAAAAAAAAAAATAATAATTCTACATTATAATACATCTAAAATGTAGAAACATGTAATCTACTTCACTTTACTGTGATCCTCCAGTCCTACACATTTAGGCCCAATCCCAATTCTATTTTATACCCATTTCCCTTCCCCTCCCCCTCCGCCTACCCTGGTGTGCAATAGAGCCTTTAATTACTGTTCTATATTAATGCGCTGCTTACTGACACACACACACATATATCGGAGATCGCGCAGCTCACACATCCAGGAGCAAAGAAACTTGTCAACGCTGCCCCTCGACTTTTATTAATAACAGTTTAAATACTGAATCGCTACATTATATTTTCCAGCAACGAGAGGATAAAATCGCTGTTTTTTTAAAAGTAAACTCACTCTAAAAAGAGAAACGCACAGATGCGCATAAACGCAACTTTCATCTCTCTCTCTCTCGAATTGGCAATATTTGAGAAAAGGGTTTAGTGATTTCTAATTATTGGGGGGACTAGCCCCCCTCAATGTCTACGGTGGTTATCGCCCTGATCAGACATGAAAATATGTTGTGGCACTATTGTGCAGTCTGTAATGATATGACGTTAGCAAATATTAGCGATTTTTTGCAAACATTTCTTTGAGTAACATGACCGTAAATATGAACTCACGATTGAATGTAACATAAAACAAATGATTACTTTTCGTTAAAATCTTTATTAATGCCAAAAATGCTTACATTTATGTCTTTTTGTTCGCTCGGGCAGCCATGTTGCCCCTGAAGCCGGTTTACACTGAGATAATTCATACCCCTTCATTTGAAGTGTGGTCCTGAAAAATCTTCATTTGAAGGGCTGTCTGGCCCTTCCCCTACCCCTACCCCTCCAACCAAAAGAGAATTGGAACACCCCTACCCCTTCACGTGAACGCGCGAAACGGAGGGGTAGGGGAAAGGGCAAGGGCTAAGGGGTAGAATTGGGATTGAGCCTTAAAGTTTACATTCTTTTAATTCAGCTTAGAGGCCAAGCAGATCTTCTATTGGTAACATCTTGAATTTTGTATGTATATACAGTACATAAGCATTTGTCAGTTCATAGCCAGAATAAGGAGCAAAATGGATCAGGCATTGTGTGGATCAAATATCTGGCTATGAGAAGCTAATGCATCTTCATCCCACTGGTGCTTTGGGTTAAAGCATTCAGTTTGCAGAACTGACATGAAATATCCTCAACATGTGTACACACCTGCACACACACACAGCTGCTGATTGTTGATGATTAGAGGCCAAGCAGATCTTCTATTGGTAACATCTTGAATTTTGTATGTATATACAGTACATAAGCATTTGTCAGTTCATAGCCAGAATAAGGAGCAAAATGGATCAGGCATTGTGTGGATCAAATATCTGGCTATGAGAAGCTAATGCATCTTCATCCCACTGGTGCTTTGGGTTAAAGCATTCAGTTTGCAGAACTGACATGAAATATCCTCAACATGTGTACACACCTGCATACATGCACAGCTGCTGACTGTTGATGATCCAGCCAGCTCATAAAATCAGTGAATCACTGATCTCTAACAAGCCACTCGCTCCTCTCAATCCACTGCACCTGGTCAGCACAAGGTGTTTCTGCACAGACTCATCCCATCCACTGCGGCTGTTCCAGCACCAGCTGTGCGGTGCGGGTGATTTATAGCAGCATGATTCAGAGAGATTACACTGACAGAGCAGCAGCAAACACAACAAACCGTTCCTTTACAGAGATCTACACCTCCAGGGCTCAATAATCACACAGTCCATCACTGGCCAGACCCTTCTCATCTCACTGCCCCTCTTTTGGTCTCACGTACAACTTGTGGCATAGCCCCATTCATTACAACTTCTGTCACAACATCAAAAGACTGGCAGAGCGCTTGACACACTGTGAGGCCTATCTGACCTATTCCTTTCACTCACAGCCTGATTGAAGACAAGTGTGATGATCGTTTTTTAATGTATGTAAAATAATATTCCACTTAGATCAGTGATGGGCAAACTTGGCCCTTCCAGGCCACTTTCTCTGTATTGTTAAAAGCGCTATATAAATAAAGGTGACTTGACTTGACTTGACTTGATATGAATCACCTGCCTGTAGCCTTCTAGTAGTCTTGAAGACAATGATTAGCTGGTTCAGGTGTGTTTGATTAGGGTTGGAGCTAACCTCTGAAGGAAAGTGGCCTGGAAGGGCCAAGTTTGCCCACCCCTGACTTAGATACTAAAAGAATAATTGACCCAAAATGATTAATTCAAATGAGTCATTTATTATTTTTTTTTATCTTTCAAACATGTATATTTTTTGTTAGGGACATTTTATAAAGAATTGTAATCATTGAATATATAAAATATATTAGAAAATTGTGTTCCCAAAACAAAATAAAGAGTTGAAAAATGACAAGTGTGAGTGAATAAATTACAGAAATTTGACAGATACTATTGCATAAAATATTCAATGTTTTTTTAGCACTGTTCCAAATGTTTTGGTTGTTGTATTGTCAGTTTATGATCTTTCATGTTTGTTGTATTACATTTACGCATTTGAAAGACACTTTTATCCAAAGTGTTTCTTCGAGATATACGTCATCTGTCACAACTGCTACAGTGGAGGAACGAAGGAGCACGGAGACGAAGGAGTTGAAGGAAAACAGTCTTTAATAGTCCAAACTGGGGGAAAACACAGGGTAGCCAGGAGACACACACACGTAGCATCGGGATAAGACGTTTAACACAGCACGCTAGACACAGGAAACACTGGGCTTCAGTACACGACTAAACGAGGGGATGACAAGACACACCTGGACTCAATGAAACAATAGGAACAGGAAGGAAACCAAATATGGGCATGTCACATATGAGGGAAAACTAGGTCATGGAAGGCACATGGGGAGAAAAACACAACACAGACAGTCCATATTTCTGACATATTGCCCCCCTCCCGGAAGGCGCGTCCTTGTGCTGAAGAAACAACAGAAGGAGGGACAGTTGGGAACTTGGGAGGAGGCTCAGGACAAGGACGGACATCCGGGAGGGGGCCGGCAGACAGAGTCCAGGGAGGTGAAAACGGAGGGAGGAGCCAAGGAGGAAATAGGAGGCGCCAGGTGGGACCCCGGCCACAGCCATAATGGCATCCCACGGTGGAGCCAATGGAGGGAGGAGCCATGGAGGAGGAAGGGCTGACAACACCAGAGGGCCGACCAATGGCGGCAGAGCAGGTGGTGGAGGAGCCCGAGGCGGAGACGGAGAGCCGATGAGCCAGGGTGACGAGGAGGATCCGGAGGGCCGAGGTGGAACTGATGGCTCCAGTGACCGATGCGAAGGAGAGGATCCGGAAGGCCGTGGTGGAGCCGGAGCAACAGAGGACCAAGGTGGAGCCGAAGGGAAGGAGGAGCCTGACGGAGCTGGAGGGATGGAGGGACGAGGCGTAGCCGGAGGAGTGGAGTTCCAAGGTGAAGGATGGTCAACGACAGACCAAGGCGGAGCCGAAGAGGACGAGGGAGCCCAGTGGAGCCAATGGACTGATGGGCCATGGCGGAGAGGAGGGAGCTAGGAGCCATGGTGGAGCCGCTGGGTCGACGGGCCGAGGCGGAGTA
>NW_015549593.1:34006-34606 GCF_001515605.1 Sinocyclocheilus anshuiensis | reverse complement strand
GGGCTGGACGTGGGAATGGCTGCCCTCTCTGGGCTAAACTCAGGAATGGGAGGGACAGAGGTCACTGACGGAGGAGGGAGGAAAGGGGGCAGGTTGGTATATAAGTCACTTAAGTTTTCCTCCGCTTTCCCTTCACCCAAATCCCTTCTCAGCTCACCCTCAGCCATGGTGTAGGGGGCGGAGCTCCTCTCCGCGCTCACTCTGTCCACGGCTTTCTCCCTCGTGGCAGGCGTTGTAGCCGGCTCTCGCACCTGGTCTGACAATCCGTGAGGCTCTGGCTCCGTGGCGATCCTCAGCTCTATCACACTCCTAGGCGGTCGCAACGGGCTCTCCATCAACGGTGGGCTCGGTCTTACGCTCCACGCAGCGGGAGATGGTGGGCTGGGCACTGGGTCTGGCTGTGTTCTGGATCGGAGGAAGACACTCTCCAGACACCGGATGATTGCCTCCCTCCAGCACAGTCCAGTGGTGTCTGGGAGGTCGACGGGGCAGTGGTAATTAGCCCTGATCCAGAACAGTGAGTTCAGTGTGGCGTCATCCAACGCCGTTGACACGGCGAGCTCACAGAACTCCCTCGCATATTCCAAGAAGGGCAGGTAT
>NW_015549593.1:24600-31784 GCF_001515605.1 Sinocyclocheilus anshuiensis | reverse complement strand
CATCTCAGCTCACCCTCAGCCACGGTGCGGAGCTCCTCTCTGCGCTCTCACTGTCAACGGCTTTCTCCCTCGTGGCGGGCGTTGTAGCCGGCTCTCGCACCTGGTCTGACAATCCGTGAGGCTCTGGCTCCGTGGCGATCCTCAGCTCTATCACACTCCTAGGCGGTCGCAACGGGCTCTCCATCAACGGTGGGCTCGGTCTTACGCTCCACGCAGCGGGAGATGGTGGGCTGGGCACTGGGTCTGGCTGTGTTCTGGATCAGGGGAAGATGCTCTCCAGACACCGGATGATTGCCTCCCTCCAGCACAGTCCAGTGGTGTTTCGGAGGTCGACGGGGCGGTAGTTGTTGGCCCCGATCCAGAACAGGGAGTTCAGCGCAGCGTCATCGAACGCCGTTTAAACGGTGAGCTGGCTGAACTCCACAGCATACTCCAAGAGGGAAAGGTCCTTGAGGGCGAGGGAGGTAAACTTTACAGCGAGGGAATCCATGGGGCACACGGGGAAAACAGAAAACAAACACTGAAAAAACGCAAAAAATAAATGGAGGGGAACAACGCAAATAAACTATTTAGTCGGTGCTGTGTTCTGTCACAACTGCTACTGTGGAGGAACGAAGGAGCACGGAGACGAAGGAGTTGAAGGAAAACAGTCTTTAATTGTCTAAATTGGGGGAAAACACAGGGTAGCCAGGAGACTCACACACGTAGCATCGGGATAAGACGTTTAACACAGCACGCTAGACACAGGAAACATTGGGCTTAAGTACACGACTAAACGAGGGGATGACGAGACACACCTGGACTCAATGAAACAATAGGAACAGGAACAGGAAGGAAACCAAATATGGGCATGTCACACACGAGGGAAAACTAGGTCATGGAAGGCACATGGGGAAAAAACAGAACACAAACAGTCCATATTTCTGACATCATCGTGCATTCTCTGGGAATTAAACCTATGAACCTAGCGTTGCTAGTACCATGCTCTACCAATAGAGCTACAGCAACATTAAATTTGATAAGGACTTTATTCTATGTTTATTTAAATGTGTTCACTATGCCTTGATTTTTATTACCAGCTGTTTAGAAGAATTCCCCCCACTATTCTCGTATGGCTAAAATAAACAGAAAAGTTTGAAATATTTCCATCAATATGCAAATGATTCTGAAGCTTGAAATTAACTGTTATGCAAGGTACTAAATTATTCATAACTATATCTCTATGCTGAATCATGTCGCATTTAATTTATTCAGTCTAGCGAGTGCTTAATTATTGAATTCGTATATACGGGACCTCATGTATTTATAAACTTGTAGTCCATCCATCTTTTAGTGCTCTTAATTTCATCCAGGTGTCTGTTTGGACTGATGAGAAGTATTGATGACTGATGTTTAATTACTTAATAATTGAGTGGAGTTCAGTCAGCTGCACTCAGGGATGCTCTCATCTGCTGAACACAAACATCTCAGGCTCATCCAGCCAGATGGAGCTACAGTTAACACTCCAGATGTTGGGAGGTGAGGTGCACACAAGAATGGTTAGCAGTAGCATCTCTTAAATTGCATCGTTTTCCCCCCTCTGCCAGGTCTGCCAGTAAGTTAAAGTATAAAGTGTCGAAATGTATCTCTGGTGTAAATGTTTGTTCACAAAGTCAGCAGACTCCTGTCTGAGTGCCAGCTTATGATTATAATGCAAACCTGCAGTGCTAAAATCAAATCCAAGGAAATATCACATCCAGAATCATGATATTCAAACGATTTAGGTGCTTAAAAGGATTTAATTCACAGTATCTTAAGCATGAATAGACCATATACAATTAGCCAAGAATAAATTAAAGATTTTATGACAGCATTAAAATAAGATCTGATTTTAGACCATATCTTTTTAACTGAAACAGACTTAAGTACATAAAATATCTTAATTATGAATAATATCATTCAATTCAAAAAGTACATATTCAATCACACTGTGCCACTATGCAGTTACATTTATAGCTAGACTATCACTTGAATCCTGTTTTTCTGAAATATATTCATTACTAAAGCCATTTTGACGACAATTAACACACGAAGCTAAATATTTCTTTTGATTATTCATTATGTTCACCATTTGGGCATATTTACACTATTTAATGAGTAATCTCATAAAAGAACTTGAACACATGAAAATCAGGTTTACCTCAAACAGTTATTGCTGACCTGTTTAATGTGTTTCTTTTCAGTATTCATAATAATAATAACAATACATTTATTTTATATAGCGCCTTTAAAAGTTGCTTTCTCAAGGCGTTTTCCGAGAAAGCTTACATAAAAGAAAACACAACAATATAAGACAATATACTATAAATTCAACGAGAAATACATCACAAAACAATACAATAAAAACTAATCAAATAAAAGCATTCCTGAAAAAGAATGTTTTAAGAAAAGTTTTAAAAACAGCTAAAGAATTAGCGTCCCTAATGTCAATTGGGAGAGAATTCCATAGTTTTGGAGCATACGTTGAAAAGGCCCTGTCCCATACTGTGGAGCGAGAACATGCAGAGCCTTGTATGTAAGCATTAAGATTTTAAAATCTATGCGGTATTTGAGAGGGAGCCAATAATTCTGCAAGTATTACAATTTGTTAAGAGAGCATTTGGACACTCCAACAAGGAGAGCATTGCAATGATCAATTCGTGAGAAAACAAAATAATTAATAAATTTTTCATCAACAGAAAAGGGCAACATAGGCCGAATACGTGCAATATTTGTTTTGTGTAAATGATACTTTAAAGGAGCAAGTGAATAAAGCAACTTTTCTGATCTTATGGGAATTCTGATAATGAAATGAAACTATATTATTTGTAGCCTTCAATGCAAAAAGTACTGTCTTAAGATTTATTCTTGTTTATTTTTTATATATCAGCATTCTCTAAATGTGCACATGTTCGGACTAAAAGTTCTGATGCATTTACATTCTAAGTGTCTGCTAAAATGCGTTCATCTTAATACATGTGATCATTTTGTCCTCATCCACTCAAGTTATTTTAAATCTACATGACTTTCTTTATTTCTTCTGTGGAGCACAAAAGAAGGTATCTGTGACCCAGAGCTTGTATTTTATATTTTGTAAATAATTATTTTCTTGACCCATCTAAGGTCTGTTATCTCTTACTCACAGACCTTCGGTCATAATCTAAAATTTGGTCACTGTCCAGTTTAACAGTGATACATTACTTTTAATTGAGAGATATCTTGGCTAAGCTTAGGTTAGGGAACTTCTACCATTGCACTGGCTTATGGAAAACAGGTCAGTTCTTTTATTATTCCAGTCTTTCTCCTCTGATGACAATGACTGTGTAAATTGTGTCACATTTACTAGACAGTCTAAGGCACAGCATCCGCAGGGTGAGATTCGCTAATGCCCAGAATCAAACCTTATTTCTGTGGGACCAATTACTGCGCTCGTGTGCACAGCGTGGCACTTCATCCTAAGAGTCCCTCTGCTGAGGCAAGCAGTCCTGCTCTCTCATGCTTGATCCGCACTCATACCTGCTTTAACAAACCAATCCTGTTCTACAGCCACCCACATCTTCCTCTTTTACAGGGTGTATAAGGCTGCACACAAACATTTGGCCAAATTAAGAAGAAACACATCACACTGAACACACTCCAGCTGGTTCTGGACCTTTGAGGTTTCTTCGAGCAGAGATTCTTTAAGTTGGTCTTGACTAATTAGAGCAGCAGAGCATGACAGATACAGTATCTCCACACATGCCCTCGGAGGAATGAAGAGAAAGTCACTTATGACTGCCACAACTCTAATGAGCCCACAATACAAGTCCCCTGCATTTACTATAAGCTTCACATATACCACCGTCTCACATTGCTTTAATACAGGAATACTACAGACACCAGAGAGAAATATTTATAGAGACTCAAACAATAATGGTTGGGCTATACAACAACACAACAACAACAAGAATAGACCAACATATTTCTGAATTTTCTTACAAAGTCACAAATCTATTTACTTCCAATTTATGTTTATTGTAAATGAATGCTAATGAGTGTATGGTGTCAGTGTAGTGACTATATTAATTGGCATTGTCAGGTTTAACATAATTTGTGACCCTGGAGCACAAAAGCAGTCTTAAGTCAATGGGGTATATTTGTGGCAATGGCCAACAATACACTGTATGGGTCAAAATTATTGATTTTTCTTTTATGTCAAAAATCATTAGGATATTAAGTAAAGATCATGTTCCATGAAAATATTTAGTAAATTTCCTACTGTAAATATATCAAAACTTAATTTTTGAATAATTGATGAAGAGTCTGGAGTATCTTCAGCGTTTGAGGGGGGAGTAAGTTAGAGGCCATTGGAGATTCCACATGTTTGACTCTTTAGCAGTTTGAGTCATTGTGTAGTATTACAAACACTAAGGCATGAACATCTTAAATGATTCAGTGGCCTCGCTATAAGCTATTGTTACATGTCAGTTGTTTTCTGTGAGTTTCCCTTGACCTAATTTTCCTTCGTTGTCTTGATTATGTCATTCTGTTCACCTGTGTATCGTTAATCATCTCGTTTGCTCCTTTTTTTTGCCTGTGTATTTATGTTGGTAATTAATGAATTCCACAGTTTTGGAGCATATGTTGAAAAGGCCCTGTCCCCCCTGGATCGTAACCGTGTTTTGGGAACAACTAAGAGAACGTGCTGAGAAGATCGTAAATTGCGAATTTGCGTATAAGGTGTTAAAAGATCTGCCAGATACTGTGGAGCGAGACCATGCAGAGGCTTGTATGTAAGCATTAAGATTTTAAAATCTATGCGGTATTTAACAGGGAGCCAGTGTAACATCTTCAAAACAGGAGTAATATGGTCGCCAGCTCTAACCCCAGTTAAAATTCTAGCTGCTGAATTCTGCAAGTATTGCAATTTGTTAAGAGAGCATTTGGACACTCCAACAAGGAAAGCATTGCAATGATCAATTCGTGAGAAAACAAGAATTAATCAATTTTTCAGCAACAGAAAAGGGCAACATAGGCCGAATACGTGCAATATTTCTAAGATGAAAAAAGGAGGTCTTTACCGTGTTCTGTACAAAAGGCTGGAATGACAGGGTGGTAACACCAAGAACACCAAGATTTTTTAGTTTACTGTGTAGCTCTAGGGCAACACAATCAACTGATAGATCAGCATTTCGCACAGAAAAGGGCAACATAGGCCGAATACGTGCAATATTTCTAAGATGAAAAAAGGAGGTCTTTACCGTGTTCTGTACAAAAGGCTCGAATGACAGGGTGGCATCAAAGATAACACCAAGATTTTTTAGTTTACTGTGTAGCTCTAGGGCAACACAATCAACTGATAGATCTATAGAAGCAGCATTTCGCATTTGGTGGGGAGAGCCAAGAAGCATAACTTCAGTTTTAGAGCTATTCAGAACATTTTTAGACATCCACAACTTAATCTCAGAAATACAGTTGGAAAGATGAGAGACATCGACAAATTGACCAGGTTGAGAATGTATATAAATCTGAGTATCATCAGCATAGATGTGGTAGCTGAGGTTAAGGGATCTTAATAGCTGACCAAGAGGATAAATATAAATGCTAGAAAGCAGGGGACCAAGGACTGAGCCCTGTGGGACACCAGTACAAACAGGATCCACATCAGATCTGAAACCATCCATAAAGACTAATTGACTGCGACCCGTAAAATATGACCTAAACCAATCTAGTGCAATTCCAGATACACCAAAGACAGTTTCCAGTCAATTTAGTAAAAGCATGTGGTCAACAGTGTCGAAGGCTGAACTAAGATCGAGTAAGATGAGAATCGAGAGAGCGCCAGAATCAGAAGCTAACAGTAAGTCATTAACAACTTTAACCAAGGCTGTTTCAGTGCTGTGCAGTTTCCTAAACCCAGATTGAAGGGGCTCAAACAGATTATTGACCGTTAAATGGTTGTGTAATTGAGACAAAACAACACCCTCTAAAATTTTAGCAATAAATGTAAGATGAGAAATTGGATGAAACTTACTGAGATTGTTCGAATAATCTTGCCTTTTTAATATGGGAGTGACAGCAGCGGTTTTAAGTGCTGTTGGCACAAAACCAGTGGCCAAGGAGTCATTTATTATTGTAAGAACAACAGGGCACAAATAACCAAAACAGGATTTAAATAAACTAGATGGCAGGGGATCAAGTATGGAAGTGGAAGCTTTCATACGAGCTACCTGTGACAAAGAGACTCAGAGGTGACTAAGGAAAAATTAGAGAAGGGTGTACTGGAAAAACTTGGTAGATTAGCTGTAGAAACATGAGGAGAACTAAGATAACTAAGAATATCTTTGCGAATGTTATCAATTTTTAAACTGAAGAATTTAAGAAAATCATTGCATGTCTGAACTGACACAGTTAGAGTATTTGCACCATCTACTTTCAAAAGACTGTTATTAATGTGAAAAAGCTGCCTAGGGTTATTATGATTATTGTCAATAATCTGAGAAAAATATGAAGACCTTGCAGTGTCAATTTCTGCTTTATATTGGCCCAAACAGGTTCCCTTTCATGGGAACTTCGAACTGTGTCCTCTAGGAGTCGCTATGGGGAACGCCTTGTCGTGATCCGTGTCTGAAGCATACATTGAAAAAACACCAGTCATGGCTGTCGCCGGCCAACGAGTTGGTGTTTTTTCAATGTATGCTTCAGACACGGGTCACGACGAGGCGTTCCCCATAGCGACCCCTAGAGGACGCAGTGTCTCGTTCCCTACTCAGGGAACCATGGTTACATAAGTAACCTGAGACATTTTCCAAGCTTGATGAAAAACTGGTCCCTCAAGATCATAATCTTGACAAAGATTGAGTCAAATCCTGTATCCACTCTAAAAAACTGAAAGATTTGATGCAAATATGAAAGCATTTCTGTTTGTCTGTTTTGTTTCAGTCTGCCACACTGCTAAAAAGACTGGACAGTTGCATGGATCATGAATATTAATCACAGTATTGACAGAGTTGTTTCTTTTGAAATGGAGAGCGATACCAGCTGTTGTATCAGACCCTGTTTGATATGCAGTCAAACGATGAAGCTTCCTACTTATTCCACTCCAGAGCCACTGGAGAGTTACTGTTTCATTTCTCCAATCAGTGGAAATTTGGAGACAGCATTACCCCCAACATTTATAATCATTA
>NW_015549593.1:4776-24389 GCF_001515605.1 Sinocyclocheilus anshuiensis | reverse complement strand
ATCTTTTTTTTTTTTTTGTGCATCTGTGTGTGTATATATACTGTGTGTGCGTGTGTATACAAACACACACATACATATATTTTTGCAATAGCCTCAGTCTTTATGCTCATAAAACTTATTTTCTGTGTCATTTTGTGTGCATTCACTAACCATGCATTAAAACAAACAGTGATGCAATCAAATGCCACCATATCTAGAAAAAAATTCCTTGCTAAATTTTGCTTTCGCACTGAGAACAGAGAGATACGGGCTTGCCGCTGCAGTGACTGACAGGCTCAGTCAAACTCGTATTATCCCTCAGGTATAATTGCATGTCTTCTGTAATGTAAACGACTCTTGACACAAGAGAGCTGCGAGCTGAGGGCTAATTGAGTGAGGATAAACTCTCACCTCTCTAATCAGAAACACTAGTATCACATGCTATTGAAGGATGAAGAGGCAACGCAAAAGAAAAATGTAAAGAAAAGCAACGAGAAGATAACAATATAGAAAGCAGACATGGAAGACCAAGGACACAAATCCTACAGGTAAAAACTGAATGACTCAAACTGATAACAACTTGCTTTTGTTCATATTCACTGCCACTGAGCCCCTTCAGGAGATGGTGAGCATCTATCAGCTGCTAAATGTGAAAAAAATGCAAGTGCATTTTGAATGAGAGAAAGAACTTTATCAGAACAAAATGTAAGTGGGCAGATTTCCATGACAGCAGTGAGATTAAGATGAAGATCGTCTGTCATGCTGATGTGTTCCTCTAAATAATTACTTACAATCTAAATCTCTGTCAGACAGCGAAAATTAACTGTGACAGCACTGTGAATTCAAGAGATCCTACAATTAACTTGTTTAAACTGACACTGTAAGGACCACACTTTTACTGCATTTCAACACTAAGGGAGAATTCACTGGAAAATTGGAATAACTGGATTTTTATAGGTGCACTGTCTGCCTTGTGCAGCATGTTGGCGAATGGGGCGATTATCTAGATATCAACAATCATGGTTAATCATGATTTAATTATTACATTAATGATGCTTGCAAATAGTGTTCACTTTTGTGAACAAGACATAATCAATAGAAGTCTAATTAACATGAAATGTGAATGCTTAAATGATAATGGGATTTGGAAAATTAGCAAAATAAACTTCCAAAACAATTTAAAAATTACACAAAATTCACAAATTTAATAAGAATGTTTTACATTGACTATAGTTCATGTTTTTAAATTTTTTTTGAAAGTCTCTTATGCACAAAAAGGATGCATTTATTTGATCAGAAATACAATAAAACAGTAATATTGTAAAATATGATTACAATTTAAAATAATTATTTTCAAAATGTAATTTATTCCTGTGATGACAAAGCTGAATTTTCAGCATTATTACTCCAGTCTTCAATGTCACATGATCCTTCAGAAATCATTCGTATATGCTGATTTGCTGCTCAAGAAACATTTTTTTTTTTTCAGAATTCTTTGACAAATAGAAAGTTCAAAAGGACAGCATTTATTTGAAGCAGAAACCTTTAGTAACATTGTAAAGGTCTTTACTGTCAGTTCAGTTGAATGCATCCTTGCTGAATAAAAGCATTAAAAAATCTTACTGACCACAGACCTCTGAACATTAGTGTATATTTTACACAGAAATTAATACAGCTCATGTTTCATTATTATTTCAAATCAGAAACGAAGCCACAGGAAACCACAGGAAACTGTCCATATTAATCTCGCCCACAAATCTTCCCCCCACCCAAATAACCCCTCAAAATAACTACAATTTTGAAGAAATAATAATAATAATAATAATAAGGAAAGAAAAATAAATAAGAATAAAATAAAAATAAAAATAAATAAGTAAACGAGTAATTGAATAAAATCAGCTCTTGTTTCATGAACAATTTCTTAATTTAAACATGCCTATCTGTGCTGGATTGTGTGTGGTTAGTGGTTATTTGTGCTGAAAAACTGTTTACTAAAGCGATGCACCTGCTTATTGAATTCGCTCTTAAATCTGGCTTTTTTTCTATTTGAAAAAAATACAAACTCACACAATTCCATGCTGAATGCAGGACTGAATGGATTCCTGGTGAACACACAGACTGATAAATATGATGATTGAACCGTCAATAGTGCTTCCTACAACAACAGCATGTGATAATCACTCCTTTGATTTCCTCTCTCCCGTTGCCTCTTTCTTGTGGGGAAAAGCAGAAGTATCAGCCACTGCTGGAGCCAGGTGTTATCTGCAGAGCCATTAGACAGGGACAGACTCTGCACTGGCGCTCTTACTTATACATCACTGGTGTCTCAAGGACCTCAAATATAAAAAACAGTAAAGCCAGTCAGAGCAGAATATGTCTGGAAATTACAAGACTTCAGGCTTTTTATATACCTGTGGGAATCTGAGACCTTGCAAAGTTAGAAAAATTAAAGTTTTAAAAGACATGACTTCATGTCCTCTACTTGCATTACAACTTTACTGAAACCAGATATTCCTGCCTCAGACCACAAGGATAATTTCTGATTGGATAAGATTTAATACTCATTTTGTATTGATATCATTTAAAGCAGATAAAGCTGAGAATTTTGCTGGGTGCTGAATTCATCCAACAATGCAAACTACTTGCAAATTGAGCAGCAGAAGAAATGTCTTATAAAGCTTCACATCAACGTGTTTATCTACAGTTGCCATCTGCTTGTGATCACAACCTACGTATAAAAATGTGTAAACCAAACAAACAAAATCTTCATGTGCAGCTACTATGATTAGGTTCTAATGAGGCTGTTTTAGAGGACGAGTCTCCCTGGACTAACAACTGAGACAGAGAGAATATCAAAAGTGCATGCCTTCTACAGATGTGTTACACTTAGATATTGAGTGAGAAAAAATGGTGTGAATTATTTCACGTCATGTGTCATACATGATATATTCAGGCCCACATGGAATCTGTTCTAAAACGTTGAAATTAAATGTGAAATTACTTTTTTGACATGACGTAGCCCAGCAGTCCTATGTATGTTGATAAACAGAGAACAACAAAAGTACAAGACTGTGTTCTTATATTGTTTTATGAATGAATGAACTGCTCCCATGAAGCACCAAAAATTATGTAATCAAATCAAAAACAATACAACATAAAACAATATGTACAAAAATGTATTTTTATTGTAAAAAATATGTACAATATAAAATTACTGACTTTAAAAAAACAATATATTTTACATTTTTACCAAATATTAATACTGACACAGACATATAGATACACACACACATGCCCATACAATACATACACACACAAAATAAGGAGGAGGTAATATCATCCTGATGCACTCTTACAAGCAATTTATTTTAGGTGTTCAAATAATTAGGTGATTGAAGGAAATGACAATTATCAAATTAAAGCATATTCTACAAACAGCTAACTTGTTGAACATTTAATTAATTAAATACAACAACCCTTTTGTAGTGTATCTGAACATAAACATAAAGTCTTTAAACATTGCATTAAAGTCATTGTTTTCATCTATACAGTGCATAACCAATGCAGAACATTTCAGCCTCTTATTTTCATTTTATAAAACCTTTTTATCCACTGCTTATAGTCCAATGGTCTCCTAGCCGATATCGCTTTGATCCCAATATACATTATAATCATAAATCATAAAGTATAATCGCATCAGGGTAACAGGTGCATTAGAGCAACAATTAGCATCATATGCTTTAAGACAATTTATAAGATTTACACTATGCATTTTTCTTAAAACTCACTTTAAACCACCATTGAGCATTTGTAATAACTTCCGACTGTGATTTTACTTTTGGTCATATAATATTGTTGAAATACATGATATTTATTTCAATTTGTAGCCTTTTATACCAAAGCTAATCAGTACATCTGCTTAACATTTCTTAAATGAAACATCCTTAATTGGTATAAAAATCTCCAAATCTCATGAAAATCACATACAAATCATATACTATCATGTTAATTAGCTTCATGTTTGTAGAAACATTTAGCTGGGTTTCTAATGTATGGAACAGAACATGTATGTGTAAGGGAAGCTCGTCATTGGAAGCGTTATGAACGCATAATATGAGACAAATGAGCAGCGAATGAGCTTCCTCTGAGTCAGAACAGTGTTCACAGAAGAGAAAACACAAGCAGACAGCGCTGGAAGCTGCTAATGCTCATCAGATTTAATTATTCAGTGGAAAATGAATAGAAATGATGATTATGTCTAAAGAAATATAAAGTAAATGTGTACAGATATCAGTATTTCTCCAGATATATATACTTTCGCATATATATGTACAGTATATGTATATTGTCACGCCCCTGGACTGGTTTTGTTGTGTTTTCCCTCCCCATGTGTTCCGTGTCCCAGTTAATTGACTTATTTCATGCGCCTGTGTTTAAAAGTCCCAGTCTGTTCAGTTTGTGTTTGTCTGGTCTACTTGTTGGATGTCATGTGTTTCCCGTGTTTGTGTGTTTTGAATTATCCCTTGTGATTCAAGTATTAAAGACTGTTGAACGTTTCTCCGCGTCTCCATCGTTCCTCCCACAGCGAATCATGACAGAAGACCAGACCAAAACCGTTATCTCCGAGTGTCTACCCTTCATTTTTGTTTCCGTCCTTTTTCCCTTAGTGTTTTTTTTTTTGTTGTGTTCCGTGTATGGATCCCTTCACCCGCCCGGAATACTTCCTCCTCCTGCTGGAGCAGGGGGAAGAGATCGCTTGAGGGTTACAACAAACTATTCCTGGTCCTTGCCAACCTCTCCAGCTACCCGGACGACGCGCTCTGTGCGTTCTATGATGCCAGCCTAAACTCAGCATACAGAGCACCGTCGTCCGAGGAAGGCCTTCGAGCGAATTTCCCCGCCATCCTCCATCGTCGCCGTGGCTAGAGAATTGCTCACCTCCGCCTCCAGCCTCCGAGGCCCGGACTCCGCCTCGGCCCGTAGACCCAGCGGCTCCACCTCAGCTCATATCTCCCTCGCCTCCACCGTCACCCGTCAATCCACCAGCTCCACCGGGCTCCCTCGTCCCTCCGGCTCCGCCTTGGTCAGATGTCGACCAGCCATCGCCTCAGGACTCCGCTCCTCCGGCTGCACCTCGTCGCTCCGTCCCACCGGCTCTGTTGAGCTCCTCTCTCCTGCCAGCTCCACCTTGGTCCTCAGTCGCTCTGGCTCTGCCGCGGATCTCCACCTCGGTCGCCAGAACCCTCGGCTCCACCCTGGCCCCCCAGATCCGCGGCATCCCCCTGGCTTGTTGGCTCTCCGTCTCAGCCTCGGGTTCCTCCACCACCTGCTCTACCGCCGTTGGTCGATCGGCTCAGGACTCTGCTCCTCCGGCTGCACCTCGTCGCTCCGTCCCACCGGCTCTGTTGAGCTCCTCTCTCCTGCCAGCTCCACCTTGGTCCTCAGTCGCTCTGGCTCTGCCGCGGATCTCCACCTCGGTCGCCAGAACCCTCGGCTCCACCCTGGCCCCCCAGATCCGCGGCATCCCCCTGGCTTGTTGGCTCTCCGTCTCAGCCTCGGGTTCCTCCACCACCTGCTCTACCGCCGTTGGTCGGCCCCCTGGAGTCGATGGCAATTCCTCCTCCATGGCTCCTCCTTCCGTCGGCTCCACCGTGGGTTGACATTATGGCTGTGGACTGGGTTCAGCTGGGCTCCTCCTGCTCCGGGCCCCTCCTGTTTCCTCCCTGGCTCCTTCCTCCTTCATCACTGCCCTGGACTCTGTCAGCCCGCTCCCCCCTCCCCGGTGGTATTGTTACGGCGTGGGACGCGCCTTCCAGGAGGGGTGAGTAATGTCACGCCCCTGGACTGGTTTTGTTGTGTTTACCCTCCCCATGTGTTTCGTGTCCCAGTTAATTGACTCATTTCATGCACCTGTGTTCCCCTGATTGCCCTGTGTTTAAAAGTCCCAGTCTGTTCAGTTTGTGTTTGTCTGGTCTACTTGTTGGATGTCGTTTGTTTACCGTGTGCCTAATTGTAGTAAAGACTGTTGAACGTTTCTCTGTGTCTCCATCGTTCCTCCCACAGCGATTCGTGACATATATATGATACAAACTCAGAAATTGGTTTCAATGCAGTCTTTTTACAGCTTCAGATTCTACAGGCAAAATAATAATAAATAAATATACAGTATATCAACAATTTGCTAGTGAGAAAACAATCAAGTTTAATACCCGCATTTCTCTTTCAACACTCCCTCAGCGTGAGGCATTTCCTTCAATAAACACACCGAGAACATGACCCTTTCATTTCTGAAAGCAAACCAGCTCCGTTTGAAGGATAAATTCCTTGAGTATAAAAGCAAAAGCCCAGCCGCAGCTTTGGCTCTGTTTATCATTACAGCTGTGTGCTCTCTCTCAGCTCATTGAGATGCAACCTCAGGAGCGTCTTGTTTAGTCTCCCCTCGCCTCCACCTGAGATCTGCATTCCCAACAGAACAGCACACACAGCTGAAAGAAACATGCAAACTTATGGATCTGCGACTGGTTAAGATAAAGGCGGAAATGTGTATTGTATTTCAGATTGTTTGAACAGAATCGGTGAGTGACATTTAAGAAATGTTGGCAACTGATACAGCTCAAACAGTTTTGTCAGGTAACCTAAAAATGCCCTTTATGCTGTAACATCTGAATTAACTACAGTAGTTTAATTGCAGACAAAAATATTATTTAATATGTCTAAATCCACCTTACCGCAGTGGCAAGTGCTTTCTTCAGCTGTTCACAGCTGTGCTGCATCATGCAGTCTACATTCTACATTCAGGGACAGAACAACAACGGATGGTCTGACACGACATTTTACCCTCACGTCAGCGCTCTTATGATTGATGGACTGACATGAGTGGTTAAGAGCACACCATCCTGAAATGCATGTTAGGGGAAAATCGTGACATCATGACTGGGGCAATTTCAAATCCTGCCATTTTAGAAGGGTGGAAACTAAAAATCCATATTTTAAACTGGGGAGTTACTTTGCATTATGAAACTTCTAGTATGTGTTTATTGGAGTTACCTCTTATATGTGTAAATATTAAGGACTATTTGATTATCCACTTCATGCCCCCTTAGATATTTTGTAACTTACATTTTAGACACAAATACTGGCCATTTACTCACCCTCATGTCATTGACTTCTGTGGACAACAAAAAGGATGCTTTGAAAAATGTATTTTCATCCAAACAATGTAAGTCAATGGGGTCCAATGTTGTTCTGGACCCCATCGACTTTCACTGTATGAACAAAAACAGTTTACAATATTCTTTTGTAAGAAACTAAGAACAGAATTTACATTTTTGGGTAAGCTATCCCTTTAACTCATTACAATATATTACACTTTGATTTCACAGAATATTTTTGTCTTTTTCCCTAATGAAATGTCTGTCCCTTACGCAAATGATTCTGCACTACTAGTATGATGACCGAAATGTCCTTGTACACAGTCAGTACCAAAAACCCAAGTCTTAATTAAAGCAAATTACATTTACAGGTGACTTAAATTTCCTTGTAACTGGAGAACGATGCCATATCTAGAGCAGCGTTTCTGTTAGTCTTCCTGTGATCGTTTTCCATTGCACAGTCCATGTTTCTTATACAAAAACATGTTCTGTGTGAACCGGGCATTTACCTTCTCTGTTTTTGCTCCGCCATGTAAGTTCCAAACAAAGCATTAGCATTAATGTTTTGCTCCTGAAAAAATCCGTGTGTTCGAATGAATCATTTGAGTGCATGATTCAATGACTCACAAATAAAGAAGACACCTGATTTGATGCTGAATAAACCGGTGTGTTTAACAAATCGGTTTAGTGAATGATTCTTTGACTCACTCATGAAGACAGTCAATTGGCGCCACCTACTGGTGGAACGATTTAACATGTAGAATGAATCACAATGCACATTTATTAGTTTAGTTTCCCTTACATCTACAGCAGCACACTGCTCTACATGTTCAGTGAACTAATGATGCCTGAAATTCTGTTTCTTGAAAACAGCAACTGCATATCAGGCATGTAGCAGTCTCATTAAGAGGCCAGAAACATCACAATCTGTCTTTATTAAATCTGTAAAGCTATTTAACAAAGACTAAAATACACAGCCATCAAATAACACATTTGACATTTGTAAATAAAGACATTTTATTGCAGTAAAAAATAAGTGGCTGGATTATGTGCAGCAAGTTAACAATAGAAAGATGTCCATGAGCTGAAGGCACACTGGGGTGCTTCCAGTGTAGACAGCTCTGTTGACTGTAATGGGAGAGAGATCTAGTTTTGTTGCACCACACGTCTGGTGTAGACAGGCATAACTACACCTTCTTGATGGATGCATGCTGACTTGTTTGTTGTCACCTAGTCTGCAGCTTTTACCATAAATTTACATTTGTGTTTTAGACCTGTAATAAGTCATATTGAAAAATATATACAGTGGTATCTGGACTCTTAAGCCTCATGAAAAATATCTGAATCTCACTGCATGAGCTACAAAATTACTTCCATTAAAAATCTAGTTTAGAGAAAAGTTTTGACATTTTTAAGAGTGACTTAATTGTCAGAACATTTTTGGGCCTCGTAAGTTACCTTTTAACACTCAGACTAACATTAAAAGGTCGTACCAAAAAAAAGGTGAAAATGTATTTGTGGGTCGGATTTAAGGATAATACTTGAGGGGTATAAAACTATCTTCTGTGGTTTGAGAGCCCTGGGTTAGTCATTTTAAGGGTCAGATCAGGTAGAAGTGTATCCTTAAAGGTATAGTTCATCCAAAAAAATGAAAACGGTCATACTTTACTTTATGTGGTTGACTGACTTTTTTCTGTAGAACAAAAAAGGTGTTTTGAAGAATGTTTTTTTTTTTTTTCTATACAACGAAAGTCAATGGGGTCCATTCTTTTTTATTGTATAAAAAATACCTTCTTCTGTGTTCAACAGAAGAATAAAAAGTCATACAGGTTTGGATCAACATGAGGAGAAGTAAATGATATAATGTTTGGATGAACTATCACTTTAACACAACAACTTCACATTATCTTGCTTTGCAGTGTGAGAACCCTTTGATTTCACACAATAACTTTGTCTTTCCTTCTAATCAATTGCCTGTCCCTCAAATGACTCTGTACTACTAGTATGATGAGTCAAGCCTCCTCATACACGGTCAGTATCAAGTCTTAATTAATGCAAATTACATTTACAAGTGACTTAAACTCCCTAGTAACAAGGGAAATATTCCATATATCTAAGGCAGTGAATATGTTACAGTCCTTCTGACCGAATTCCATATAAATACATTGTTAAATGTGGAGTAAAATGCAAAACAGTGAGC
Organism: Sinocyclocheilus anshuiensis; assembly: GCF_001515605.1. NCBI lineage: Eukaryota > Metazoa > Chordata > Actinopteri > Cypriniformes > Cyprinidae > Sinocyclocheilus > Sinocyclocheilus anshuiensis. Next base: position 15,059 of record NW_015549593.1, on the reverse strand, counting down.
ATCATAGTCTCGAGCCTCGGACAGCAGTGTGACAGGAGGACAATGACATCCACTGCAGCTTAGCTACGGCTCTCGCAAGGGCCCCTGGAGTGGCCCTGAGTCCATGTAATACCATGTTAATTACCACACGTACAGTATAGAGTTTCAAACAGGACTGTGTGGGGGAGAGGAGAAAATCTAATCACAAGGGAACCAATTTCACTGAATCTGTTGCTGCACTGGCTGGGTGGGTAATTTGTGATGACACAGAGAAAACATTACTGCCACAACAGTTGCTGAGCTGTAAATTCCTACCTGATAGAAAGTGATGGGTTTTTGACAATGTTTTCGTGTCAGTCCCCTAACTTAGGCAGTTTTTTTTTCTGTCACCGCTGTCACAGTTACATTGACTGTCATATTAATTTTCAGCAAATGTTGTCAAGTTCCTTAAACCTTCAGTTTGTCATCGCTGGTTATTATCATCACATTCAATTTATCAGGACCAAAGTGTCATTTTTAATACTAAAGGGTCTTTTAGAAAGAGGAAAGTCAAGAGAAAACAGTCCAATCAATTTCAAATGTATTCTGGTGCAATCTGTCACTTGGTAGAACAGCCTAATAACCAAAACCATTAACAAGACTATGCAAAGTAGTACATACATCACTGACACAATTACATACAGGTTCAATAAATAAGAAAAAAACGTTTTGTGCTAGCCACAATTTGTGTGTGTGTGGTTTGTAGTGGCTGTCTAGAATAATATTATTTTAATATCAGCATATTTCCATGACATTTTGTTTACTTTAAAACATATCTACATTTTCAAGCAAGGAGCATCATACAATTTATCACAAGGATCAACGATATACATTATAAAGTCATTATATGACTTATAAAGGTACAAAAGATTAGTGCTTCAAATTCATTGCCATTTTTTTTTTAACTGTGAAATAAAACATGTTTCGTGAGCAGCAAATCAGCATATTAGAATGATTAGAAGGATCATGTGACACTGAAGACTGAAGAGTAAGATTATATAAATATTAATTTATTAGCTAAATTATATAAATATTACATATCTACATTTTCAAGCAAGGAGCATCATACAATTTATCACAAGGGTCAACGATATACATTATAAAGTCATTATATGACTTATAAAGGTACAAAAGATTAGTGCTTCAAATTCATTGCCATTTTTTTTTTAACTGTGAAATAAAACATGTTTCGTGAGCAGCAAATCAGCATATTAGAATGATTAGAAGGATCATGTGACTGAAGACTGAAGAGTAAGATTATATAAATATTCATTTATTAGCTAAATTATATAAATATTTCACAACATTTTAAAAAATATTTTTATTGTGTTTTTGATCAAAAATCTTTTGTCACAACAAAAAGTTATTACTGAAATCATTATAGGAATACTTTTAGAAAGGTGTACATACAATCTGGGTCTTGAAGTGAAAGTTGAGAACGACTGCTGTAGGTGCTGTATATGACATACTGCTTCCAGTAAGAGCATATGGGCACATCCTCCTGTTCCTTCCTGTTAGACAACACACAGCTCTTGGCCTTTTACCAAAAGCACCAGATAATTCGGTAGGCATGCCAGCACCTACAGAATGTGTCTGTCACATTACTTTTGCCATTCCTTCCCGGCAGTTCACACTTTGACCTGTAGTGAAGAGCTGGAACTGACCCTGCACATTTTTTTGTTTTTGTTTTTGTGAAAACATGCTATTTGCGCACAGTTTATGACAAATGTTTTCCTACTTACGGACATGCCAGCATTATAATTGTAATGGCTTTTTGTTCAGGCCACACTTTCTCACTGAAGACTTGCTAGAAGCTTAATGGTTCTGAAGTTCAAATTTGCTTCTCTACAGACTTTTTCTAAAAACTAACAGATAGAATTAAGATATGTAGAGAAAAATGGGTTAGGGTTAGGTTAATTTGTCCTAAATCATCATAATGTCCTAATTCATAAGCAATATTTCATGATGCCTTGCCTCACGATTCCCATGGGGAGTCCAAGATTTGCATTACACCAATAAGCACCAGAGCTCAGGGTCTGTCTGCGCTGCCAACTTCTTTTCCGGTGAACATCTATATTTGATTCAGCTTTTTTCACCACTTCTCTGGGAGTGTGGGTATCCAGAGCTTATTTTCCAAAGTGACCGTCTGGCTCTGGCTCTGCCTCAGTGCTCAAGTGCCCTGTCAGCTCTGAAACACGCGGACTCTCTAACACACACAACACACACACACACACACACACACACACACACACACACACACACACACACACACACACAGACACACAACACTTTGTTTATAATATAGTCTGTAGTTATACAGACTATAATGTGTAATATATTTAAACAAAAAAAAGGGGAAAAAAAATACATTTAACATACAGTATATTTACGATAGATTACATACATTAAGATTACACATCTACATACAATTAAATATACACACACACAAAGAAATAATTAAATATTTAATATATATTTTAATACATATCTTAGAAAAGTAAAAAATATCTATCTATCTATATATATAAATAATAGCAAGAAAAGGAACTTTGCATGTGATTGATGAAATAACCTTTACAGCATTAAGGAACATCAGAGGTAGAAGGCTTTCTGAAATCTGTATCTTGGCAAGGAATGTTCTGTTGGGAATGAAAACGGCTTGGAAAATTCCTGTCTTATGGGTCTGGGGAGGCTGAATGTAAAGCTTTCAAGACAACCTCAATCAGCTCCCCCTGCTCATGAAGATAGCACACACCGGCTACAACTCCCAATCACGTTATCGCATAATGTTAGGAGAGCTGTGAACAATGCATCTACACTGTGTTCCAAGGTCAATTTAATAAACATACACTTGACAGTTACAGCAATAATGATTGCAAGTCATGTGATTTGCTGAAGTTGTTTTGGTAAGAAAGTGTCTGTTAAAAACGTGTGTTTGTCGTCTCTTTGTCAAAATATTTTTTTAGGGCAACTGCATAAAAATGGCAAACGCATTCTTAAGCATTTTACTTTTCCCCTTACCTTTTTTTTTTTTTTACTTATCCTCAAACCGCCGCAAGGTAAAATACAACCTAGACTGCATTAAATACGGGTTCACTAGCAGTAAGGATAAATCTGAGCCGACCACAATTTATTCTGTGCAGTCAATTATTGGCTGCCCTGAGCATGAAACCATTGAAATTTAAGAAACATTTAAAAACTAAAATTGTCAAGTTTTATTCCTGAAGCAAAACAGTTGGTATAAAGGAAACGTAATCTGTCTTTATCCTTTGAAAATATAAATATATTCATTTCAGCTTTGGCAATGAAAGTCAAATGACTTCTCGCGTCCAGTTCATATCCTCAAGATGCTCAATAAGAGTGAGCTGCGTGAGGTTACTGTGAGTTTGCCCATAATACTGTAACACCTCACCCCTTTCCTTTCATCTTCATTTACTTATCTTTGTGATCGACAGCAGCCAATGAATGCTGAATGATACATGACAAAAGGGCAGAGATGAACCCTCCCCTCCTTAATGAAACCCTTATTGATTTCTCATTGCAGGGAATTATTGTCTCGGCTCTCATGCTCTCAACCTCAAGTTCCCACATTTAATGTGGATGCACATCACCTGGAAACACATTTACATTTACATTTAGACATTTAGCAGACGCTTTTATCCAAAGCGACTTACAATTGGGGGATACATAAAGCGATTCTTCTTAAAAGAGGCAAACAGATACAGGAAGTGCTTGTAATACCAAGTTTTTAGACATTGTTCAAATAAGTACATGCTAGAAAGAGAAGGAATAGATAAAGAGATAGAATTGTTTTTTTTTTTTTTTATGATGATGAAGTCAAGTAGCTTCGAAAGAGATGAGTTTTCAGCTGTTGCTTGAAAATGGTCAGGGATTCAGCATTCCGGATAGGGGTGGGAAGATCGTTCCACCAACACTACTGTTAATACCTCCAGAGGATTTACATGAGCTTAATCAACGCAATACTGACGAACACAAGCCCTTTTACCTCCAAAAACGACTCCAATTTAAACAGATTACAATAAGCAGGCAGACTTAAAATATATTGGGAGGAAACTTTTTTCATGAGTAACATGAATTTCCATTCACTTTAGAATGGAACATATAAATGCATAAAAATTCACTGCATATTTACTTTTATTCATCAAGGTCGATCAACATTAAATTGATCAAAAGTGACATTAAGGACATGATGTTACAAAAGTTTTGATATAAAGGCTGTTCTTTTGAACTTTCTATTCATTTTCACATCAGTTTATTAAAAATGTATCATGTTTTTTACAAGAATATTAAGCCACAAACCAGCATATTAGAATGATTTCTGAAGGATCATGTGACACTGAAGACGAGAGTAATGATGCTGAAAATTCAGCTTTGCCATCACAGGAATAAACTACATTTTAATATTCAAACAGACAACAAATACTTTAAATTGTAATAACATTTCACAATATTACTCTTTTACTGTATTTTAATCAAATAAATGCAGCCTTGATGAGCATAAGAGACTTCTAATTATTATTATTATTATTAATTAATAATATTAATTATTATTATTATTAAATAATAATTTTTATATTTAATTTACACACATACTATATAGATGTGTTTAGGGGTAAGGGATAGACAAATATAATTAGCTTAGCATGTTCAAAACAATGTCTAGATTTGAGAATAGTTTGGATAAAAATGCTAAAAATCTCTGTGAAAGAAAGGAAGTGGTAATTGGTGTGAGTGTGACTTGCAGTGATTTACACTAGAGCTGACTGTGGTTGTGTTCTGAGAGGAGGGAATAAAGCTGCCGGCCACAAAGAAAGAGACCCACAGCATTATTCTGCCTGTTCAAATGTCAGTCCATTTCTCAAAGAAAAACAACACAATGCCATTCTGTGCTGTACCTGGTATCTGGTATCAAAATGTCAATGTGCCATGTCTGACCAAAGTTTTTTTTTTTTTTTTTTTTTTCACCTCTGAGATAGCTCTGCATAATGATAATCAAATACAACAACTACATTAGGTAAAATTGGAATGAAATTACCTCATGTAAAAGAAAATCGGAAATTTTTTTGCAACCTTTTTATTAAATGTTAATAGATTTATAACAGATCAAAAATAGCTATAAATGTCTTTATGAAAATAAAATGCTTTGAAGCACAGCTCTAATTTGCGCCTACTAAGTTATGACTAAAGCATGAAGATATACATTTTTCTTTGAAGAAAAAAAAAACAAAACATGAAAAATCCAGAACAAATTTGAGCTCCCATCTTTGAGATAAGCAAGTGGGAATGAGATGAGACATTTCCTAATAATACAAATCTAGACCTCAGGAAAATCTGTTAACATCCATGAGGAGGATATAACTGATATGCTAATACACAGTGCACTGCCACGTGTGTTTAATTGCTTATTCTCATTGATGGAGAAATGTAGCCCAACCAGATGCTCTGTTTTTGAAGATAAGCCTTATTCACAAGAGAGAGAGAAAAAAAAAACGGGACTATAAAGAACAGGAGATATGGTGATATTTGCAAATAGGATTGGATTTTAAAGTAATGTCTCCCACATTGAGGGCCGTGATCCTTACTGCTAACCAGATACCTAAAAAGCAGCTTTACATGTTGAATGTTATCTTATTTACTTGATACTAACCAGTCCTCGAATGTCATTCAAAAAATGAACATCATGAAGCTGCAAACATTTCTATACAGAGACCAAGACTTCCATATTAATATGAAAATGTGTATCCACTTTCTAACAGCCCTTTATTGCTGATTCCATCTTCTACCTAAATCAGACACTGGACAACTGTAATGGTGTAACAAATCAAACCAGGCATTTCTGGACAAATGTATCTTGGTAAGATGAGTCAATTATTTCTTAAGTGTGAATTCTAAAGCGTCTATCTATACTGTATCTACAGTATTGCGTTTAAGTAGTTAAGTAATTACTTGGTGACTGTTAAAAAAAGTATGTGTTATAAAGTACGATGATATGTTTTGTTGTCATTGACATAGTACCTACCAGTGTCAGTGGTGTCGCTTCACTGCCATTTATAAACCCTCTCCCGTGACCTCATGGGATAGTAAAGTGTCCATAGAAATACTATTTCACTCCGCAAGTAGTAGGTCATCCGGGGACTTCTTTTGCTTACCAAATACCGTGAACTCACACATAACACTCTGTTCACACAGAGCCCAACAGCTTAGGCAGCTGATTTTATGCCTTGCTGCCTTATCAGGCAAAGACTTCACAGGCAGCAGTTGCACTCGAAAATACCTGACCAAACTGACTTCGGACAGACTTCTTAGGTAACATAACATTTTAATGATTTACAACAAAATAGAGAGAGCTTTGGTGATAACTAAGCGAATATTTAATAACTACAATACTAATTTCTTGATAGAAATGATATCAGAAGTGTAAAAAGTTGGTAAAAAACATACATTTATATACAAACTAACCACCAATTGCAACTCTCAGATGCCAGTTTTATTTTTTAGCTAAACTGCCACATGATTGAATGCCTAGGATTGTGGGATATCAAAGGCAACAAAGGATACATCTATACTGCCTTCAAAAATTGATCATATAAAGGCATCTCAGGAGACAGGAAGTGAAGCTAACATTGGATACGGATGTGCCTTTTAGACAAAGCCATGCTGTTCTTCACCTATTATATAGCAGCGATTATATTATATCAGCTACATGTTCAGTCCTGTGTCGAGGCCATATCGTGGCTGTGATTCCAGGGAATGTGAAAACTTAAAAAATGTAGATTTAAATGTAGTTGCATTCACTGATTTGCAAAGGGCACAATTCTATTGTCTGGAAAAATATTTTAACGTAAAAATCAACACATAAAGTGAGCATTCATTAAAACCGACCATCTGGACTTTCACCAAGATGAAAACGATAAAAAAAACAAAAACAATATTTAGATAATTAATGAAGCATTTGCACAGCATTTTCTTCTTCTGTCTGGATAATAGTACGCTGATGAATAGTACACTCAAATCTCAGGCATAAAGTATGTGAGAGCTGGAAACTAAAACATTAGCAGTGTGACTTTTGGGCTGAAAAAAAAAAAGACAAAAAACATAAGCTAGCTATAAAAAAACAAAAAAACAATTCTAATGCACAAATATCTCAAAAATAAGTTTGAATATGCTTGAAAATCCTCAATTAGCAGCATATGCCGCATTGCTCTTCATTCATTATTTTCGCAAACAAAACCTGATACAATCGCCTTCATTTCTCCTGAAGCATTTGAAGCATATTGAAAATAGTCATACCGGAAACAGGTTAATACACACTATTCCCACTGTGCATGAGGTTTGACAATGCTAACTATACCTGCCATTATTTACAGCTTGATAAAAGCCCATTCAGAGGGCTCGATGTGAAATAATGCTCACATTTTCAGCAGGCTTCTTTGATTTTAGATGAAAATCACATGCAGAAACCCTGCATACAGTCAGCTCACAGATCACTCTCATTCTTCCTCTCTTCAGGCAGTCGCTGTAGAAAAATAGAGCAGAAGGGATTATTCCTCACAGGCCCTAATGAGAGTGCTTTGTTTAAGGAGCTAAATGATCATCCCATTACCCACAGCCTTGGGTACCCCCTGTTTCTCAGACAGTGACGAAGGTCAAGCCCAAAGCACACATCAGCTCTCCATAACGTGAAGAGTCACACTGTTCTGCCAACTCCGAGGAAATGGTTTCACCTATAACAGTTGAACACTCATTTGAACTCAGCTCTGCCTGTGGTTAAATGCCTAGAAGAATTATAGGACACCAATTACTACAAGTGTAAAGCCATACCGAACCATCAAAGAGGCAATGAAATGTTTTCCAGACTTTGAAATTTACAGAGATGCTGACTAGCTGACGATTGGCGCTAGAAAAGTAGTCACCAACCACATGATAACAGCCAGCACCTCAGAAAGTAACCATCACTACAACCTAATAATTCAAACCCAGCTAAGTGGAACTGAGTTGACTTTATAATCAAGTCATTAATAATTTACACCAGCTATTTCTCATGCTCTGTAAGGCATTGCTAATTGGTCCAACCATATGATAGTCCTTTCCATAAAAAAATATGTTAATCCTAACAGCCATAGACGTATCAGATGCATGTACAATGCCTGTCGTCGGTCATACTCACACCAGAAAGCATTAGTTTGTATTCAGTGATATGATTTCTCATTTTTCCAAGCGATATATATCAGCCGTCACTGCTCGGTAGAGATGTCAGAGCCTGTCTCGCGATGATCTGATTAGATTCTTTCTGCGTACGGGCGTTTTCAAGTGTAGTTCATCAATCTCTTTATCTTTTGAGCAGTACCATCGTCACACTGAGGGGAAGCAAAAATGCTGATTATAAAGCCAATGAGGCCTTTGTATACAAAAAAGGTTGAAAACACACTCACAGGGACAGAGAAAACATCTAAGGCAGTGAGTTTAAATTCATTACTTAATTTTCCACACTGCTGATCTGAGGGCAATGCACTGCGTTTGTTACTCCGAGGGTTTTTTGCTTCACTCTGCAGGTCTGATTCTTGGAGGCAAAGCTAGGACAACAATCAGGCTCAAATTGAATCACCTTTGGGTGTTTTAAATCATTTACGGAATGCAAATGCCTTTGCGTTTCATTCATCAAATATTTTGAAGTCAACAGCTGCAGAAAGTCATGCGCACCAAAGGTAAAAGTCCTTATCTGGAATCAATCATTGCAGCGAGGGGAAAAATCAGACCTGTTCTGACAGAAGTGGAGAGATTAAGGGTCAGAATCAGATTTTCTTGTTTGTGAAACTGAGCACATGTAGAAAATCCTGCCTTACTTCAGAATGCCTTGGCAAAGCCCATAAATCTCAAGCTAGGCATAATGGTAGGTAATTACTCCAGCTTTGAGGACTAGGAATAGATTACTATATATATCATTATATGTGATTACGTTCTCTGCAATAGGGCCTGTCACTGTTCAGCAAGAGATGGATAATCTTTCTCAGAGCATATATTATGCTAACAGACCCACATCCACACAGGATCCCCTGATCAAACTCGGCAGAGTTTTTCATTCCAGCGTAAGATGTCAGTGTCGTTGTGATGTTGGGAGCTGTGTGAATGAGGGATTCTCAGTGGGGGGAAAAAGGAACAGATGAAAGACGGTTTTCCACAAAGACACAAGCAAACAGAGCGCAGAGTCAATACAATGCAATTAAAGGAATATTTCACACAAAAGTGAAAATTCTGTCATCATTTATTCACCCCATGTTGTTATAAATCAGTCTAACTTCCTTTCATCAGTGTGACACAAAAGGAGAACTTTAGAAGAATGACCACATTTGCTTACAATGAAAGTGGAGAAAAACAAGGACAGCTGTGATGTACATACACTTTCATTGAAAAGACAGAAAAGACAACCCAGGGGTCATTGGAAAAACATGCCTGTGGTGACATTTATACCAAATTATATTACGTTGTTTCTTGCTTTTAAAGTGAAATGTCCGATGAGTGGTACTAAAAGCACATTCAGTTTTATCTGAAACAGATGAACGTGAATCTTACAAAGTTTTATTACATTGGTTTGTTTTACGTTTCATGGTAGTTAGGAAATGAAATGCCCGGTGAGTGGCGCTAAAAAGTTCATGCTCTATCAAACTTCAAAAAATTATGTATTTCCTATACTAAACCCTACTCTAAACCTAACCAATAGCGTTAACAAAAGCAAGCATGAGGAAAAACATATTTGTTGAAGCAACCACACCATTTCAGCTTGCTTCGACACAAGTCTTTGAGCTTTTTATCACGACTCGTGCTTCACAGGATTCGTACACAAGTACTCCACATCACAAGTGCAATGCTGTACCAGGTGAGCTACTGAGCAAGTTTACTATGTCAGAAAAGCAATACCTAGTTGGTTATGTGATGCAAATGTCAAAATATATTAGTTTACAAATCATGCACTATGGAAAATTTTTTTTGAGGTCATAACATAGTATTATGTAAAGAACTGCAGGAAAATAAGTCTTTATTAAAGGGTCATATGATGCTGCTAAAAAGAACATTATTTTGTGTATTTGGTGTAATGAAATGTGTTTATGCGGTTTAAAGTTAAAAAACACATTATTTTCCACATACTGTACATTATTGTTTCTCCTCTATGCCCCGCCTTTTTGAAACGCGTCGATTTTTACAAAGCTCATCGGTCTGAAAAAGCGAGGTGTGCTGTGATTGGCCAG
>NW_015549593.1:281-4444 GCF_001515605.1 Sinocyclocheilus anshuiensis | reverse complement strand
TTCCGCTTCGTCCACGGTGAAAGTTGATGTATTCCCTCAGCGACCAGCGCAGATCAGCTCTAGGCATGACGAAGTGGATATCATCCTCTTTTGGAAGACCAAACAAAGTAGTTTCGCTTTCACAATGAAGCACACAGCGTCTTCACAACATGGCTGCAGCGTCAACAAAACTACAGTGAGACTAAAAGTTACTCCTTCTTTCTTTGCGTGAACATTTGGGCGGCGTTATGCAAATCTTCCCACATAGTGAGGTAGATATGTGGGGGCGTGTTAGAACGAGCCGTTTTAGGTAGGTGTGGCTGACTCTGAACTTTTATAAAGAATATCTCTTTGGATTTGAGACTTTAGTCTTTGCAACTTTACAGATCTTCTTTATTCACCAAGAGCTTGTAACACTCCAAAGAGAAAGGAAAAATTGAAATCGCATCATATGACCCCTTTAATGGACAGTCTGCCCCTATAATGATAATTTGTATGAAAAGGAATAAAAGTTGTTGGTGTTTTACTGCCACTAGTGTTCATTGCAGCTGGAAACTGCATTGAATTGCAATGAGGTTTGCAAAAATGTTGGTACAGCCACGTTTTTTCCCAATAAGCCTAGGTTGAAAAAAAGAGCAGCCTGAACATTCTGTGAAACAGTTCCTTTTGTGCTCCATGGGTTTAGAATAACACTAACTGCTAAGCCACATCTCAGGCAGTAAACATAAAGCAATAATTAAGCATGAGAAGGAAGAAAGCAGCATGATGGAACGTTAAAACGGCAAGGAGGAATTTGTTACGCTAGTTTCTGATAAATACCGCATCGCTTGAAGCTAGAGTGAGATAAAATCCTGAATGGACGGATGGATGGATGCTGTGTAATGCTAACAGGAGGGAGAAACATCAAAGCGGAGCCATTACAAAGAGATATATCGTAGAAATCTCCATATCACAGGAATAGACATCATAGACAACTCACTTACCCGTTTTCCACATATAGTGTTTGTCCTTTGGAAACTCCAAGTCTGACCTCACTTGCATTCCAATTAGAGAGATAGAGAGCAGCAGGTAGTTCCCAACACGCCATGTCCAGCCCGTTACACCAGAGTCATCTTTTAGAATCATAGTCCAGCCCATTGATGTCCTGTCCACTTTTAGTCCTGTAAAAACAAAAGCAAACAATGGTGATTATGCTCTCTCTCACTTGTTAGGGAGTGAATACACCAGCCAAGTGTGATAAACAACTCTAGGGAATCGTTACATTAATCACCGGCATATGTTTGATTAGTCATTTAATCCTCGAGGACGTGAAATCGAGCACACGCTCTATTCACGATCACTGAATGAACAGGATCATTCTGTTTTAAAGCCACATGCATTGATGCGGTAACTACCATGGTAAACACAGGCAGAGCCCTGGGTCTTTTAGCCCTGAAGTAATTGAGGGTATTAACACCTTTTTATTGCAACTCATTTAATTCTGTCCCCCGCCACTGTAATTCATATCCTTGGGGTGAAGGATTAGTTCTGAAATCACTGACTCTCCAAGCATGTGTATAGGTGAGAGGGAATTTCAATGCATATCTGATTTACAATAAACTTTTTGGCAAGGATTTCGAGATAGCAGTTGTATACTATTCACATTTTAAAGCAGCTGATCTTGAACTATGACCGTCTTTTACTGTATCTGTGCGCACGCAAGCTTTGTTCTATGTCACGCACTGTTTGATGGAAATCTGGACACCATTTAAATGGCAAATATGCAATGGACCAGAACCACGTTATGCCTCTCACATGCAATAAACTTCTCCATTGACAACCAAAATGGGAAAGTAACTAATTTAAACAGCTCGGCAGTACAAACCAACGTTATTCATTCGTGCCAGTCCTGTGGCGAGAAACGGGGATCTCTATATTTTATAGCATCATTGTTTCATATACGGGACACAGCTCTACATAGATCAGTGTATTACAGTATTATCTGAATTAAAATTTTGATTGATTTTCCTCTTCTGGAGGTGGCATACAATGCATTACCTGCGGACGATCTGTTCGAGGTGGCTAGACAGAATTGGTGTATTGATGGATGAATTGCTATCAGACTAAAATATGTGTTTGGAATGTGGAATTATTCTGATGCGATTTCTCAGGGAAAGCCTGCAGCTCCCAATTGGTTTTTGGTTGATTTCATTTGGGAAAATGAAATTTTTATTTCATTGCTTCAGCAGTGTTGCAGGAAAATCTGATTTGAGAGGAATATGGTGAGAGGCCTTGACGGAGTGAAAAAAGATCTCTTATCCTTTAACTGCTCCCACAAGTAAATGTCTTGATAGAATTAGGTATTTTCAAAAGGGTATACACAGATACTCTTTTAAAGAGGATAGAGCTGGTTGCTTGGGACATTGGAGCTTGGCCCATTAAATTTTTGATAGCATAGTTTAACATTTCTAAATAAATAAATGATGTTGACCTGTAGGTCAGCTCTCATTCAGAATCGACATTCAACACCTGTCTCTCAAAACCTGCCAAAAATTCCCTCAGAGGCCAAGTAGCACTTTCAAAAGAATGTCTGAACTTAATATTAATTAGATGAGCTGTACTTCAGCAAAACACTGCAATACTGGATAACAGAATATTGAAGAAGCGTGCATGAATACATTCTAAATAGATGGTCAAATGACCAGTTATTGAAACCGATTAACAAAAATGTGAACTACAATCTCTAATAAATATGTTTGGTGCTCACTTGTGGAAATACCATTCTGCATAATTATGTACACTACTGCTCAGTAAGATTTTTAAATTTTTGTGAAAGAAGTCTCTTATAGTTATAGTTAGAAATCTTTAGCAACATTAAAAATGTATTTTCTGTCACTTTTGATCAATTTAATGTCCTTCAAGATTAAAATTCTTAAAATATATTAAAGTATTAATTATCAAGTAAATAAAGTATAAATTATAAATAAAGTATTAATCTAAAATAAATAAACATACTGACCCCAAAATACATTTTTTATTCAATTTTGATATGAATGCAAATAACAATGCAATAAAATACCAAGCTATTCCTTTTATCCTCTATACTAACCAGTGGTGGGCCGTCAGGGCCAGCAAAGCCTTCTCTGCTGGCCTAAACACTATCAGAATCACTGATTTAGTTTTAATATATTTTTTCCATGAATGTGTATTAAATTATTTCCAATAGTCTATTCTCTTAATTTCATAGCTTTTCTCTTGGTTGCACTGCTTCCAGCAGTGTATGTTTATATTAGAGCTTTTATCCAATCATATTTCAGCAATCGTGTTGCCAGGGTCAAAGAAATCTGCCTTAAGGCCTTCAGAATCAACAGTGCAGGCGTCTGTTAGCTTAAATCAATGGCAATGAAACCAATTTGGCAACTTTAACCAATCAGATTTCGAGTTGGCAACAGCAGGGCCATCTAGCTCATAGACATATAAATACCTAGACGCTCGTCTGGCCGCTTTGAGCCGTTGCTGCGATACGTCAACGCATCCGCCATGTTTGTGAAGGCAAGACTGCCTTAAAAATAAATGGAGTTAAACGGGGGAGCTGCGGTTTTTTCTTGATAAAAACACGATAGCGTTTACATTTATCAACCGATTTCAGAAGTTTGGAGTTAAAAATAACTCTGCCTCCAGTTATTTAGTTAGGTTTAGAAAATTATTAATTTTCGTAAGAAATTGTGAGAACTCACACTTGTCTCACTTGTTGATTTGATAGATTTTTTCGGTTTACAATTCTAATGTTAATGTAGTATAACTGTGACATACATGTTTTGTAATTTGAATGTACATTAAATTAAATTAAGTTGTTTCATTCCTTTCTCTGTCTTCAACCCCAACATTTGAGCTTTTCTTGTGCTTCAGGTCAGAACCCAGCTCATTCCCTTTGAAATACTGGAAGAAAATCTAAATAATACATCTTTAAGCACTAATAATTTACTATCAGTGAGAAAATTGAATTAAACCAGCGAATACAAATCAAAAAGTGACACTCTTGGTAGTCTGCTTTTTATTTTGATAGCACTCTATACAGATAAACTCCACAACAAACAATAACAAACGCAACTGATAAGCCTTTATGGATCCAGTAAAACTTACAGTTACAGTGGTAAATGCACTGATACAGCGCACAGTAAAAGTGATATGTAATATTAAAAAGT
>NW_015549593.1:0-264 GCF_001515605.1 Sinocyclocheilus anshuiensis | reverse complement strand
TATTATGTAGTGACTTAACTGTAATTTAAGTCGTTAATTCTATAAGGGAATTAATCATTAATTCGATTTCTAGCTCAGGTTTTGAAAGGACTCGAATCTGAAAATTCTGAGTCAACCTGATCAAAACTGAATTCAAATCTGATAGTTTACACTTTAAATCAAGGGTCGTCCAGCGAGCGATCCAGTGATTCTTAGTATATTTTAACAACTTGAATCTTTTATTTCCTTGGCCACGGTCAATACAATTATTATAAGTAAGCTATT
>NW_015549592.1:128784-143135 GCF_001515605.1 Sinocyclocheilus anshuiensis | reverse complement strand
GGCCCAAATGGGTTTCACATGGGCTACAGGGGTACAGAGTGGGCACGGCATAAAATGGGCATCGTATCTGGGGCCCACTTGGGTGAACCCAGGTGGGCTCCCCATGTGGTTCCTAGTTGGGTAATTAATGGGAAATTTGTGCATGGGCTCAAAATGGGCTACACATGGGACCCTATTTGTTTTATCAAATATACAAGTGCAAACATAATTAATCCCATATAGGGTGATTACATGGATATATATAGTGCACATATGTGTCTTTAAAATGATTTTTGTTTTTGTTTTGACACTTGGATTACTTAATCAACATATAAAAATTCCGACACTCCTGCATTTGTACACAATTTTCCACTGACATTTAGCAAAAAAAAAATGCAGCCACTTTAATTGTGCTGACAACTTTCTCGCGAGATCCCATCCCCCCACCACCTCTCCCTCTCTCTTGTTCGAGATGCTTCGGCACTTCACAGAACGATCGGCGTATGACATCAAACTACCGCGAGACGCAGCCCCTCCTCGATCTGCATGGGACAGATCCCGCGTGATTTCATTCAGCATTTCCCATCCCCCACCCGGCATGCGCTGAATCACGCCGGCGCAATTATTCACTGACCGCTTTGCTGTAATTTTCGGGAGGAGGGGAGACGTTTGCCATCAGTGTATCCAAGGTAAGAATTACAATTTGAAAACTTCAAATGTTGAGCATGTAAATACATTGTTTACAAACCATAATGTTAACCGAAACATAGTTTGGCTTTTTGTCACGTTAAAATTTAGACATCATACACAGCTCGCGCCATATTTTCCTCTTATTTCTGGCGCCAATGTCTAAACGATAATGCTGTATGTCTTTGTGTTCCCTACGCCCTCTAAAAGTTAAAGACACTAAAAAAGCTCATACTTAAACTGCAAAGTTTGGCACCGGGCTGTGTGCTCACGATACAGGAAGATTACAACGATGAGGTCAAATGGCTTATATAGCAGAGAAGCTAGTGTAAGCTAATCTAGTGTAAATAAGGTAGCCTGGGACAGATGTCGATTTGAAGAGTAAACAATAAGGCTGTTGTACTTTTAACAATACATAAAATACAATAATATTACAACAATACTTAATATTTATCATGCAAACAGGAGTTTCTGCCTTATATAAATCTGCATCAGTTTGCATTTGGGTGTTATTATAAATCATACAAATTGTTATGACTATATAAATGTTTTTGCTTAAATTAGAATTTAAATTTTTTTAATTAATAAGCATTTTTTTCTTACAGAAAGTAATCGGACGGTCTCGGATGTTGATGCAATGGAGGAGCAATTGGCAGACCCTACCTTCCAGAAACAAGTGGTATGTTCTAACATGACCATTTAGCTGAACATTAAAAATTTTTGCACTTACAGTACTGTGCAGAAGTCTTAGGCCACCATTTTGTTTCTTTCAGTTTTTTTAATACTGCCTATAAAATTCCTATATGTTCTGGTTGTATTCTAATAAAATCCTTGAGATATAACTATATAGAGTCATTATACCCAACCCTCTACATTGCGAGTAAATCACTCGCATATGCAACTTCAATTTTCAGATTTTAATCGCCAGTGTTGGAGGATAAGTCTAAGTTTAGAACAGATATATTTTCACTCGCCGAAAACACTGACTGAGCGCTTTAGAGTTTCATCTGTTTTCAGTTCATCTGAATGGATGCGCAGCATGTGAAGGCGCACGACTCGCCGTCACTTTCTCACACACACGCAGAGAGAGAGAGAGAGAATTGACACGCTACATGTAAATGATATTCTTTGTTTTCCTGTCAAAATAATGCAATTCCTTTGGAATTCTTCAGCTTTTAAGAACTGCCGGGTTCTCTGGTAGTGGGCGGAGCTAATGTGCAAATGGCAATCTCATTGGTTGGAGCTCACCTATTATTGTCGCTGATTTGATTTCAGCAAATCAGTTCAAACGAATGCACACAACCTGATTAATATTCATTAATCAGGGGGCTTGGAGCAGTCCTGGCCCAGGAGATAGAGGGGGAGGAGCGGCCGGTGCTGTACATCAGTCGTAAGCTCCCTAAGAGAGAGACGATGTACAGCACCATTGAAAAGGAGTGCCTGGCGATCCGGTGGGCGGTTCTCACCCTCCCGTTATTATCTCCTGGGGCGGGAATTCACTCTCTGTTCGGACCACGCGCCCCTGCAGTGGCTCCACCGCATGAAGGATACCAATGCGTGGATCACTCGTTGGTATCTGGCTCTCCAGCCATTTAAGTTCAAGGTGATCCACAGGCCGGGGGCGCAGATGGCGGTGGCTGACTTCCTCTCCAGGAATGGGGGGGGCTGCAGGCCGGATGGCTCCCCGGCCTGAGTCGGGCGGTGGGGGTATGTGGTGAGGGGGGCGTGGTTTAGCGGAGTCTGCAGTGGGAGAGAGCGGTCGGAGACGAGCGGTGAGTAAGTAGGTCAAGTGCAAAATGACATTCACCTGCTTCTCGTTTCAGTGATTGGCCTGGAGAGACCGTAAAAGGCCTCAGGGGGAACAGAGAGAGGGAGACAGACTGAGGACTCGTGGGGGAGAGACTGTGGCCTGGGCATAGAGAACCGCAGAAGTGCTATATAAGTTTTGTTTGTTTTGCAGCGCCAGGGCGCCTACTTGTATTCGCTGTTCCTACGGGACGCTTAATAAATTACCCGAGCCTCAGTCACGCTGACTCCGACTTCTTCCTTCCCTACTAAAGAACCTCATTACAATGAGTGTTCTAACTCGTCGGGGAAGCGTTGTCTCTTAATTGACAAGATATCTCATCAATGGTGGGGAAATAGTTCAAATATGTTTTAAATAGAAAGAATAAAGGCATAGTCACTTATGAGCTATGAACTATGATTGGCACAGGGAGTGTAGTTAAACTCATCACGGCATTCAGAGCAGAAACTTGTTGTTACATATTAAATATTGTGGTCATGTTAAGAGAGGTGAACTGACAGCGGGCGGTGGGGGAATGTGGTGAGGGGGGCGTGGTTTAGCGGAGTCTGCAGTGGGAGAGAGCGGTCGGAGACGAGCGGTGAGTAAGTAGGTCAAGTGCAAAATGACATTCACCTGCTTCTCGTTTCAGTGATTGGCCTGGAGAGACTGTAAAAAGCCTCAGGGGAAGCAGAGAGAGAGGGACGAGACAGACTGAGGACTTGTGGGGAAAGACTGTGGCCTGTGGCTAGAGAACCGCAGAAGTGCGATATAAGTTTTGTTTATTTTGAAGCGCCTGATCTCCTGCCTGTTTTTGCTGTTCCCAAGGGAACCATAATAAATTGCCACGAGCCTCAGTCACGCTGACTCCGACTTCTTCCTTCCTTACTAAGAACCTCGTTACAGAGACCAATTTAATTTTTGTGTGAGCTATGCCTTTAAATGTTGCCCTGTGCCCTTGTTTACAAAGAAACCATTTGTTTATGATAGAATATTATATCCGATACCATTATTTCCTGAAAAATTTAAAAATGGAGATGTCTGCTTATTTATTGCAAGGGCTTAAATATGGAATTTAATCTCACTTTAATGCTCTTTGTGTTTTACAGGAAGCTTGAATTTTTTTTTTTATCTTACATACCAAATTACCAGAAAAGAGGCAGGAAAGTCAGTGTCAAAGTGGCTAATGGGTGACAGGGGAGGAAGTAGTACAGGGTTTTCAAACTTTGAAAACAAACCACTTGTGGGTCGCACAAAGTCACTTGGCTGCAGCTAAATTTGCGTTTCAATGACACACACACTCACACAGTTCAGTCTAGGGCTGCACGATATAGCCTACCAACATTAATTACGAATTGCAATATCCTTAGTGCGATTTTTGAATCGCAATTAAGTCCGCGATGCGTTGCGTGTTTTGGAGCGCGGGCGCGCATAAGTTGTAATAATAGTGAGGGTCTCAGTCAATGTCATTATTAAAAGGCTCAATTGGTCTGCATTATTAATGAGAAAAAAAGTCAATTGTTTTTTTTATCTCAAATATTTTGGTGGGTCGTGAAATAGGTTATACTTGTCTAGGTGGGTCGTGGAATGGAAAAGTTTGGGAACCCCTGACGTAGTGGAGAGCAAGATAGGTAAGTCTTAAGATATTCTTGATTTTTTCATGGAAATACAATCTTTAAAAAAACAAGACTTCTGTTTTAACTGTGAAAAAGTGGCACAGTGGTTGATTAATTGTTTTTTTAGATAGTTTTTTATAAAGTTGTAAATGTACAAGTTAAAATAGTCATGTTTAAATTTTTCCAAATAAACTTTGCTTAGAAGCTTGAAGTACTGGTTTCTGTTTATTGAATACCTTTACAATTTTAGTGGATTTAATGTAATGTTTGGGTTTAGGGGTTTAACGTAAAATAAGGTAACCCAAACAGACAAATATATTAGCCCATATGTATACCTGTTGTGGCCCATAAGAGACCTACATAAGACCTAGTTGGGTCCCATCTCTAACCCATGTAGGCAGGCTCATGTAGGCCATCAAGGGCCCACCATCAGCCCATCTGTGCTAACCCATGTGGGGCCACCATGGAAACTGAGGACAAAATTAGCTGGGTCCCAGTTGGGTAGCCCAGGTGGGCCCCAGATATCAGCCCAGTTGCAACCCCTATGGGCCCCACATAGGTGTGTTGGCTGGGTGAGCACCACTGACAAACATCTAATCTTGTAAAATGTGTGGTAATACTGCTGAGTGCTGCTTCCTATGTGATCGCGAATCTCGAAAGTCAAAGTAAAAAACAAGCGCGCGCTCATAAATGATTTCAATGCCCCGCATATTAATAACGGCTCCCTGATGCCAGCAGTTTATATACAGTGTAATTAATTACCCAACGATATAATTGCGACAGAAGATATTGAAGTATATTTTCCCTCCCATTTCGTATCCCCTTTAGGGATTCAATTTTTTTAAATGGAAATGTCTAAGCCTTATGAGCAGTTGATTTATGCTTATCGACGGACTGTTATGTTAATAAGTGCCGTCATTCGGTTATGTTTATTATGTTAATATGTTTCAGCACATTACAATCATTATATGGCTTGAGTTAAGGTAGCCTATCTTCTGAATTAAACAGTTTATCATACAGATTGAAAGCATGAATCCTGTCTCTCTCCCTCTCCCTCTCTGTTTATGGGTGTTTGTGCGTGCTTGCGGGGGAGGGGTGCGATTTTCGAACAATAATCGAATAATACCCAGTGATTTTCGAATATTATTTTTGCTTGGAATGCCCATCTCTAGATTAGAGATTCAAATATATGAAGCCCCGTTTACACTTGCCATTAAAAAGCGACCTGTATCCTGAGGCAAACCAAGATGAAGTGGGGGCCCCAGGCAAAATTAATAGATGAGACCCTTTTGTTAATATATCTTCGTTACCTAGATATATATTTATACAGCATACAAAAAGTACTTAAAACGCATATAATAGAACATAAATTGGTTTTTTTTTTTTAAACAAAGTGCTTATTCTTTAACAAAATATCAATCTTCAGCTTTATGACAGAAGATACCCTACAATAATTCATTACTTTGTGCCGCTATGGATTGAGCCTTTCATATAATACTTTTGTGCATTAAAAAGTGCTGCAGCACTCCCTGGCTCGGAGCTAAAAAAAAAATGGGGGTGCGGTGTTAAAAATAAATAAATAAACATTTTGTAACAAAAAAGAAATAAAACTAATTTTATTAATTTGAATATTCATTAAAATCATAGGGGAAAAAAGCTTAACGACAATAAGCAACAATTGTCGCGTGACGTCACCACGTCCGCATCCGTCATTGAAGATTTAAAAATACACCAGTCAACATGGCGCAAAAACGCATTTCGATTTTTTCGCCAAGCCCAAAAAAAATAAAAAGAGATCGAGCCTTGAGCTGGCGATAAGGAAGCAGACCTGGAGCCTATGCCTAGTGGGCAGCCAACCAGCAGTAGGCATACGCATTAATCTTATTTTGTTTTAGTAGTATCCCAGACAGCAGACCGTTTCGGCCCAGATCCGGCCCACATCTGGCCCGAATGGATTTCACATGGGCCAGATGTGGGCCGGATCTGGGCCAACACTATGTTGCTGTCTGGGATTAATTCTAACAATAATTCATTCTAATTCTAACAATTCTTCCTGATTATCCAGTCAGTATGGTAGGCTACTCTAAGAAGCCCTTTATTGTGGTCACACTGTAAAACATGAGTTAAGTCAAATCAATTTGACTGTGTAGCCTAAGTTGTTTAAAACTTTTATCATCTACTGATTAAAAAAAACAAAAACATTTATTGTTGCCATGACTTTTTGATCATATTTTCCCCCCTATAACACGTCTGTACCCAAATTAAGAGTTAACGAGCGTGTCTACAGCTATTACAAAGAAACAGAGAAAGAGCGAGAGAGTCCATTTACCTCGGCAGCAACTGTCACATTCTCACATCTTGATCTTTAACGTTATCTTTTCGTGGATCAAAAGAAGTAGTATCATTAAGAAATTCACATATTAAACTGAATTTTTATTAACAAAATGACAATTTTGTTTATAAAATTTGTAACGCAAATATAATGGATTCCCCTTTTAAAACGATCGTAGTTTGTGGTTCATTATTAAAACAGATCAGTCATAAAGTAGTACAATGGCAAATTCGCATTTATTAAACCTCTAACTCTTATTAACAAATTGATGAAGACAGAGCCTATACTTGCGTTGTAACCCAAATAAATAAGGTTTCCCTTATTTAAAACGAAAACACAGCAACAATAAAGATCAACTCAGTTATTTTAAACGAAGAAATTAAAAGTTTATTAACAAAAGTTCTCTTGCGCTTTTTGATCCGCCACCAGTCATTTCGCTTCACTCTCGTCACGTGACTCCGAGCTGCTTGGAACAGACGCCCGGCGCCTCAGAACTAGCGTCCCATGTCCAGCTGATCTAAATTGATTTTATTTTTTTTATTTCTTGTAACACTGACTACAGGACAAAGCCTGTGTATTGCACACATATAACTTAGCTCCTGGGAAAACTCGACAAAAGTATTATTTTTACTTACTTAGGATATATTTGTTCACATTCCAATTCCAATGCCTAAATATTCTTTATTTTATATAACATTTTTTTGTTCTTTCAAAGTGTACTTGCATTATTATGCTATATTGTCATACTGTCATTAATCAGTGGCTTAAAATGGTCTTAAAATGGCAATAATATCATTTATCGCAATAAAATTTATAATTTTGGTGCAATATATCGCACAACAAAAAGTAGTTATCGTGAAAGCCCTACCGATACTGAGTATCGGATCGGCGCACCCCTATTCATTACATTTATATAGCGCTTTTCTAGACACTCAAAGCACTTTACATGAGGGGGAGTCCCCTCATCCACCACCAATGTGCAGCATCCACCTGGTTGATGCAACGGCAGCCATAGTGCGCCAGAACGCCCACCACACACCAGCTTATTGGTGGAACGGAGACAAAGTGATGAAGCCAATCAGCAGATATGGGGATTGTTAGGAGGCCATGATGGTCAGAGGCCAATGGACAAATTTGGCCAGGATGCCGAGGTCACACCTCTACTCTTTTCGAAAGACATCCTGGGATTTTAGGCCATGATGATCAGAGGCCAATGGGCAAATTTGGCCAGGATGCCGAGGTCACACCTCTACTCTTTTCGAAAGACATCCTGGGATTTTTAATGACCACAGAGAGTCAGGATGTCTCATCCAAAGGACGCATACAAAACAATCTTGGAAGTACAATCTTCATATTTACAGTAACGGATTGTCACCTTAAATGACATTTAAAAATAAATAAATAAGCCCAGACACCAACAGCCTAGTATGGCAAATTATTTAAATACTTAACTAGTTAACTACAAATTATAGGGCTGTGAATCTTTGGGTAGACAGCGAATCGATTCGATTCACGATTCATAGGTTTTTGATTCGATTCAAGAATTATTTATGCAAATTCAGAACGATTAAATTCAATTTGATTCACAATTAAATTCGATTTGATTCGATTAATGATTCGATTCTGCGTTCTTTAAGTGCATTCACAGGATTATTTAAATGCTTCCCCTAAATTCTTTAAATGCCTTATCAGGGGGCAAATTAGCAGCCTTTATGGTTACAGAACCATAGGCTATAGAAAAAAAAATGACCCGCGAGGGACACTTTTGTTACTTTTATTGCACCCATTTAAACTCCTCGAATCCACTCAAAAAAAATGTTTTGTGTATTCCCAGTGCAAGTGTGACAAAAGTAAAGGACTCTTGACCGTACAATCTATGATCAACACACGATTTTTTTAATTTTTTTGAAAATCGTTTTTGGGTCAAAATAACCCGAGGGACGGATGAAGGTTTTAATGATGCTATGGCATGACATTGGCATATGTAGAAATGTATGTAAGCCAAGATTTAAAAAAAGAGCTTTAAAAGTATTATGTATAGGCTAACATTTTGTCACACCAGGGGCGTAGCCATCATTTCAGAAGTGACAGAAATGTCAAATATAATTTTATGTATGTATTATTATTATTATTATTTGGTTTTTTTTTTACAAGGAATTCTTTTCTTATTTCTTACTTTGAATTTGCTATAAGAAATCAAATACACTGCTGGACAATAAACAATCATTTGTAATCTATCATTTTTTCTTAATGGCAATTTTATTATTGTTTTATATACTACAAACAATTATTTCAATTTTCTGCACAGAATAAGGTAGAAAATATACTTTATAGTTTCTGTACTGTAATAAATGATATGTCAATTAGCACTGCATCATTCATACATTTTATTTATTTATTGTGTTTATTGTCTTAAAGGGATCCAGACAGCAACAGTGTTGGCCCAGATCCGGCCCACATCTGGCCCATGTGAAATCCATGCAGGCCAGATGTGGGCCGGATCTGGGCCGAAACGGTCTGCTGTCTGGGGATACTCCACCCCAAAATGAAAATTTTGTCATTAATCACTTACCCCCATGTTGCTCCAAACCTGCAAAAGCTTCGTTCGTCTTCGGAACACCGCATCGGAGCCGTAAGGGATAACGGTAACATAACACGCTGATCGTGGGCAGCTTTTGAATGAACATTTATTTATAAAACAAAATATCTTCTTTGACCATATTAGTCTACTAAATAGCATTAATTTTGTGTACATAGAAAAAGTCTTAGATCTTTGAGTTCAGCTCATGAAAAATGGGGGCAGCAACAAAAGTGTTGCGTTTATAATTTTGTTCAGTGTATTTAAAAAAATGTAGTTATTTATTATGTATTATTATTATTATTATGTAGTTATTTTTATGTAGTTATTTATAAATTTAGGTATATTTGCATCATTTATGATTTATTTTATATTTAGCGACCCACCCGCAAATAATCAGAATGCATTTTAAATAGAATCAATAACAGCAGCTAAGTAGTCCTTCTAGAGTAGATTATTTTTGATAAGCAAAATATGTTTGCTGCGTAAATCAGACAGACTTACTGAAAATGCAAATTCATTCTCTGCCAGTAGGAGGTGCTTTAAAGCTGGAGAAACAGAGGTTTCCCCGGTAACTGCTGTACACAAAGCAGCGCTGAGCTCACAAACGCTGCTTTATCAGGCATAGGCCTATAACGTGCAAGATGAAGTGAAAATGACATCGAAAATTTTCTAGAGATAGTCTTCCTTCAGAAATACAGGGATATAAAAACACCCGCACCTCGTTTTGATTTTTAAACGTGCAGTACGTGCTCATGTTTATTCAACTAAGCCTTTTGGAAAATCGGACAGTTTTTATATTGTGGCGAGCGCCACAAATAAATAAATGTATGGGAAACACATCCCACAATGGCTCGGGAAAGAGGACAACTTGGGATGCCAGTTTTGCACAGGGAGCTTGGCAGCTGCAGTTCCTCCACTATCTCCTTCCATGCTATGTCCTTTTTGGTGCGGTCATGATAGCAGCTAGAGGACACATCGTACAAACATGCCCTCTGCTGCCACAACTCAACAAGAATTTGTTCTTTATGGGTATCTCACATACCAGTATACCTTCTACTTTTTTTTTGCCTCCATGGCATTGAAATTGTAGCGCCGCTGGTCGCATGGATCAATACTTCATTTCATGTTGCAATTTCATTGGCTGTTGAGTAGATGCAGGTCGTTGCAACAAACACACTGTGCATTGATCATGCTGAATTTCTGACACTGTCAGAAAACTATCGTAGGCTATCTTTGGTCGCAAGACCGGTAAAACACCCGTCTTTGAACCTCTCTCACTGTACGACATAGGACCACAGATTAAGAGCCATGATCACAGAAATCGCCACGATTACTTCACGATGGCAATCTTTCGTCTGGGACAGCCAAATCCGGCCCACATCTGGCCCATGTGAAATCCATGCGGGCCAGATGTGGGCCGGATCTGGGCCGAAACTGTCTGCTGTCTGGGAAGTAATCTTAGGCTACTCATCAGAATGATATTCTTCACTGGATCTAGCTGTGCGACGCATCACGTTGTGTTCTTTTTCTGAGGTAAATTCTGGGTTATTCCTCTCAGGCGTCTCCTTCCAGAAACAAAAAGTAGCTGGGATGAATTTGTTTGTTTACACGGAGGCGATATGGGCGTTTACAAGTGCGCGTCTCACGTGGATGTTTAGAATCTGAAAAGCGCGATCAGCTCGTGGCCGTGACCGCATTAGAGATAATGAGCTGAGTCGGGAAAACGGCAACGCGTTGGTTTCATACGGATTAATTATCAGAGAATATTTGTTTTGGACAAGACTTACTTCATTTAAAGGTAGACATTTCAAGCTTTCTATACATATATTTCTCGTTTCTTTGAGGCAAGTATTCACGGAGAATCAGGTTGTTTTATTTACATGTCTGTGAAGAGAGGTGACAGAGACCGAGACGGCATGGAGCGTACCCTGTTTATTTTCTTTATTTTACAAAAGCACATTGTTTTGTTGTTATTATGACTATACACAAATAAAAGTAGACCCTTTGCAGTTTCAAATGATACCTTATTCTTATCTGTATGATCAAAAATTGAGTATTTTTAGTTCTTTTCGTGGTCAAGAAAATAGGAGCCAGACCGCACCAGTGCGGGCTTCGACCCCAGGGGGTTAAGAATGTCATGAATTTTGATTATGTAATGTTGGATAAAACTGTGGACTGGTCATCGCATCAGCTCGCAGCAATTAGCGAACGTTTTAGAGAAATGAAAGCAGGTCATACCACAACAATTATTTGCACTTTCACAAATGCTTCCAAATATATTTTGAGGTAGCACAGATTAAATTTCGGGAGAATATGCGACCAACGTTGTCGCAATTTCTAGCCCTGAAAAACCAAATGTGGGTGTAATAGTGTTGCTGATGACCAAGCGCAGGACGCAGGAGAATTCAAACAAATAGTTTTTAATAATTAATCCAAAAAGAAAACACTGGAGATCATAGGAGCAAAAACAACACACCACAACCACAAACAAACAATACCGGACAGCGACGTGTGGGCTTTTAAATTTTGTCTTTTTTTTTTTTTTTTAAGAAATTCATACAATAAATGTGTCATGACAGATCAGTCATGACACTGATCTAATTAATCCGTATGAAACCAACGCGATGTCCAGTTTTCCCGACTCAGCTCATTATCTCTAATGCGGTCACGGCCACGAGCTGATCGCGCTTTTCAGATTCTAAACATCCATGTGAGACGCGCACTTGTAAACGCCCATATCGCCTCCGTGTAAACAAACAAATTCATCCCAGCTACTTTTTGTTTCTGGAAGGAGACGCCTGGCTTTTAAATTTTTTCTTTTTTTTTTTTTTTAAGAAATTCATACAATAAATGTGTCATGACAGATCAGTCATGACACTGATCTAATTAATCCGTATGAAACCAACGCGATGTCCAGTTTTCCCGACTCAGCTCATTATCTCTAATGCGGTCACGGCCACGAGCTGATCGCGCTTTTCAGATTCTAAACATCCATGTGAGACGCGCACTTGTAAACGCCCATATCGCCTCCGTGTAAACAAACAAATTCATCCCAGCTACTTTTTGTTTCTGGAAGGAGACGCCTGAGAGGAATAACCCAGAATTTACCTCAGAAAAAGAACACAACGTGATGCGTCGCACAGCTAGATCCAGTGAAGCATATCATTCTGATGAGTAGCCTAAGATTACTTACATCTGTTGTTATTGTGAAATAATTTGTACACATTTTACTAGTTAGACTTTTCCCAAACTATAATTCCTGGCTACATGTATGAAATCAAGTGAAACATTTTGAAATGTGTCATTTCATTGTTTAAATGTCTCACAACGCTTTCTTACTTGCCTCAGTCATGTTCATATTGCTGGCCCATTATGGGAGGCCCTTTGTCTCTCAAGTGTGAATCACTAAATATTCATGTCCATTGTCACTCCCTTGCATAAGGGCATTCTATCACAAAACATGTTTTACAAATGTTAAATCAATATATTGTTTCAAGCGTGAACGTGAACGGAACAGCTCTTCCTCTTTAGTAATTATAGCCTGAAATAAACATGAATAAACCTCAGAAGGTATCTTGTTTCAACTGCGGAAAGAGGTCAATACATATGTTACGACCCTCCTATGGTTGTTAAGGGTCTAGGGACTGAGAAGCGGAACATTGGAGGGTCATTCTATGGAAACGTCCATTTTTCTGTCCCTAGCCTTTACAAGAAATATTACACTTGAAAAACAATTTAGTGTTACAATTTTTTTTATATTTTAAAATAAAACAGTATGTTATTTGAACAATTACACCTTATTGAGCCATCTATGTGGCAATATTTGTTTTTAATTAATTATAAAGGATTCCAATCACCACAAAACTGCTCGTCCCCACAGCCATGTACAGAGGGAAAGTGCTTTATTTTGAGGTCAAAAACAGGGAAAGCAAAAGCACTTTATTTGGCCTTCCGAAAGTAGATGCATTTAGGAATCTTTAAGATTACTTACAACAGAACAGCAATGCATTTTATGGATTACCGTTTCGTGAACCTAGGAGAGGAGGTAATTCTGACTTTGCTATGACAATCTGGCGCTTCTGAATCAGCTACTGTTTTGTTATTAGTTTAAGTATTTGCTATTGACCTTTCAAATGCGGAGTTTTGCGCATCCTGTGTGTGTGTGTGTGCGTGCGCGCGCGTGCGTGTGAGAGAGAGAGAGAGAGATCACAGTGTAGTCAGCTGTCTTAACCATGGCTTGTGTACTGCACACATACCAGCTTCATCACTGTGTTTGTCACGCGACTCTTTTCCCCTTTCGGGCTCTGTCTTTACATTTATTTTGAAAGATGAAGCTGGCGATTATGGTAAGGGGCGTTACATTTCCGACGAGTGCTTGCGGTGTTCGGCCAATCACAATGCACTGGGTCAGCTGGCCAATCAGAGCAGACTGCGCTTGTCGGAAGGAGGGACTTTGTAGAAAACGAAGCGTTTGAGAGAGGCGGGGCATAGAGGACCTACAATAATGTACAGTATTTGAAAAATAATGTGTTTTTTGAACATTAAAGCATGTCAACATATTCTGTTACATCAACTACACCAAATAATGATCTTTAAAAAAGCATCATATGACCCCTTTAAATAAATGCACTAAAAATATAAAAAATCATTAAGCTGTCATTTATGTGTATTCATAAAGTCAAAAGGTAATATAATAATGTGATCTAAGTTTAAATGTTAAAAAAATAAATACATTTTAAGACATCTTGCCATACCAAAAGTGGACGTTTCTGTAGAATGACCCTGGAGCAGTTCAGATCATTACCAGCTTCACACACCGTGTGTTAATGAGAGTAACTAAGACCGGAGACTAAATCAAGCGAACTTGTTTTATTATTAAAGACTGTGACAGTCGTTTACACAAGACAAAAAGAAAATAGATATGTATATAAAAAATAAAGGGAATAATTATTTACAAAAAAGTCCATTCACAAGGAAAAAGCTAGACACACCGGCAGCTTGTTGGAGAACTGGGGAGGTTGAAGGGAACCTGGATTGTGCCAAAAGAACGAAAGTAACAAAACCAAAGGAAATCTAGCTAACCCATTTTAGTCTAATCCTAAACTAAAATAAAGAAAAATTAGAAAAGGAAAACATCTTCAACGTCCAAGACGTCATAACTCAACTACACTAACTAACCAAACAAAAATACAGAACGTGGCACAAATCCCTAATCTAGTGTGTCTAAACAATGAAATTAAACTACATGTGCACCATGTAAGTCACGTGACATAACCTACACCTTTACCTCCATCCAGATTTTTGACACTCTGACCGGTCTTCATCATCCTCAAATCAAATGCATTTTTTTTTTTTTCAAAATATTTTTTTTTT
>NW_015549592.1:123053-128733 GCF_001515605.1 Sinocyclocheilus anshuiensis | reverse complement strand
CAAAACAAAGGCATTTTTTTTTTTTTTCAAAATATTTTTTTTTTTTTGTAGCCAATCAGACGTCTCTAACCATTCCAGCCAATCACATCCATGATTTATTTGACAACAGTCCGTTACACTGGCGCGAAATGTCAGAGAAGATGGCGAACAGTAAAGTTAGCAGAAGGCAGCGCTCCACCAAGTGTAAGTATAATTTGTTTAACTTGATAACATGCATGAGCTCTTAATATTTAAATTTAGTTTAGTGCTGACGTTTGTTCAGTAAGTTGGAGAAATACTTAATCCATGTTCAGTCATTTTGACTCGCATGTTATAAAGTAACTTTATAACATGAGAGTCAAAATGAGTGTGCTGCCGGTGGCTTGACTACAAGATGCTACGGCTGGCTAACTTCATACAACATGACATTAACTGTAGAATTAAAATATATGATATCCCCTTGTCCTTCTTGCAAGGACACACACAACGTTTTCAGGACACAGAACTACACTTGATGCCATGATTGAGAGGGTGGTGTCGTAATAGGCCCGGAATGCATTTTAAAATTGAATTTTTAAAGTCATCGCGGGTTGTTTTCTGAAATACAAACTTCAGTGTTTTGCTTGCGAGTGAAAATGCATTTAAGAAAAATAACATTTCAATGATGATTTTGCTCCAATTTTTGTTTAAACAAGTAAACATATCTAATCAGTTCTGGTAATACATTTTCATTTTTAATTCTGCAACTTATAAAGTTATATATAAATTTGTATTTAAATAAAGTAGTATAAGAAATGGCAAATGTAAATTTATATTACTGAATTTTCATTTCGCATCAAATGTTACACATGGTATTGAAAATATAAATTTAAATACATAAATACATTTCCTTTTTACATATTGCATTGTTATTTTGCATATTGCTTTATCAATTGAATATTGCTACCCATATGCTTCCGTAGTGTATCACCTGAAAATGCAGTATAATGTGTTTTTGTCTTTGGTCCAGAAAAGAAAACATTTAGAAAGCTCTGATGACGAAACAGACATCGAGATGAAGCGACAATGACAAAGCAGAAGTATTTACAATAATATTGTGCAACACATTAAATTTTTAAATATAATTTCCCTCATGTTGATGATTTTGCAGTCCTAAGACGGAATATCCTCTTAATGATTATTACAGAGATATTACAAATCAGAAGATCTATGTTTTTGTTTAAAAGTCAGTTGTTTATAGACTTCATGTATAGATGTCCTGTTGGCCCTTCCCTGTTTTGTATGTTGTATTTAATTTCTTGTTTCTTCTAGTTTTTATTTCTTGCGGACTTTGGTTCAGAGACAAAAAAGGCTTGCAAAGGAGAGGCTCCTCACTCAGTTGAAGGATACACTGAGGAAACCGTCATTATATGGCAGTGGTGAAGTGGTGGAAGCTTTGAAAGGTATGAAATACCTGAAATGTGTTTTTCTCTGCTACGGGAGGCTATGTGGAGAATTCTGTCTTGTTTATACTATTACATTTGTGATTGCAATCTTCCATTGACTTGCATTGTATTCAAAGCAGCGAGTGCTTTGAATACACCACAAGTGGTGGTACAGGATTTCAGTTTTATACAGGGAAAGATTCTAAACATTAGGAATTAACAGTAACAACCAACCTTTGTAAGCATTTCAAGCAGGCACATTTCTTCATCACTTTTATTGTAGAAATATACTCATGACACCTCCAGAAGGTTCAACTGTGGTGTTTGGCATCCTGCCCCCACCCCCTCCACACTTACGATGTGTTTTGACACGTGTTACAATTAGAGAAAGCAACATATACATCTC
This sequence comes from Sinocyclocheilus anshuiensis, assembly GCF_001515605.1. Classification (NCBI taxonomy): domain Eukaryota; kingdom Metazoa; phylum Chordata; class Actinopteri; order Cypriniformes; family Cyprinidae; genus Sinocyclocheilus; species Sinocyclocheilus anshuiensis. The sequence continues at coordinate 126,924 of NW_015549592.1, read as the reverse complement.
AAGCTGCAGTTTAGTTTAGGTTAACAGCTAACTGAAGTTGATATCAGGGAACCACAGAGCATAGGCACTTCTGACATTGTCAAAATGGTTATGTCCTCACAAACTTTAAATTATACAAAATACTTTTTTCCCTCCTTTTTTGCAGAAATACCCACCTTGGTGCAATGTGTCAAGGAACTAATATCCGCAATGAACAGAGGGATCGATACAGCAAGCACAAGCTCAGGGTTCTCCAGCTCTGCCCAAGAAATGGTATGTTATTGTCTGTGCTTTGTGAAATGCTAATTAATTGGTTACCTGCTACAGTCAACTTTTTTTTTTTAAACTGGCATTTTCAACCTTATTTTTTTGTCAGCCAAAACCCTTTTGACCTACATTATTTACTTGAAGTACTCCCTGAGATTTTAAGTAAAGATTTCAATAATTTAATGGCACATTTATCTGTAGTTATTTACATAGCCATTGTTACACATTTCAACAGATGATATTGGTAAATATCAGAGTCAAAAATTAACTTTTCCATTAAGGGGCAGTATTTAGTTTATTTATGTATATGGAAATATAGGGCCAAAAAAACATTGTTAATTATTGCCCTTGTTATTGCAGTCATAATTTTTAATGTCAATTAATAGAATACATTGAACATTTTTGCATGCCATATTCTTATAGGCTATATACAGACAAAAAAGCTGAGAACCATTGAATTATTTTATTGCTGTGTCACACATTAGTAGATCAAAATTTGACATTGGTTCACTTAGTGGCATGATAAACAAAATGGTTATTAAAGCTGGTTATAAACTGTATACAGAAAGTGAGCAAAGAACGTGAGCATCACTGAAACTCAGTGACTTTAGTTAAATTCCCATTATAGTCAGTGAATCTAACTACATTGCGCAATGAATCTCCTGCTTACTTTCATGTCTCCAGACCTGCCAACTTGTACGCATTTTGCGTAGCGGGTATGCATTTTGACCTCAAAGTACGCTGGTACAATTTGTCACTCTAAACTATGCAAAAACCTGGTTGAACTCTTCATCTTTTTCTGTTGCTTGTTTTGAATAGATGTCTCTGTCCACACGCAGTATTCAAAACAAGCAACAGAAAAAGATGAAGAGTTCAACCAATCAGAGAGTTTATTTTTTATTTATTTTTTTCGGTTTTGCTTTTAAATAATTTCCGTGTGTTTTATTTCTCTCCAAGTTGGCTCTTTTTGTGTGTCTGTGAGTCTGCACATTGAGATGAGGAAACACGTGCATCTGAAAAAGCAACACCGAGCATCTTCCCTTGTAATGACTAAACCTGTTGTCCAACAACAAAGAACAACATTATAACATGCTTTTAACACAACATCAGACAAATGCTTAAAATAATTTCCTTCTTGATCTGATGTGGCTTCTTATTACAGAATGACGCAGAAATATATTCCATATTATAATAACGGCTATGTCGATTAGCAATGGATTATAAATATACTTAATTATTAAAATACCCGAGGTGGTTTTAAGAACACAGATAAACATTGTCCCAGTACAGTGTGTATTGTCTTAATGTTCTTTTTGAATGTCATCGTTCAAAGCATTTTTATTTTCTTTCATTCAGTTGCACGATAGCTGGATGCTTTTGTCCATAATAGGGTTTTCTTGGAGCGTGCTTTTTGATTGTGCTTTTATCCAAAACGATTGCCAGATATTGGGGCTAGTCTCCAGTCTGGAGACTCCATTTTCTACCTACTGCAGTCTCCCTATACTATAATGTCTTTGTAGTTTTTAATTTGTATGTTAATGTGGATTCTTTTTTTCCTGGACACGGATTTCTCTGGGCAACACTGCTGTACATGTCAGCAAAAGCTGCTTTAAGCCTCGTACACACCGGACGCGCGCACTTATTGCCGACGTTTTTCGACGCGTCTTTTGTGTTCATACCCAAGCGATTTTCGCAGGCGATGAGCCGAGTGAATGTGCAAATTCACTCCCTGACATTAGATGGCGCTTAATGAAAAACAGAAATACCCCGGTACACATCGAATCCTATTTGATCTGCAATTCCTCTCCAGAACAACTCCCTCTTATAGAGATTGTTGTAGTCGCTGTCGCGTTTGTCATAAAGCCCTTTGGGTTCAGACACCAATGAGACCAGCAGCTCTACATTCATCTTGCCTCGATGCATCTTGGTCTACTTACTTCCTCTTTGTCGTTAGGTATCAATGTGTGCTCGGCAAGACCGTTTTGTGCTTGAGCGCCACCAAGTCTTGTTTTACTGTAACTTCAGCAGCTCCAGGCACATGAACAAAAACGTCAATCTCATTGGTCGGCCAGTTTTTAACGCGGTGCGTCAAACCAAAAAAAACGAGCCCGAGGCGTTTTTTTTTTTTAATTATGCTTTTACGCCTCGCGTTTTGCGCGTCGGTGTGCACACTAACATTGGCACCCTTTGTTTAGTCACGAGGTGTTAAACATCGGCGATAATCATGCGCGATATTCGTCCCGGTGTGAACAAGCCTTTAGGCGACTCAACCGCAGCAGAATGTCCCTATTCAAGCAGGAACTGGCTGTTTTGTTGTTTGGGAGGGATGTTCATGGATCATCCAGCCTCACCGGGAATGGGTCACAGAAACAGAAGCTGGACCCGGAGAAAATGAATGCACTTGTCGGTTTGTATCAAATTTATATTTCATTATAGGCTTTTTTCACACTTTCAAACGGTTTTCCGTTCGAAAAGCAGAAGTTTCAAATAGTAGCGTAAAAAAACTTCCGCTGCAGCCTTTTTTAATGGCTGTGCCCATAGCATAGGATTGTTATGATTTATGTAAGTAAAATTCAGCAGAGATGCATCTTCTAAAAACACCAAACTCAGTTTACAATTATTAAAGGGGTCATCAGATGCTACATGCACTTTTACAAGTTTGAACTGAAATGTGTCTTGGCAGTGTGTGTATACAACCACCCTATAACTGTCTGGGTTATACAGTGCTGTCCCGATCTAGAAGCGCTCTTCATTAACTGTAAGCCGTTCTATTCGCTGCGGGAGTTCCACTCGTTCGTTCTCGTGAGTGTTTACATTCCTCCACAAGCGCACATGAGCATGTCTTTACAGAAACTCGCTGATCAGATCACAGCGACAGAGCAAAAACACCCGTCACTCTGTTTTAATCATTCTCGGGGACTTTAATAAAGCAAATCTTTCCCGTGAACTGCCAAAATACAGACAGCACGTTACATGTCCCACCAGAGACAGCAATATATTGGACCATTGTTACACCACAATAAAGAATGCATATCGCTCTGTCCCACGGGCAGCTTTGGGGCTCTCTGATCACTGTTTAGTTCATCTTATACCGACCTACAGGCAGAAACTGAAATCAGCTAATCCCGTGTTAAGGACTGTAAAAAGATGGATTAATGAAGCAGAGCGGGATTTACAAGCCTGTTTCGACCTCACTGATTGGAGTGTTTTTGAAGCTGCTGCCACCGATCTGGACGAGCTCACAGAGACTGTAACTTCTTAAATCAGTTTCTGTGAAGACGTGCATTCCTACCAGGAATCATTTACATTTACATTTAGTCATTTAGCAGACGCTTTTATCCAAAGCGACTTACAAATGAGGACAATAAAAGCAGTCAAAACTAACAAAAGAGCAACAATATATAAGTGCAAATGACAAGTCTCGGTTAGCCTAACGCAGTACACGTAGCAAGGTGTATATATATATATATACACATATTACACACACACACATATACACACACAAAAAAAAACAAGTAGATAGAATAGAAAAAATAGAAAGCTAGTGTTTTTTTTTTAAATAAAAAAAAGAAGATAAATATAGATAAAGTAGAATTAAAATAGAATAGAAAGTGTTAGAGTTAGA
>NW_015549592.1:122804-123011 GCF_001515605.1 Sinocyclocheilus anshuiensis | reverse complement strand
GAAGACCTGCCAAGAGAGCATTGCAATAGTCCAGCCTGGATAGAACAAGAGCTTGAACAAGGAGTTGTGTTTCATGTTCTGAAAGAAAGGGCCGGACCTTCCTAATGTTGTATAAAGCAAATCTGCAGGATTAGCAATGTGGTCTGAGAAATTCAGCTTATCATCAATCACAACTCCAAGGTTTCTAGCTGTTTTTGAAGGAGTTAT
>NW_015549592.1:122093-122596 GCF_001515605.1 Sinocyclocheilus anshuiensis | reverse complement strand
GAGAAGGAAGAGAGGAGTGACTGATACACATTAAGGTAAGTAGGATTTTTTGATTTGCGCCATACCCTTTCAGCAGCCCTGAGCTTAGAACGATGTTCGCGGAGAAAATCAGATAGCCAAGGGGCAGAAGGGGTGGTACGGGCTGGCCTGGAAGACAAGGGGCAGACAGTGTCTAAACAAGATGTAAGAGTGGAGCAGAAAGTATCAGTAGCACGGTTAACATCAAGAGATGATAACTGTTCAGGGGAAGGAAGCAAAGATGAAACCATAGCAGATAGCCGGGAGGGTGAGAGAGAGCGTAGGTTACGTCGAAAAGTGACATGTGTAGGGGTATGTGTTGTGTCAGGAACCATGTTGAGGTTAAGAGTGAGGAGGAAGTGATCCGAGGTGTGCAATGGAATAACGAGCACATGATCAGTGGAGCAGTGTCGTGTGTAAAGCATTTAACCTACAATAATCAGGGTTCCCACACTTCTTGAAAGTACTTGAATTTCAGACATATG
>NW_015549592.1:119112-122066 GCF_001515605.1 Sinocyclocheilus anshuiensis | reverse complement strand
TTTTAATAATTATTAAGGGAGTTTGCCAGTGTGATATTGATTCAATACAACAGTTCAGTAAACAAGGACTGCCTGATTTTGCTCTATTTCTTTAACGAAAATAGTTCCAAATATAGTAAGAGCTCAGCCACTTTGTATCTCTAAAAGCAAACAGCTGAGTTTCATTCATTCAATGAAAGTGCGTTTTTGAACGAATCTAGTGAGTCAGTGATTCATGAAAGTGATTAATAAAGACAGTCACTTGCTTCATTCCTGAATGAATCAGCCGTTCGAACGAATCAATTGAATGAATGATTTAGTGATAAAATCAGTGACTTGTCGCCACCTGTTGGCGGATTTAGTTTCATTTTTAGAGTATAATTTCAGTTATTTAAATCATTTAATATATCTGTATTCAAAATTTTATATTTAAAACATTAATCTCCACATAAATGTATGAATTTAATTGCACTCATGCCACCTCTGAAAATGTACCTGTGCCACCTCTGTACAAATTATTTTTTTATTAATATTAATTTCATATGATCGGTAACCTATTTGTCTTATTCTACTTCTTATTATATTGTTTTAAATATAAATTTTAAAAAGCTTATAAACATACATTTTTGAATTTGACAGATGAAAAAGATGCCATTACAAAGGTAAAAAGAAAATACCCCTGTAAGTCACTTTGAGTCAAATGTCACCTCGTATTAGGAAGGCTAATTTTTGATCAGAATTTTTTATTATTGATCAGAAGGTGCTCCTAAATTTTTTTAATTAGGAGGACAAGCGCTACTAATTCCAAGAAGAAAAAAATGCTTTTATACTGTGTGTGTGTGCCAGGTATGACTGTGGAATGGGGTTTGGCTGAGGAAAAAATTTCAGTTTAAAAGATTTTTTTTTTTTTGCTTTAACCCGTTTATGGCGCTATTTCAAAAATTGTCCTATATGTTCTCTCAAAGACAGAACGAAACAGCACTAATGATTGGGGGTGGAGATGGGGTAGCCGAAAAAAACTTAGCGTGTGTGTTGATGCGCAGCCTACAACCTTGGGGACAGTTTTCTTAAGCCCACTCCCGCTGAATTTCTGACCATTACCGCCCGCTCCCGCAACGTGTGTGTCCCGCTCCCGCAAACATTCTAATATTGTATATTATTATCGCACATCAGGGAGCCGCTATCAAAATGCAGGGTATTGAAATCGCATTTGAATGAGCGCTCACTGTTCACTTTCGCGATCATGCGCACTCTGTGTAAAGGGAGCACATTTTACAGTGTGTGCATAATTATTAGGCACGTTGATATTCTGGTCATATTTTTTTCCAAGCACATTTTACCAATTCCAAACCACATCAATCTTAATAACTACTATTATTTTTGTATTTAATCATTTAGAAGTGATATATAATTGTACATGAAGGCTGGGGAAAAAAAACTCCAGAATTATTAAGCAGGTTTTCTTTTACGGATGAAATGAGCCAAAAAAGAGATTTAACTCTCCCCATGAGAAATATTAAAAACTAATGCAATACAACACATCCTCTTGTACCACTGTTAGAAGAATTTATCTTCCAGAATCTGGCAGTAAGTTTAAGGAGCTAATTTTTGTCAGTCTCTGCAAGACAGACTTTTCGGGATAGGAGATGGACTAAAAATGAACTCCCAAAACTTACTGCAACATGGAGCTAAGGAGAAAATGTAGAACTTGAAAAATTGGAAAAACAGCTTAGTGAAAAGCGTTTACAGTTTAAAAGCAAATAGAAAGTCCTATTTTTTTTTTTTTTTTCATTTCTTTCTTTTTTTTTTGCAGGTTTGCACATGTACAAGGTTTAAAATGCTCATGAAATATTTTTAAAAAATACTGACGTTTTGAGCAGCTGCATGTTTGAGCTGTTTGAGCTAGGTCAAAGATGAAAGAATGGGATTTACAATAAAAAGTAATTTACAAAATTATTTTGACTTCAGTTTATTTATTAATGAGTAACGTATCTTTTGAGTGAATGTGCAATTTTTTATGTTAACAGGTTTTACCATGGTATTACAACATTTAACCACTTTTTATTAATTTAAAAATTGAGAAATTCTTTCAAATTTAAATCTTGTAAAATTACTACAGCAAAAATCAGTTTGATGCATATTTTATCAATATTTTTCAGAATATTTCATTTTTCAGGTCTTTAGAAAGAACAAGAGAAGAAAGGCACCAGGCCCAGACGGTGTGACACACCAGCCTGTCTGAAAACCTGTGCTGACCAGCTGGCCCCCATCTTCACACAGATCTTCTACAGATCACTGGAGCTGTGCGAAGTCCCCTCATGCTGTGGTGTCGTCTGCTGCTCATCTTGGGAACCACAGTCAGTCTTGGGTTTTGATGCCAGGAGATACATTTTATTACATCTTTAATGAGAATAAAGCGGAGATGCTCTCTGCAGCGAAACATCTCCAGAATGATCATCTTGTCTTCTTTTTATACAGTTCTGACTTTAAGGCGTGGGGTATATATTCCATACATTTCCATACATAGAATGGTTCCTTTGTGCATACAATTCTCCCTAGAGAGAAGCCCCCCCTAAGTCTTGTTATGGTAAAGAAAGAAAGCCCCCACTTATGTTTCCCAGATGTTTCTCATCTGAGGTCTGTACATTCTGCCACGTAGGCCTGTTTTTAAACACAGGCATATGGGATTATAATGGAAATATAACTGGATATTTAAATGGCTATATTCATAATGATTATACTTGATTAATTCCTATTTGGATTAATAAAAATCTTCTACAATGCTTCAAATGTTCCACCATCATCCCCGTCCCAAAGAAACCCAAAATTACTGGACTTAATGACTACAGGCCTGTGGCTCTAACGTCTGTGGTCATGAAGTCTTTTGAAAAACTGGTGCTGGCCCACCTGAAGGACATCACTGGACCCTTGCTGGATCCTCTTCAGTTTGCCTACAGAGCAAACAGGTCTGTGGA
>NW_015549592.1:99598-119078 GCF_001515605.1 Sinocyclocheilus anshuiensis | reverse complement strand
ACACTCCCTCTTTGAACTGTTGCCATCTGGTCGACGCTACAGAGCACTGAGCACCAGAAAGACCAGACACAGGAACAGTTTCTTTCCTCAGGCAATCCATCTCAGGAACATTTAACAATAAACATGGAACACAACACTATTATACATTATTTATTTAACACACATACTTATTAATTATCTGCGTCCTGTCTTGTCACTGTCATTCTGTTGCACTGTGGAGCTTCTGTAACTAAAACAAATTCCTCGTATGTGTAAACATACCTGGCAACAAAGCTCATTCTGATAATTATAAAAATGCACCCAGTAGTTATTTTTTTTATCTCATTAAATCATTTCCCCTTTCTCAAATCGCGCCGATCTCAGATGCCTGTCAGTGTGGCTCGAAGAGGGGCGGGGTGATCAGAGCTCATTTGCATTTAAAGGAACATTTACAAAACGGCTTGCTCTGAAAAGAGCTGTTTTTGACAGGGTAAAAAGGGTGTTGTTTTACAATACCATTGAAATTTTTAGCCAAACTATGTTACAGACTTTTCATTAAGACCCTAAAGAATCATATCAACTTGTGGAAAATGGGCATCCGATGACCCCTTTAATCAAGTATTGCGAAACCAAGGAAGATGGTTTCATGGTATTCCGATGTATATTTCGTGACTTAAAGGGGAGCTCGGAAGCCATACTGTATGTGTATGCACAATACTTCAGAGTCTGTGCACCTTATTTTATTACAGAACTGCAAAATAAATTAACTTTTCCACGACATTCTAATTTATTGAGATGCACCTGTATATTTCGTGACTTAAAGGGGAGCGCGCAACTATGTGTATGCGCAATACTTCACAATCTTACCACCTTATTTTATTACAGAACTGCAAGAAAACAATACAAACAGCATATCATATTAAAGAGCATTTAAACTAACCAAATCTTAAAATATTTATTACGACTAAAGACTGTTTTAGATTATTCAATTATAAATATTAAAGGACATCTGTGAGGATTTCCAGTCAGTATTTAGACCGTATCATAGTACTGAGACTGCTCTCATTAGAGTTACAAATGACCTGCTCTTATCAACTGATTGTGGTTGTATTTCTCTATTAGTGCTATTGGATCTTAGCACCGCGTTCGACACTATTGACCACAACCTTCTCTTGCATAGACTAGAAAACTTTGTTGGCATTAATGGAAGAATTCAATGATGAACTGCCTTTAACTGAAAAATGAGTGTTTACTATTGTCATTTTGCATTATTGACACACTATTTTCCTAATTAATGCTGTTCAGTTGCTTTGACACAATCTGTATTGTTAAAAGCGCTATATAAATAAAGGTGACTTGACTTGACTAATCGGAGCCAGATGTGACGACATGTGGACTGGGAAAAAGGTCTATTAGCCATTAGCCATTTTTTCCTTCATTACCCCAAGGCTGTTGGAAAATCATTCTTTGTCTATATTCTACCAAGCATGACATCCTGTAAGCAGAAGGTGGCTACTATGAATAATTTTGATATTTGGTATTCTTCACAAACCAGCATGGTACTTAATGTCATTTCTTTTTTGGCAGACACTGTGATGTCCGAGTTTCCTGGTACTACACTCTCAGAGGTGAGAGCTGTAATACGCAGAACATGTAATAACGAAAATTTTGTCCAAAAAAAAAAACTAAGTGTAGGTTTTGTTTGTTGTTGTTGTGTTTTTTGTTTTGTTTTTTCCCCTAAGTTTCGTTTAAAGTATGTGAAGGGATTGTAAAAAAAAAAGAAAGCAAATAAAAGAAAAGAGTGTTTTAATGACACAACGTTACTATTTTGTTTGCATTTAAGATACGTCTGCTGTAGTTTAATCTTCACATTTTATTGTTTTAGCTCGGCACTTGTGTGCTTTTGTTCCCCCCTCCCCCATAAGGTCCGTTTGGACTTGTGTGGTGTGTGAAGGGATTGTTGTATGTCACTAAAAAATTAAAGTGTTTTTGAAGAAAGAGATGCCGTTTTGTTTGTTTGCACATTACATACCATACCTGTGCTGCATTGTTGTATCTGTGGTAATAGGGTAATATCCTTTCATGGGTGTTTACATTTACATTAATTAAATTTACTGTTATTTTAATCAAATGTATTACGTCTAACTTTCAAGTAGATCATTTATTAATGATGGAAGCAACAGCTTCATAAAGTGACTGCACAATAGGTGTAATTTTAGACTGTGTTGTACTAAAATTCACATTTTAACAGTAAGCATACTTTTAGCATAAAGTACTTGAAGTGCTATATTTAATGAGGAAGAAAGTGCTACTAATAACACAGTAATAGTGTACTTGACTGTACTATTCAAAGACACCATTAACATAATTAAATGTCTTATAAAAGGTAATATTAACATAGTTACAATACATTTTAAATGAATTATTTAATCTATAAAAATGTGGGCAATACATTATAAATACGTTTTGTATATATTTACTATATATTATTCTTATATTTTAACAAGTGTATTTTCTATGTATAATGAATATATTTAAAAGTGCATGAAAGATGGTTTCAATTGTACTAAAATTGGTAACAAAATAAAAAATTAAATGCTGAGATAGTATGTTAAAAGCACATTTTAGTTCATCTTCATGGTGTCTCAAAATAGCACAGTTGAGTACACTGATGATCTTAAAGTTATCTTAAGAAGTCATAAAGAATAACTTTTAGTATATTAAGTACAAAATTAGTGCGTGAAAATAGAGCACTTGAAGTACATTATGGAAGTGTACTTAAATAAAATGCATTTTAGTGCACTTTTTTTTCACCTGGGTAAACCAATATCCCGGAGTATATGTTACTCCTGTAACTCCAACAGCATTGAAACATGCTGTGCAGACTGAGAGAACCGACGAGCACGAGCAGCTGATATACTGAGCATGCGTGTACTACCGAGAGAACGGTACTGCTACAGCAGTCCTCGAGTCAACAGTTCTTGAATCACCAGTACACTGAACCGAGAACCGTTTCTTTCGGACACGTTCAGGCATGTACTGGTCGAGTAGTGGGCCGATCGGTGCTGTTTTTAAATCACAGCGCATGCGAAACTGCAAAAAGCAAATACACCAAAAGTGTGAAGCGGTGCTACCTGATGCATCCGCCAGCCGCGGGGAGTCAGTCATCCGCACAGCGCTGCGCTTCCGCCACCATGTAAAGTGATAAACAGCGAAAGTCGCTTGATCCATTCAAATGTTACACAGTTGCGTTATAGTCGTGTGATATGACAACATTAAAGGTGACATATCATGAAAATCTGACTTTTCCAGGTTTTAAGTGCTATAATCAGGTCCCCGGTGCATCTACCAACCAAGGAAACGTGAAAAAGATTAACCCAGTAACTTTGTTTTGGTAAGCCTTTTTCTACAAGTGTCTGAGAAAACGAGCATGTCAGATTTCGATCCCTTGGTGACGTGGAAAAGGGATCTCATTATAATATTACCGCCCCTTAATCTGTAAGTTTCCACCCACAGCGCTGTCATTTTGATTTTGCAAGCGACAACGGTGTACCAGTTCTAATGCCATAGCGAAAGTTTGAGCAAAACATGCTAACTGTTCTGTCTTTGGTTGCACAGACGAGCACAGAACACTGTTTAGAGTCCCAGCCTCAGAGGAGACAACAGTATGGAAGAAAAATAATGCCATATGTCTTTGAAATCAAAAAAGCACGTTGAATAGCACTAACTGAAAAAATAATGCATTGCATTAACAGTGCTTGCATTTTAATGCCTTGTGTTTCCAGGGCTTGCATTTTTAGGTCCTGAAATTTAACTTTTTTTTTTTTTTTTAATGCTGTGAATATTTCAGTTCAAAATATTTCACACACATTTTCATAATTAATAAAATTCAATAATTAATATTCACCTTCCGTACCGAAGTCCTAAGAGGCCATGGATTATTAATATTTTTTCTTTCTTGTTTTGTTGTGATAACGACTTAATTATCTCGTGATCTCGACATAAGTTATTTTCTCGTGATCACTACATAACAAAAGTTGTTTTCTCGTGATCACAACTTAATTATCTTGTTATATCAACATAACGAAAGTTGTTTTCTCATTATCACGACTTAATATTTTCTCGTTATATCGACATAACGAAAGTTGTTTTCTCGTTATCACGACTTAATTTTCTCGTGATCGCGACATAACAGTTGTTCTCTAAGTTACAAAACTGTGCTAACAGGTGGCACTATAGACCTGAATATAACCGATGGGGTGTTGTATACTGTATATCCACTTTACTGTACATGTTTGGGACAGAATAGGGACCTTCCTCATGATCGCTATAATTTGTGCAGTATTGTTCATTACTGACATTTAATTGATTCATAAATGTTAAATGCTTGAATCAATATGATTATTTTGTCTATCGTTAAGTTCTTGCTAGATGCGTGACTCATCACAGTTTCACCACCGCATAGCATTCCGTGTCATAAACTAACTGCTTATTAAAACCAGTGTTAACGTCACTGTATTCTGTTTGCACCTCTATCTTTATTTGTGCATCTTTGAAGTAGGCCTACATGATTGCTAGTTAATAAGCGGGGATGTTGTGTTTATCTAGGACGCGCTTCAACGACATATTTGTAATGTGCATCTTTTCCTTATTTTTTGTTAATCATTAAATGTATATTGATAAGAAATGTGATTTATATATGCAAAGTGTAGCCTATAGGCTAATTTAATTGTGATGTTCTACAGTGTTGTAATCTTTTGTATTTTCTACATTTCTTTGTGGAATCCACACACACACTCTTTTCAAACAGCATCCCAAGCTTGTAACGCACATGATATCAGTCACAGCATATCCTCTATGACTACTAAAAATTACAAATTCTATATCATTTTATTTCAAATAAAAGGAAAATAAAGTGAGTTGAATCTAAGCAGCTCTAAAAGATTTTAGAATAGTTCTCTGCATCCTTCTGAAGGTGCTCCGCCTGTGTTTGCGGTGTTGCTTTATGAATTAATTAAATGTCAGTAATGATCAATACTGTACAATTTATAGCGATCATGAAGAAGGTCCTTATTCTGTCCCAAACGTGTACAGTAAAGTGGATATACAGTATACAACACCCCATCAGTTATATTCAGGTCTATAGTGCCACCTGTTGGCACTACTTACTTTTGTTATGTCGAGATCACGAGAAAATTAAGTCGTGATAACGAGAAAACAACTTTCGTTATGTCCAGATCACAAGAAAATATTAAGTCGTGATAACGAGAAAACAACTTTCGTTATGTCGATATAATGAGATAACAAAAGTTGTTTTCTCGTGATCACAACTTAATTGTGTCGTGATAACGAGAAAATAACTTCTGTCGAGATCACGAGATAATTAAGTCGTTATCATGACAAAACAAGAAAGAAAGAAAAAAATAATACTTCCTCTTAGGACTTCCGTACCTTCCAGAATTCACTTCCAAAATATTCAATCTGTTTAAAAACACGATGTATAATATTCGACAGGCAAATTTCGGTCCATTTTATTTCACTTTCCAAATTCGCTTCCACAAATTCAGTGGTTAAAATTCGACAGAAAATTAGGCATTGCACATCCGAGAGCTGCAGGAATAGAAGTAGAGCACCGATGCATGATCTCCAGCTGCTGTCAGTCGCTCACCAGCAGGTGGCACTGTTGATGAAGCCCAAAGCAACAAACAGGTGGATTAAGTCATTCATTCACAAAAACTGATTTGCAAAAATGGAGCAAGCGCTAAGTAGAAGTTTTGATTATCACGGCCAGTATAAACGTAGAAAAGCTGATTGTGTGTATGTTTAATTCAACATCTTCGCTGTTTCCCGTAGCCTGCATGTAAGCAGCTTTCTCTACCACAAAGGAGATATAATGCTGTTTTACTCGACGCTGAAGAACAGAATTAACATTACATCTGAGGAAGACATATATTGCTTTCGGTTGCTTAGCTTCTGAACGGGGCTAATAGATCGGTAGGGGTATTGATGCTAATCCACCACGGGACTCGGGTAAGAAGTGCGACAGGAGACAGGGCACTGTTCAACTCTTTATCTGGGGCCGGTTGCATAAACCTCTTAGACTAGACTTAAAAAGTTAGTCATCTAATTTTTTCTCTTTAAGACTGGTCATAATTTCTTAAAGTCAGTTATAAAAAGGGAGAATGGTCTCATTTGAATCCAAAAGGTAAGTCTGATTACCTCTTGGCTAACAACTAGTTGGTCAAACTAGTTCTTAAGACACAGTCTTAACACAGTGGCTATGTTTATGCAACTGGCCCCTGAAGTAGGGATGTGCGGGTCTAGTCGACTAAGCGGTACAGCTCCTACTAGTCGACACTGAAAACAATAGTCTGTTACACAACAGAAAAAAGAAAAGAAAACCAAAAACATGATTTTATCATTCAAGTTACCATCATTTTAACATTGCATTTAAAACATTTTAAATAACAAGTTAAAAAAAACTTTTGAAAAATAATACATTATTTTAAAAAGTTTATCTGGGTGGAAACTACATTTTTACTTCAGACCTCACATGCGTTTTCTTCGTGTCAGTTGCGGTGAGTTCAAAAATGACCATGCGAAAGACGAGCAAGGTGTGGGATTATTTTGAATTAGAAGGAAACGGAAAATTTTTGTGTAAACTGTGTAATGTCAAATTGTTTTACAATAACTCTACTGGGGCGATGCATAATCATATTCAATACAGGCACGTAGGCTTTAGTTTAGAGGCTGGCCAAAGCCAGCAAATGTCAATCACGTCATTCACTACACCCCGCCGGTGTTGTGCCGAATTCTGCACCCCTGCCAGATTATGCACCCCCTCATTGAAGTCGCTACCTGATTGCCTAATCCCAACCCCACCCCTAATCCTAACCCCTCCCCCACACCTACTCCTAAACCTACCAATACTAGGGGATGCATAATCTGGCAGGGTGCAAATTTCGGCACTACACCGGCGCTGTGATCCTGTCCGCGTCGTCTACTCCTCTAACGAAGACCCACTTCGGTGGTGGTGCGGGATGTCCCGGCGCTTTCTGAAACTCTATCGGCTTGCTTTTCGTTATGTCAGGTCCCGTCTTTCACCAGACCACGTTGATAATTTCACTGAACAAATAACGCATGGTCTGAGTAAGTAAAATGGGCATTGTTGCATTGTTTTGTTTTTAGACGATATAACCTACACAAAGTACGTTTTTAAAAGCCGTTTTAATGCTATTTGTTGATAAACCTTCCTATTGTTTTTGACTTGTGTTTTAATAGCGGAATTCATTGAGGGATTTGACAGTGTGATTCATACATTAAGTATTTCAAATATAGGCTATTATATATGCTACACACACGCACAGAGGCTTTTTTCTTTTTGGGGGGTTTCTTGGTTTTAGACTAGTCGACTAGTCGGATACAAATCTTTCGTTTAAACTACAGTCAAATTAGTCGTCGCGCACATCCCTAATCTGAAGTAGTTAACCGTTCACAGCAGATGGCACAACATTGCGCCAATTGGATTGGATATTGTACAGTTTATGGCCACAAAGTGTTAAATGTGGTCTTTCTGAAATAAACAGAATAAAACAAGCATCAGTTTGCATCTGCTAAATGTAAATTACAGCCATGTAAATAACAACTTGCTACTGACACGTTATACATGAATCAACATGACCAGGAGAGGATTAACAGTAGCGAGCATACGCATTTGAATCACGGTACATCTTAAATATAACAACCTTATAAACAATGTAAGGTTCGATTACACAAGATGAATATTTAAACAACAACGAAATAAACATCGTCGACTTATAAAGAGGAATAATTAAAAAAAAAAACGTACATTCAATCACGCACATTAACACCTGACGAAATGGCGGAGCAAGCGGCTGGTGAAAGTGAAAGTAAAGCGGAATAGCGGAAACTCACATCAACTAGCAGCACACATAAAAGTCCTCCCACTATAAACATACATAGGGACTTTAGAACAGATTCCATAACTTTGTATCATGGCTTGTGTGAGGCTGTGCTGTAATACTTGGGTTCCCCCTCATAGGTCACACTCCAGGATTCCCCAACGACATGTAATGCACCACTGCGAACTAATACAGTGATATAAGACCACAGATCTCAGAAAACCTGTCAAACCTGTTCATTAGAAGGGGGTCTCCCAATACTTTGGGCAATATAGTGTATGTTTGGTGCAATAGGGGGCCCAACCTCATATTCTTTCATAGGGCCCAAAATTGCTAGCGGCGCCCCTGGCTAGAACTTGTCCAATATTGCTAGCTATGAACGTGTGATATTTAGAGTCTCAGGACGCCTTGATCAGTATATGAAAATATGGGGTTCTTTTCTTGCATTGATTGAGAAAATGGTATAAAGAGAATAAGTATAAAGTCAAATATGTTTTGTCTCCTTAAGAGTGTATGTAAAGTCTAAGATGTCTCTGTGTGTGTAAACCCTAAATATGTATATATTTTATTTGTTTTTTATTTATTACATTTTTTATTTATTTATTTATTTTTTGGGGGAGGGGTGGGTGGGTCAATTGTTAAATGTCATTTTTATATGTCATACTGTCATATCTCTGACTGTCATTGTTAAGTGTTATATTAGGTCAGATCTGTTACTGTCAATCATTTAAATCAAGTTCAGGTTGTTTTATTGTGTATTACAAAAAAGCAAAATAAAAAAAAAAAAGAGAATAAAGTCAAAATTACAAGAATTAAGTCGTAGGAATTAGAAATGTAAGTTATAATAATTTTGAGAGTAGGCCTATTGCGCATGAAAATGGCCCGGATTGGGAGCACCGGGAGTCTGAAAATAAATTCCAGTGGCCTGGCAACTGATTTGAATATATGTTGGATTATTAGCAGAAGTCATAGCATGTGTCATATTCTTGCAGCATTTGTAACAAAATAAAAAGATTAAAACGGTGTAATTTAATGAAACTAATGTCTCATTGTAATCGAAAAGATGATTGATTCACATGCAGCTTTAACTGAGGCGAATATAGCGATCTGTCACGCCACATTAAAGGGGCGTGCAAAACACTGTAAAAAATGGTATGAGCTATCTTTTACTTTACTTTTACTTTTAGTCATTTATCAGACGCTTTTATCCAAAGCGACTTACAAATAAGAAAAAGTAATTAAAACTAAAAGCTAAAACTCTATAAATATTATATATATACACATTTAAGAAAATAAAAGAAATTAAATAAAAATGACAAATGTGTCAGACTCTGTTCCGTGTTTTGTGGTTGTTTTCCTCATGTGCCTTCCTTTAGTAGGAAAGAGGAGAAATAAAAAGCGATACTTATCCTTTGCCGGTGTCCCTGCCCGGTGGAGTCGCACGGTAGAATCTATGGTCTTTACACTCTTCGGTCGTACCACGACCGTAGCCGCGGTAAACTAAGCTTCTTTTTTATTCGTTTAACAAAACCTCGCATTTCAGGATGAAAAGACAAACATTTCAGGTGAAGGATAATCCACTTCTTACCTCCAAGGCTGTGTTATGATCTATATTACCTTATTATTTTTATTGTGAGTATTAGGCTTATCATTATTGCTGATCACTGTTGTTGTGCTATGATATTGTAATATTTACCATTATATAATCAGAGGGGTATAGAAAAGTTTATTAACGTGTCACTCCATAATACAATAGCAAAATATATAAATATGTATAGTATTTTTATGTAACATTAATCAGTATTTAGCACACAATTGACATTGCAATTACCAAATGATATTTAGACAGACTTAAAGAAGTTCCAGATCTATACTTGTGCTCGTATTATTTTAGTTATTTTGCCTTTAATGTAAATAAACATGTGCAAACAATATACTTGCTCTTGTGAATTTATTTTGATGTTAATTACATTGTGCGAGCTGTCTCTTTAATACCTCGTGGTTTATATACATGTTGCTGCTGATTGGGCTGACATGTTTGACACACCCACCAAACAAGAGAAAACGCATCTCAAACATGTCGTTCAAACCGGAAACCGTAGCAAAACGGTGCACACCGGTTTGAGCTTGAACGTGCCCCGGGTCTCCACAGTAAACAAAACAAGCGTTTCCTAGCAATGACAACTGCGCTAAACACTGAGACAAGAAATAAATACACTTACTTACCCAGACAGCAGACCGTTTCGTCCCAGATCCGGCCCACATCTGGCCCGCATGGATTTCACGTGGGCCGGATCTGGGCCAACACTATGTTGCTGTCTGGGAATAAACTTAAATAGACTATAGCTCGCCATGATTAATGTTCTCAGCTGCTTCAGTTACATGACTGTCCCCTACTGATCATGTCTTTCCTGTGTTAGAGCATTTTGCACATGCTGAAAAACATGCTGAAAAACTTCAATAAAAAACATGCATGTGCAGTAAAACGTATTTTCCAGCTGTAGTTAGTTCATGCATGCAATACAAAACATGCATTTGCTCTAAAGTTTATATTCCAGCGAGAGTTACTTCATGCATGCAATACCAAGAATACATATGCAGTACAGCTTAATACAAAAGCATACATATGCTGTTTTTAGTTGAGCTGAATTTGTTCATGCATTCAATACAAATAATGCATATGCTTTTAAACTTCAATACAAAGCATGCATTTGCTGTAAACCTTCTTTTCCAGCGAGAGTTGGTTGTGCAATGCATAATGTTTAGTGTTAATGTTTAGTTGCGCTAAGTTAATTCATTTGTGCAAAACAAAGCATGCATGCACTGTATTTAGTTTAATTGAATTTGTACAATTCTGCAATACAAAGCATACCTATGCTGTACTTAGTTGATCAGCGTAAGATCGTTCATGCAATACAAAGAATGCATATGCTGTAGTTAGTTGAGTTGTGTTAGTTCCTGCATGCAATGCAAAGAAGTACAGCTTCAAAACAAAGCATGCTTATGCTGTATTTAGTCGAGTTTAATTTGTTCATGCATGCAATAAGTAGCAAGCATATGCGTTAAAACTTCAATACAAAGCATGCATATGCAGTACAGCTTCAATCCAAAGCATACATGTCCTCTATTTTGTTCAGTTGAATTTGTTCATGCATGTAACACTGCAATACAGTGCATGCATATGCTTTAAACCTTCAATACAAAGCATGCATTTGCTGTATAACATAAATACAAAGCATGCACGTGCTGTAAAAATTATTTCACAGCGAAAGTTATTTCATGCATGCAAGTCAAAGCATGCACATGCTGCATTTAGTTGAGTTGAATTTGTTCATGCTTGCAACAAAGAGCATGCATATGCTGAAAAGCTTCAATACAAAACATGTATGTGCAGTAAAACTTATTTTTCAACGATACAGCTGTGGCCTTTAAGAATGCGTATTTTTTCACGCGGCAGCCTGCAACTCGCCATGCGTGATCACGGAGCTCCCTGCATGCCCTATTACAGATTTTTTTTAAACATTGTTGTGCTTCACACAACATCCACCAGGTGGCGCAAGGAACAACATTCTGTAGTTAAACACCACAGGCCAGCTCTGTGGTGCGTTTCCCAAAAGCATCGTTAGCCAACTATGGTCGCAAGTTCTGTCATTAGCAATATAGTTGCAACAATGATTAGGTGTTTCCCGAAACCATAGTTCAAACGAACATTCGCAAACAGCGACGTAAACATACGTGGTTTGCTAAAATACATTTAGCAAACCATGCTCCCCAGACAGCAGACAGTTTCGGCCCAGATATGTTGCTGTCTGGGTCCCCATACTCCAAGTTTCAGATCAAATCAATCCCACATTTGACTGTCTCTTCCAGCATTTGCTTTAACTTCTTAACTTCTAACTTTAACTTGCTCTTAATTTTTTTTATTTTATTTTAATCATAAATGCTCCTCCAGGCGCAGTATTATTTGGTATATAAGTACAACATTGATCTCCTAACATAACACAAACTGCTCCTTTGTCTGCCAAAAGCCAATTGAGAGCCTGTCTATTTTGCCACGTCATTCTACTTGTTGCCTGCACTTGGTCTCCTAACAACGTTAACACATCATCAGTATAATTAATTAATATTTGTTGATTATAATAAATATAATCAATCCATTCTGTTTTTTTTTTGTGAAATCCAAATAAATATCTATTCAAACCCTGATTTAATATCATCTCTTGCCTTAAACTCATGTGGAATTCCTCTAGGTTGTCCAATTAAATCTATATATACTCTCATCAGAATACAAACACCAATTTCCCCAGTATGGTCTACTAAAATAGTCTGTAAATTTAGAAATTCCCAGACATTCAGCTGAGCAATATGACCTTGCAATATCTTCTAAATGACAAACATTTGTATAAAATTTAGCACATTTTATATAATCATGAAGATTTGGTACTGCTATTGTTTTGTTTAAAGGAGATTTGGAGCACAGTCAGCAATTTTATTTTCCTATCTCTCTAGCTGTAAAGGTTGCCCAGCTATACCACTCATTATTTTGTGCTGTTTCCCATAATTCATCGCCTTTACTAATTCTTCTTTTCGTTTAGTTTGGGTACTCTACAAAGTAGATCCAACAGGATTGCTGTTGGAGTAATCCTTTCTCCTGGGTTCCTTCCACTTTTTCCTTAATATTCTCAGATATTGCTACTTAGTCACCCAATAGGTGCCTATTGGACATGCTGCCTCTGTCTCCTTACTAGGCTGCTGTTTTCTTGTTTCCTGTAAATTGATAGCTTTGTGTATCGCAGTTAGTTTATTCATGCAGGTTCTTGGTTCCATTTGCAATTGTTCTAGTGGGGGTCCTTTATAGGGGCCCCTACAGAATAGCGAAGGCATGGGTCGACCCGTAAGCATTTCATGCGGTGTTAGGTGTATACTTCTGTTAATTTGCATACGATAACTCATTAATGCAAGAGGCAAAGCAGTTAAGTTTAGTACTTGCACATATTTTGTTAATCTTAGTTTTAATGGTACCATTTACTCTCTCAATCATACCCTGCAATTATCTGAATTTATTTCAGATGGTATTCCAAATCTAGGAAATACTTCTCTTGTCAGAAATTTAATCACTGTTGTTGTCCCTTCATCTGCTGATGGTACTGTTTCAACCCATCTACTAAATCTGTCTATTACCACAAGCATATACCTTTTACCTTGCAATCAATGACAAAGTGTTTAAACGGTCCTTCTGGTACTGGCATATGACCTATTGGTGTTGTTATACCTTTTCTAACATTATGTTTGGCGCAAATTTCACAGGAGGACAAAAATGAATCCACTACTGGTTTTAAATATGGGGACCAATATCCTTGTTGTTTAATTGTTTAATTCTCCTTATTACCTCCCCCCTCGCACAGTGATCAATTCCATGTGCATCTGGAATTAGAATGTTTAGAAGAGTGGTTGGTGCAACAATCTGTCCTTCCTGAGAACGGCAAACATTTTGAGTGTGTTTTATAGCTCCTCTTTGTTGCCACATAGACTGTTCAATAAAGTTGCTTGTTCTTGTATTCGAAAACTATCATAAAATTCAGGCTGTGTTTTATTAAAACAAATGGAGCTGATATTGCTGTTACGCATCCTGAGGCTTTTTTTAGTTTCCAAATCTGCTACAATTATTTCCTTTGTTTACATAGTCATTACCTTTTTATGAGCTTGACTGCTAATCGATTAGGTAGCATCATCGCAGAGATTAACTGAATTATTTGGTTGGCATGTTGGATTGGAGTTCCATTAGTTTTTTAAAATGTCTTTGTTTCCCTTTACTCCCTGTAATTTCTTATACAACTCTTTCTGAGCTTTACTGGATTCTGCATCTTCTTGTCCTGTGTTTTTGGTCTTTTCTTTATTATCGGCTTCAATTTTATTTATTTTTCCTCTTTTTCTTTTATTTTAAATTTTTTAATTTGTTGGCCCACATCTGTTCCTTTTGTCTTGATCATCCTGTTAGCTATTTTATCATTCATTTCATCTTCACCAGTGATTTGTTGTCATGGTCTTTCCCTGTTGTCCAGGGATGGTTTCTCATTTCAAGTTGTTTGGGATTACAGAAGCTGGTTGGTATATTTTAAAATGAGAGCTGTGTCAATCTGCAACCATTCATCTGATCAATGAACAGTCCTCTTCTGAGATCCCAACACATTCTCACTGGTTGTTATTGTTGGAGCAAATCTTCCTGGAATTGAGTTGCTGTCCCCTGTGAATGAGACTTAAACATTCCATCATCTGCTCCTTTGGCCCATTGTCCTTCCTGGTGTCACCTGTGGAAAGTGTATGTGGGCTGAATGCTATCCTGGCCCCTTTCAGGGGGTTTTCATATTTTCATTACCACCAGGGCTTACATCTTATTTTTTGTCTCATATAATTTGGCTTTTTATTATGATTTGCATTTTTTAATGTGAATATTATTATTATTATTCACTTTCAACCAATCTACTATCAACATATAATTTCTTAGGCATCTGGAAAGCATTCAGCTCACTTTTGCTCAAGTTAATAGTTACAAACCAACAATTCATACTTTGACAAAAATCAGCTTCATCTTGATATGCTGAAAAGAAAGTTAGATTAAACTTGTTTTAATCTGCTTTCCCATGCTATTACGCTGTGCAAGTGTGGCATTTATTTTCTCTTCCTGCCACAACAACAATCCAAGTTCCCTAATGTCCATTATTTTAGTGGGCATAATCTGCCCTGTGGGCCCACATATTCAAATTGGGATATTATCAAAATTTGGATAACAGCTATTTTGGCAATTTATTGCTTTGCCTTAGTGTCTCTTCAGAGACTATATTTTACTCCATTCACACACTGGCCATCGTTCTCACACATTCACACCTCCCTCAGGCTATCATGTTCTTACACACTGTTCCAAATGGGGAACGTGCAGTTTTAGCAGTGTTCCACACATTTAGTGGAATTCCACACATGTTTGTTGTCCTTAACAATTTAAATGTTTTAGAATATTTGACCTAATCCTGGTTCAATTGAGGCAGCCAACTGTAATTTCTCAAATGCATCATTTTGTGTCATTTTTATTGTCATGTATTCTTATTATTACTCATGAGTTAAAGAAAATTTGAGATCTCTGCATAATTCTTGGATCCATGGCCAATAATATTTCTATCTCATTACCCCAGTGACGAACATTTCTGATTTAATTTCTTTGGACTTTTTGGAATTATATGTTCCTTCTCATTTTATTTAACCTAGCCCTAGAAAATTATCATTAA
Organism: Sinocyclocheilus anshuiensis; assembly: GCF_001515605.1. Classification (NCBI taxonomy): domain Eukaryota; kingdom Metazoa; phylum Chordata; class Actinopteri; order Cypriniformes; family Cyprinidae; genus Sinocyclocheilus; species Sinocyclocheilus anshuiensis. Next base: position 103,897 of record NW_015549592.1, on the reverse strand, counting down.
ACAAGCTGGAGTGGCCAATAGTAGTGTTTCATAGTTATATTTTTCTTTAGACAATTTTCTATATTTTTTTCTTTGCCACAAAATAGTTTAGTTGTGTTTCCCCTAAATCATGCTTTTGATGTAACCCTCACTATCCTAAATCCAGCCTTAGTTTCAAATAATTTGTGAGTTGAGCACCCACTTTTTCTATCAATGAAGTTTCTCTTTTCATTTTTATTTATTTTTATTTAGATGGCTGGACTGGTAGCTACTGAAATAGCAGACAGTTTAGTTTAGCAGAGAATGCAAAGATCTGCTGTAAGACCAGTGAATAATCAAAATATATTAAGTTAATATAATAAATAACAAATTTGAAGCGTTCTCTAGAGTGATCATTGGATATCTCGCACCACTGTGCCCACAAAGGAAGGTATGGAAGTCCTTCTGTTGGACGATTAATCTGTTGAAGTCTTTGACTGTTGCATTGGGTCATCAGCTTGTGATGTCACTCAAAGGCCAGATGATGTGAAAGTGCAATATTTGCTTTGATTTTTCTCTGCCTCTGTTCAATGTGGCTTTTTGTTGATTCCTACCGCGATTTTACATCTCCTGACGCTTTTTGCTCTGATTTCTCAGAAGTGTGGGCTGAACGCCTATCAGCAACTCTCTCCCCTTCTCTGTGCTGCCGTGTCTTTGCTTTTACTCCTCTCGTCTCTTCCATTCTTCAAGGCTCTGTTCCAGAAACCTTCTGAAACTTGAACACTCAAGAGAACTTTTATTAATTCCAATTTCAAGTGTGATTGAGCAATCTGCTCTTTATGTTTAACCATGTTTGTCAATGGTGTCTCAATGCTAAAATCTCACTGATTGACAACAGCATCTCTTCCATTCTATTTTTAGTAAAGCAGTTCTTCGTTGCAAGAAAAGAGCAAGTAGCAATACACTACCTATGCTTATCGAAGACTACTACAAATAATTTTCTATATAATAATATTTCTTATATAATCTTTTTATTATAGTTTCAGACTTCAATCTTAGTTTTTCTTTTATATTTACATGCAGAGTTCAAAATAATCTAGTAATCCTGAATGAAACTTTCCCAAGCAACCTCTACTTCAGTTGAATCAACAAGTCTCATTTATTAAGATCAGAATCAGAAAGAGCTTTATTGCCAAGTATGTTTGCACATACAAGGAATTTGTTATAGTGTCACAAGCTTCCAGTACACGGAGACAACAATAAGACACAGATAATAAAAATGAGATATGAATAAACTGCACATGCATAAACATGCAAAAAAAAGTTCAGCAAAACGTCCGAATAAACGAAATCCGGTAGAAGATTGTGTGAATGTTCAGCAGCTCATCCCTGGTAAAACTGATCGTGTTTGAGAAACAAAAAACAGGAAAAACTAACAAAAACAGTACAAACACTGGAGAGCCAAACACTGAGGCTGCCGTCTGCGGCGCCATCGCATTTAGATTCGATGAAGATAGCTGTTGAATTAAAGATTGTTTTATTTCTGGTCACTCAATCCTGCTTTTAATCATCTCATTGCACAAGTTATACTATTCTAAATCTCTACAATGGATTCATTTTCCATATTGTCGCTCAGGGATAATGAGATAAACTTTTTAGACGTCTTCAGATATAAGATATAATGTTTTAGGCCCGTGCATTCATAGTACTTATTTATATATAAAGTTATATATTAAATGTATTATATATATTATATTATATATATATATATATCCTTATATATCTTAATTTATATATAATAAATAAAGTTAGTCACTATATCTTATTATTAATCTTAATAATTATTAATCATTTATTTTTCAAATACATTAGGCTTAAAATATGCACATCATTAATTTCTCTCAAGTGTACCAGCAATGTGCAAAACTTATTAAGATATGTCTATGTGAAGAGTCAGACAACACCACTTCACTACACCCGAGAGAAAGAATATTTACGATCTCAAGCTGTCTTCGCTACCAGATCACTTATACAAGTGCGCACACACAAACAACATATATCTTTCTCTTGTCTCGTTTCCTGATGTGAAATATCAACACCTGTCAATCTTTTGCTTCAGTCTCCTGACTTTTTTCTCTAAACACAACAATTATTAATTTATTACAGGATTTTACTAAGAACTAACCACCATGGAATTTTACTAAAAATTAAACCACCATCTTTCAGGCTTTTTACTGAAAACTATCCGCCATGGATTTGACTACGAATTAAACCACCATCTTTCGGAATTTTACTAAAAACTAAACCAGCTGTAATCGGTACCATAAATTATTTATGCGCGTCCACTGCAACTATGCAGTAAACAAAGACATCTGCATGCAACATTTTATGATTACAGTTAATTCTGGATTCAAAACCCCTTTTCTTCTGTTGGTTCTTAAAATTTCTTTGGAAGAGCTTTTTAGAGTGATTTTACCACAACTGGCAATCTCTGGAGAATTAACCAAACGTATTTTTTTATAAGCAAAAATGCTTACCTCGTGGCCACGGTCTGTTCCAATCATCCAGAGAGAGCCCGCTGCAGCTTTTCACTCTTTTGCCGTCTCGCGTCCTGCCGGGGTCGCCAATTATGTTTGGAATTTTCCTTGTTCAACAGAAATTGCTAAAGAGGTTTATCCCACTCTTTTGCTGCAAGCCCCCAGATATCAGCTACAAAACGGCGGGCCCCACAACCACCACAGCCTGTGGGCCGAGCTTGTACTCCTCCTCCAGTGAGAGCTCTCCGGCCGCTGCCACAAACACCAGGACCCAAACCCTCCATCTGCTGTAGGTGAACCAAAAATAACTGATAGCAGCTCTCAGTGATATGTGTCGGGTCCCCGCTATAAAAGCAGCAACATTCACAAATGTTTACAGAACAAGCGGGAATCCAGTGTGCCTGTAGTTTTCTCTATTTCTGTTTTATCACGTGATAGAAAGTCTAAGGCCTTCTCAGGCTTCTAAGGCTGACTCATCTAATCTGCAGCCTGTTATGCATCAAACGTATATTACTGTTGAGACAAAATGCAATGCCATCAAGTTAGCATTTTTAAACATTCGCTGACTAAAAAAATAAATCATTTCTAATCAATAATAACCACAAACAACCTGGATTTTATGTTTCTAAACGAAACATGGCTAGAAGACAGCTGCAGTGCAATGGTCCTCAATGAAACAGCCCCTCCTACCTTTACTTTCATGAGTGTTTGCAGGACTGTTAGGAGAGGTAGAGGTGTAGCTGCTCTATTTAAAGATATCTAACAATTCAAGCAAGTGTCATTTGGTCAGTACTTGTCTTTTGAATATCTAGGGTTTGTGTTGAAAGGTGCTCCACGCATTCTGTTTATCATTATTTACAAGCCTCAAAAATACTCTCCAGCCTTTGCACTATCTGATCACTTCTGTGTTTTCTTTGATATATTGATCTCTGCTACCACTCAATCTAGATCTGTCTCTGTCAGAAAAAGATGCATTAACGAGAACACTAGTGTGTTATTTATGGAGGCTATATCTTTAACACCAAGCATTTCTGCAAGACTCTGTTGATCTTCTCCTTGATTCCTTTAACTCAAAAGGGAAGAATGTTATTGATGACACTAGTGTGCTATTTATGGAGGCTATATCTTTAACACCAAGCATTTCTGAAGACTCTGTTGCTCTTCTCCTTGATTCCTTTAACTCAAAAGTGAAGACTGTTATTGATGACATTGCTCCTTTGAAAGTCAGCAAGAAGACTGGCAGACAGAAATCAGCATGGAGAAAATCAACAGCAGTTCAGAGTATGAAAAGACTAACCTTATAAACAGTAACTTAAACAACACTCGCACTCTTTTTGCTACTTGTTGAGAGACTGACAAATACCCCAAGTCAGGCTGCCAGTGAAATGCTCTCCGACAGCAAATGCAATGAGTTTGCTTCCTTCTTTTCTGAGAAGATCAATAATATCAGGAAGGCGATTAGCACATCCCCAAGTTATGCAGAGGTTAGACAGATTCGACCACAATATCAAAAAGAAGATACTATGTCTGCTTTTGAAGAAATTGATAGCAAAATTTTGGAAGAAATAGTACAGCACCTTAAATCGTCAACCTGCTATCTTGACACACTTCCCACATATTTTTTCAAAAGGGTGCTAAACTGTTTAGAAGAAGATCTCTTAGAAGTGGTGAACGCCTCACTTCTTTCTGGGACTTTTCCAAACTCCCTGAAAACTGCAGTTGTTAAACCCCTTCTGAAAAAGAGCAATCTTGATAACACCATATTGAGCAACTATAGACCAATATCAAATCTTCCTTTTATAGG
>NW_015549592.1:89217-99269 GCF_001515605.1 Sinocyclocheilus anshuiensis | reverse complement strand
CTGGTACTACTAGATCTCAGTGCTGCGTTTGACACTGTCGATCATAACATGCTACTAGAGAGACTGGAAAACTGGGTCGGGGTTTCTGGGATGTGGTAATCAAATGGATCAGGTCATACTTAGAAGGGAGAGGTTATTATGTTAGTATAGGAGAGCCTAAATACATAGCAGATATGTTCACTGAATAACTGAATATGTTCACCTAACAGACCACTCAGATCATTAGGATCGAGTCAGTTAGAAATACCAAGGGCTCACACAAAAAAAGGGGAGTCTGCTTTTATTTATTATGCCGCCCGCATTTGGAATCAGCTTCCAGAAGAGATCAGATGTGCTAAAACATTAGTCACATTTAAATGCAGACTCAAAACTCATCTGTTTCGCTGTGCATTTATTGAATGAGCACTGTGCGGTCCGAACTGATTGCACTATATTTTATGCATAATCGTTTTCTATTCTTAACCGTTTTAAATTAATTTTAAACCTTTTAAATCAATTTTTTTATTGATTTTCAAAGTTTTTAAATTCCTTGTTTTATTTTTGTGATTATTTTTTCTTTTCTTTTATGTAAAGCACTCGGAATTACCATTGTGTATGAAATGTGCTATATAAATAAACTTGCCTTGCCTTGAAGCCAGTAGACTTTATTGATCAAACAACAAAGCCGAGTTACGGTTATATGATAAAAAATTGATTTAAGAGGTTTAAAATTAATTTAAAACGGTTAAGAATAGAAAACGATTATGCATAAAATATAGTGCAATCAGTATATATGACTGGAGCTGGTTACATAATTCCATGTATGTATTGTTGTATTTTTAGACAGGTATTTCTTAACATATATAGTATGATCAATAGCTGTCATGTATATTTCTAGGTCTTGAACAGATCCTTTCCATATATGTAGGGTCTTCAAGTTTTAAATAGTTGACTCAGTTCTTTCACTGCAGCTTTTAACCCACAGTTACTTCACATAGTCTTTTTAAATAATAATTTTTAAATAACAATTGTAGAATAATGTCGTCTTCTCTTTAGGCATAATTATATGTATTATATTGAATTAAGATCCCTGAAAATCTTCTAGAGTACCTGGGATGATGATGTTGAAAGCGGAGCTAAAGTAAACTAACAGGACCCTTGCATAAGTCCCTGGTTTGTCCAGATGTTGGAGGATGTAGTGCAGTCCCATGTTGACACAGACCTGTTTGCTCGGTAAGTAAACTGCAGGGGGTCCAGTAAGGGCCCAGTGATATCCTTCAAGTATGCCAACACGAGCCTCTCAAATGACTTCATTGACCACAGACGTTAAAAGGAACAGGTCTGTTGTAATTAAGTCCTGTGATTTTTGGTTTCTTGGGTACAGGGATGATGGTGGAGCGTTTAAAACAGGAGGAGACTTCACACAGCTCCAGGGATCTGTTGAAGATCAATGTGAAGATGGTTGATAGCTGGACAGCACAGGCATGATGCTTTATTGCTATGACTAGCCGGCAAATACTGCAGCCTACCCAATACCGCCGCTCAACTATAGGCAGAGTAAGCAGTTTGCGTAGGGCACCAACTCTCAGGGGGGCATCCCAGCTGCTCAAAAAAACAAACAAAAAAAATATTTTCACCAATAAAACCTATATATTTATTTCAATATATATAGTAACCTAGTATGTATAAATACAAATCTAAACATGAACATATATATTATATATATAATTATAAAAAATGCATTTTATGATATACGCAGTGGGCAGTATAAGCACACGTGACGCGCCATTCCCGCATCTGCGCCTTGCTTACGGCTGAATGCAAATGATCATCAAAATTAATGGACAACTACCCAGACAGCAGACCGTTTCGGCCCAGATCCGGCCCACATCTGGCCTGCATGGATTTCACATGGGCCAGATGAGGGCCGGATCTGGGCCAACACTGTCTGGGTAGGTTATATCAGGGAAAAGACATCAGGACAGTCCGGCGCAGAGAAAAGAAAAAAGCCCGAGATGAAGCCCGTGCATCACTTTCAGGTAACTACGTTCATAATCCTGTTAAACTGCTAAAAAAAAAAGTGTTTTAATGTCGGTAATGATTTCACCACCACCAACAACGCATCTGACTTAATATTCTAGTTTCCATGACTTAAAATGTATTATATAAAAACTACGAGGCAATATATGGTATACGGTTTAAATATGGTTTCATTGAATAACTCTGTTAAATACATAATGTAAAACAAAATAAACTATTTACATTATTACAAATGCCTGTAAAGGGCACCAAAGGCCTGATAATTGTTGTTGTTACACTTACAGGACGATCAAATCCTTGTTTAATATTGACCAAACAATTAATTCAAATATCCACTTAATTTTCTTAATTTTTGGCCACCTTTTTGCGATGCAGGCTTGGCTCCAGGGGGGTTAGAATTGGATGCATTTAAAAGTAAGATGCTTTTAAAAAGTATGCCCAGCAGACAAGCGATATGCATATTTATACTTAATAAAAACATAATTTTTCATAATTCAGACTTTTTTATTGTAAATGTAGGCGTTAGGCCTACTTGCAGGATTCAAAAGTAAATGACAAGATTTTCAGCATTGCGAGATTTTTATTGATATTATCCACTAACATACATGCTGCAGTGATGCAAAAGCGCCTCCTACACCCGTGGTCAATTATTATTAAACATATATATATATCACAAGACAAACACTCTAATCCATATTACGAATTAAACTGTGCGACATAAACATTTTTTTTTTTATTTTTGGATGTAAACAACCTCAAAAAATCTGAATGCCGGTCGCTGCAATTACACTATTAGCTGAGGTAATTCACGTGACCCAAGCTAGTGGTGACGCTTTCTAAAGCATTAAAACCCCAGAGTAGTGTAGTAGGAGGTGAAAATACTGGGAAATTTACATACAAATGGCAAGAAATTTGAAAGCATAACAACTGAATGTCTATGAAATGTCTATGCACTTACATTTTTTTAAATAAAATGGCTATTATTGCAACCATATAGCCTATGAATGAATGAAAATGCATAATTTTCAATTAAAGAAAACTTGTGTGCTGAGTGTGGTCTACTTCTGGTGCTTGGATTTCTACTTCAATAAAATAAGGTCCAAGTTTAACCCTCTGGGGTCCGTAGTTTTGACATGTCCTGACATTTGTGCTTTTTTCAGTTGCTAATAAACATTTTAATGGCTTAGTTCAGTAGCACCATAATCAGCCACAAACTGGGCTACAATAATATGTGGGCAGCATGTATGTATGTGATTGTGTTTTTGAGAAAACAACGTTTATGCGTGCTTAGTGAAAAACTAAAATTTTAAAGTCACTGAAATAAGGCCATAAAACAGATACAGAACATTTGTTCACAAGACTATTGAGAATTGATCTTGAAGTCTAGAGTTTTTTGTGAAAATCATCTTGTTTACTCACTCACAGAAAACAATATGTTGATTTAAATTTTCTAAGACACATTTTGTGTAGAAAAGGAATATGCGAGAGGGTGTGAATGATCATGCATAATGCTGTGATTCACACCTGAGAAGACAAAGGCTGCATAATGAGCTGCATTATGAGCCTGTCAGTGAGGTGTGTGACTGAGAGGGAATTGCTACAAGAAAGAATGAGGAAAAAGAAATGTATCTATTTTTTGTTTGTAGTTTATTTAGAATATATATAACTATCACATCATTTTGGGAGTGTGTGCTTCACATGGTCTTAGCTGTGGTCCAGGTTCTTGTGCGGGGCAGGAATCTCAGAGCCTGTGGAACATGTCAAATTCAGTCTCTGTTTTCCATGACCAAGTGGGCTGCTTATTTGCTTTGGCTTTCTTTGCAACAGGTTAGTCGACCCCAAAGGATTAAGAATGCGCTTAGAAGTTATTTTTTTTTAATGTAATTTCTCTATTTAACAGCCTTAACTTACAATAGTGAAAGACGTCTCCCCTCAGGTAGATTAAATGTTTTCCTGTCTTGCTAAATTTTGGACCAAGCGGAATCCCCTGCCGGCTGCTCACAGCGAGCAGGACTCGCTCTTACGTCCGCTATTTGATTTTTGCAAATCAGTTTCATCTGTAAATGACTTAAGTGAAATATATTTCGTTTATAGGCCTATATATTCTTACCACATTAAGATTTAGATCTTGATTTTAGATGATCCACAACGTAGGCTATAGCGGAGCATAAAAATAAGGCTGTAGAGTAATAATTTTGAAATTATTTTTCAGTGATCAAACTGTCATGATAAACACGTGATAGTACTATTGATAACATAATTCTGAATGTTTTATTGGCCTTCGCGTAGTTCTCCAGTAGCCCCTCACTGTAGAACAAAGATCCAGGTGGCGGGGTTAGATCCACATCTAGGGGGTGGAGATGGTAGGTTTAGGGGTGGCGATGAGTGGGTTTAGGGATCAGGGGGTGGAGACGGGTAGGTTAGGTATATGTAAGGTGGGAGGAGTTGGAACTAGATCCAACCTCGTCCCCTGGATCTTGTCTCTAGTACACGCAATAAACTTCAATAGACTATAGCTCGCCATGATTAATGTTCTCTGCCGCTTAAGTTACATGACTACATGACTGCCCCTACTGATCATGTCTTTCCTGTGTTAGAGCATTCACTGTGACCCTGCATAATTACGCGTGATCCCTTTCCTCTGCGCACGCATTGTCAGTGGCCAGATCTGTAGTTAGTTCATGCATGCGATACAAAGCTTGCACATGCTGAAAAACTTCAATACAAAACTTGCATGTGCAGCAAAACTTCTTTTCCAGCTGTAGTTAGTGCATGCATGCAATACAAAGCATGCATGTGCTGTATTTAGTTGAGATGAGTTAGTTCATGCAAGCAATACCAAGAATACAGCTTAATACAAAAGCATGCTGTATTTAGTCGAGCTGAATTTGTTCATGTATGCAATAGGCGCAAGAATACAAACTTTGCAAACTGTGCATGTTAAAACTTCTATACAAAGCATGCATATGCAGTACATCTTCAATCCAAAGCATACATGGCCTGTATTTTGTTCAGTTGAATTTGTTAATGGATGCAATACAAAAAGCATGCATATGCTGTAACGCTTGAAAACAATGCATATGTTTTAAACCTTCAATACAAAGCAGGCATTTGCTGTATAACATCAATACAACGCATGCACGTGTGGTAAAATTTCTTTCCCAGCGAGAGTTATTACATGCATGCAATACGAAGCATGCATGCTCTATAGTTAGTTGAGTTGAGTTAGTTCATGCATGCCAGACAAAACATGCACATGCTGCAGTCAGTTGAGATGAGTTAGCTGATGCATGCAAGAAGAAGCATGCAGACGCAGTACAGCTTCAATACAAAGCATGCATGTGCAGTAAAACATACAACCAGATGTGGGCCGGATCTGGGCCAACACTATGTTGCTGTCTGGGTTACCTTTTTTTTCTCCCAAAATCGCAATATTATAGTCAGTATCAGAATCGAGTGTTCGCAAACACACGAAGAATTTGTAGTGTTTTTTTAAGAAGCTCTTGGTACATACATTCATACATACATACATATCTGACAGGAGGACAGAACCATTTAAATAAGACTTAACAATAAATAATAATGTATATGAATGTGGAACAGACGATTTATGTACAGATTTGTGCATTATTATTTACTCTGTATACACAACTGTATAGAAAGTATGCATATGTATTTACATAGTACTTGAGAGAGAGAAAGGCAGTAATTAGAGATGGATATGAATGAATTACAGGCATGAATTACAGTACACAGGTCAATTCCTGTGTTAGCTCTTTAGGTTAAAAAAATGTTTTTATGCCTAGATGTTCTAGTGCACAGAGATCTGTACCGTCTGCCTAAAGGGAGAAGTGCAAACAGGTTGTGTCCGGGGTGAGAGGAGTCTTTCAAGATGTTTCCTGCCCGTTTCTTCACTCTGGAGTTGTACAAGTCCTGAATGTTGGGCAGGTGCACACAGATTATCCTTTCTGCTGTCCTAACAGTCCGTTGCAGTCTTCTTATATCTTATTTGCTGGTTGACCCAAACCAGACAGTTATAGAAGAGCACAGAAGTCCTGTGATTTTTGGTTTCTTGGGTACAGGGATGAAACGTTGCACAGTTCCAGGGATCTGTTAAACATCAATGTGAAGATGGATGATAGCTGGACAGCACAGGCTTTGACGCAGGCTGGAGAGACACCGTCTGGGCCTTTGACTTTCTTTAACTTCTTTCTCCTGAAGACTTTGCGTACATCATCTTCACAGATCTTAAGTGCAGGAGGAGAAACAGTAGGGGGGAGGAGGGGGAGGGTGTTGATGGCTGTGCTGTGAGACGTTCAGAGTGGGTGTGGGGTGTCAGACCAGGCTTTTTCTTTTCAAACCTGCAGGAAAACTCATTCAGTAATTGGGGGTTTTTAATAGCACAGTGAATAATACGCTACGAAGAGCGAGGCACACACATGGTATGGTCTAGGCATGGGAGCTGAACACGCAGCAGCTGTGACCTACCATGGTGTGTTGGCCAACACAAATCACTAGTGCTACTGATTGTTCCTAATACCTGTTTGATTACCCTGTTTAAATAATAGCAGTCAGCTAATTTTAAATCCAGTTACATGTTATGCCCCCTTTTGTTCCACTTTGATTTGATGTTCTCTCTGAACCTCAAAAGGAACCAGAGACACTTCTATTTTTGATTTGTTTATTTTCAACATGTGCTCTAATTGTATGACACTGTTACACAAGTCATCTAGACAAATACTATGCATTACTATAGTCCTGAGCACCAAGTAATAAGCATAATCTGAATAGGAATGCTCTCCTCTTCCTTTTCAATACTCTGCTTCACTTCCTCAGAGATTGAGCCTGTTGTGAACCATTAGTAAGTTCTGAGTGATAATTTGAGAATAAGAACAGTCTTAAGTCATCAATCAGAACTCTGTTCACACCCTTTTCAGCAAACATATGCTGACCCAAACCTATTTTAGCATTCTGTCATCCACAGCTAAGATAATAACAGAATACTTCACCAGCTAACCACACCTGGCAAAACCTAGCTATAAAACCTAATTCCACATTCTTTTTTATCTTGTATTATTCTCTAGCCCTTTCTCTCAACACGAGCTTGACAAAATGTTGCAGATGCTGTCTAACTGCCAAGGCAGACCAAAAGGAGGACTGGCCAGGCATTGTGAGGAACAGCTTTCTACCCCGGCTGCCGACAACCTACTGCACCAGAGACGAAAGCAATTGGACAACGAGGGAAGAGTACTACTGACTCATGACTCAAGCGAGAGTTATGGCTACAAAGAGTTCACCAAGATCATCATCTGATTCCTGGCCCACAACCTCATTGGTTTGAAACAGGAGGTAAATGAGCTCAAGCAACAGATCATGGCGGCATCCCACAACGACCCCAGCAAAACGGAGTTACAGGAGGAAATCAGTAGACTTCCAAAGGCACTGACAGCTGCTGAACAGCGAGAGCACCTGGAAAAGGAAAGGACCTGGAAAGGAAACTTTATCCACACAAAATTACTAATAAAAACAGCTAATTCTGAGCTCTTAGACAAAGTTGACTTGACGGTCCAAAGAGAACTCAGGTACTCTTATAGGCTGCAAAAATAACCACAGTGGAAGAGACAACCTACTCCCTCACCCTCACTCAGCAGTGCAAACTCCCTCAGGTGCACCAAGCTACGAAGGGGGGAGCCAGCACTTTCTGCTTAACAACTCAGCAGACAGAACCATAATACCTCCGGCAACCACAGAGAGGAGGGGGTCCCTTCCAAGCATCCCTGCTGCAGTGCATGATGTGACCCCTAGAGACCGTGACAAGCTAGCCAGAAACATCCCAGCATTCACATATTATGGCGAAGAACAGAACTTTTTAAACATTGCTTGCAAGCAGACCCAGTAATCAATCTTATGTGTCTGTCTCATAAGTTTTAGTAACTTCTTATACATGCGCATACCAGTTTCTGATCAAAATCAGATAAAACTATAGCTTGAATGAGCCTTCCTACAAGCAGTAGAAAGTTTTCAGTGCTATAATGTGTTTAATTTGTACGATAAGAAACTAACCTGATTTCTTGCGAAGAAATCCTAATTTCTGTTGTTCGCCTTTTCTGACGAAGAAATCTCAGATTAGCAGTCCATATAAATGGTACCATAATAAATCAGTCTGATCTTGGGAGAAGAAATCCCCACTTTCAGCACTGTTGTAGGTGATCTGAGCGATGCTCTCATTTCACTGATTTTAGGCCTTATTATGTGTTACGTATCATTGTATTCATATTGATCTGCTCATGCGAAACAGCTCATAGCTAACAATGAATTCACCATTGCTTGTGACGTGAAACTGCTGTTAATCTGATAACAGCACCCACTTCACAGACCTTTGTGTAAACAAACAACTGCATGTAGCCAAAGCTAGTTCCTAACACAAGCCCTAACACAAGCACTAATACAAGTTAAAGCCCTCTACAGCAACTGACAACTGTTAGCACTCAGCCAATACTTAGACCCGTGTGAGTGTAGAGTGTAACATTTAAACCAAAGACTACAAGACCTTGGGACCTTTTCGACTAAGGGACTTTGATTTGAACTAGTGATGGGAGAGACAAAGCTTCGAATCAAATGAATCAATTTTGTCACAAATTATTCACTGTTTCGAAGCGCTCCGTGCTGATAACCCCTGCTGGTCAGAACAGTGTAAGTGCAGTGAAAACTCAACTCAACCAAACACTTTACCAAACCAATAGCCAATGTGTTATTTAAGGTGTACTCAATTAATGGCAATCGACAATCCCTAATATCCTTAAATATTATGTTTTCTTTTTTAATACATTATATTTCAGTAAACGTAAAGACCAATAGGAGACTTGTAAATATGCCTCCTCCAGTAAAGTTTATAATTTTTGTGTTGTAAATGTAATTTATCTGAAGCAATGTTCCCATCAGTTAAGACTAATAACAAGTTATTAGTCTTATTTTTGGACCTTGGACCCGCCATACCTCCCTTTATTAAATGTGTCACTAAATGTGTACGAATTTATAAAATGGATACGAGATCACATACAAATCATAGACCTAGCATCGAACCATTCAAATTTCAAATTAATTTGAAACAGCTATGATGTGTAAAATCCTCGTTTACTGAAATCACATGACTTTAGCAGTTTGCGGCACACTCCGAATTATGGATTCGAGAAAAAATAAAGGTTGACAGCGGTCCCGAGGCTCTACAAAGCATGTGTCAAAGACTCCCATCACTAGTTTAAACAATTTTTCTCTCTCGCTCTACCTCTCTCTCTCTTACCCCCTAATTCTTGGTTTCGCTCTCCATCAAAACCCATATACTTGCGTTTTATCTGTGTTGGATAGAATTCGATTTAAAGCTACCTCTATTTTATCTAATTTCATTTATATGTTTATTTAGCCTAAATATCCCTATTCAGCCAAGTGGAATTTAATTAAATTTGAAATTGAAATACCTTTCGTTTTAGTTTCCTATAGCTATAAGGACACTCTAGGTTTCCTCTTCATTTTGACTTTATTCCTCTATTCTATCTCATTTATTTACCTTTATTTCAGGCTGAATATCCCTGTTCAGCAAAGCTGAATTTAATTACATTTGAAATTTAATTAAATCAGTCTGTTTATTTACCTCTCCTTTAGTCTTCTAGAGCTATAAGGGCATTCTACCTGGACTTTTACCTTATTTTAGTTATTTTACCGTCACCATCTTCCCTCTTTGTATAGGATTACAGTAGTTCTAGCAACAGTTCTTTCCTTAATGAGTTATACAGGTTATTACTATAGCCTAATCCCTGTTTCCTCTCTACTTCTCCTCACTCCTTAGTGCCAGTATGTCGCAGACATTCCACAGACATCCAGACCTGCCAGCTCACCAGGACCACATGGAAACCTAGCAGGCAACTGTAATGGACATCCTTCAGCCCAAAGCAGCCAACGACCTGCAACGGCAGAGAAAGGAACAGCGAGACTGCGACACAAGTTGACACCTGACACCCAGCCTGAACCACCAGGAT
>NW_015549592.1:72729-89038 GCF_001515605.1 Sinocyclocheilus anshuiensis | reverse complement strand
GTCAACGACCTGCAATGGCAAAGAAAGGAACAGCGAGACTGCGACACAAGTGGACACCTGACACCCAGCCTGAACCACCAGGATATGACCAGCATCATCCTCTCCTTGGCCCACACCCTCAAGGGCCTCAGACAGGGGGTAAATTAACTGAACCTGCAAGTCACAGAGTTCTACAGGGAATTGACACCTGCTCAACGAGAAAGCACAGAACAAGGAACCTTACAGAATGGTGCAACAGAAGGAAATCACCAGTCTTCAGGAGGTGCTAACAGCTGCAGGACACCAAGCGCAGCTGGAAAAAGCCATTAGACAGGACTTTTCAAACAAAATCACTGTTAAAAACAGCGTATGTGGAACTTAATGAGAGAGACACTAGAGTTAAGTCCTTAGAAAGCCATCTGCATGCAGCCAGAGCTGAAGTCCAAACCCAAACCAAAATGACCACCTGACATCGACGGAACTCATCCCATATGGCTTACAGAGGACTGCGTGACCTGACACAGAAGGCCTTTAACAAGCACAAGGCCTCCACTAAAGGTGTTTGTAAGACCCCACTGATTCTGAACTTCACAACTCAGAATCCAAAGCGGGCACCAGAAGGCACCCAGCATTGCCACAATGCAAAACCCTTCTACAGAACGCCCCTAGCCAGCAGAGGACAGAGCCAAAACGGAGGCTGCAGAAGGACATCTGGAGTTGCAGGAGCTGCTGACACTCGCAAAAGAGCTCCTTGAACAAAACTCAGCTGAGGAGTACTGAGAAGGACAAACATCTGACTCCTTGCCTGACGCAACAGAGCATCAGACATCCAAGAGAGGAGCATCCTTTAAAACCGGTCTACATCCCAGAACCAGCCAGACAATGTTGGATGGAGCAACTGGCCCACATGCCCAACAGTGAAACCTCTACCAACACAACTCAGGCAACTCAAGTCGGTGCCGCCACAAAGAGCAAAGCGACACCGCAAACACCAGATTCCTAGTGACGTTCGAGCAAACCAGAGAGCTAACAACCACCTGCTGCTCTCCTGCCATCATCACTAGGTCAGTCTGAAACTCTCTGCACACTACAAAATCTTCATAACAATTCCCTGCAATCCCTGGAACCACCTGCACTCTCACCAGTGAAAGTCTAACCCGGCTGTTAACCACATCGCGGGTACCACGGATACCGTTTTCATGGGAAAACCTTTCTGTGAATGAACACACATTTCCTCAGGACATTGTGTATGCCTTCACTGTTCTTGTATATTGTCTGTTTAATTGTATACTGTTTTGTGTGTGTGTTAATGATAGCCCAGGGGCAAATTGAACAACTCCTGCGGAGCGGAGTGCTGTAGGGATGTAAAATGGAGCTGAATGGACTAGGGAAAAAAGGGGTGACTGATGAGGGTTTGGTAGGCTTCCTTGATGTGTGAGCGGTCCGATCGGCTGTAGCCCTTGAAGGCTTCTGATGACCAGCGACCGAGTGTTTGGATCTGTTGTTTGGAGCCGCTGTGGTGGCTGCGAATATTCAGAAAGAATGGCTGGAAAAATCATCGGCTGGGATACCAGAAAGGAGTAGAACAGACTTGAGGTGTTTTTGGAACCAAAAACGGGAGACGGGGCGGTTAGAGTCATCTTGTAAAAAGAGGGTCGGAAAGGGATTTGGATTGTGATTTCCTGAGCTGAAGGAAGGCTAGGAGGGCTTGGTATGGGAGTATAGGTGATTGTAGGATGAAAATATAAATAAAGTGGCCTTTCTTTGTCTGGCCTGTCTTCTTCTTTGCTTTATAAAGAATGAAATGGCTTCATTGTCCAAGACTGCTAGATCGGAAATAGTGGGGTGGATATTCGGGTTAAAGCTGGAAGTGGTAGTGAGCTCGGAGCATCTAAGAAAGCCGAAGAAGGCTAGGATAGACATAACATCGAGCGTACGAGCGGTGTGGATGCAATAGTAACCTCTGCGGAGTGTTAGTCAAGATAGGACTATCTTATAGGTTGCCTGGGGTCTGGGCGAGTGGGATGGGCTCTTTGAATGCCTTTGATGAGAAGGGACGTCTTTGAAATGGCTATTTGAGGTGAGGGTGAACCGTATATGAGTTTATGGAAAAATTGAATTCCGCGTAGATAGCTTTTAATGGAGACGACTTTGGAGGTTTTTGTTAATGTTGAGGTGCGATATAAATGAAGTTATAGAGAGCAGGGAAAAATCGGGGAACGACAGGTTATAGGCAGAATAGAATGCTTTAAAGCATTTCCATGCTGTTATAAGATTGCAGGGTTCTGGGGGAAACGGCTTGAAGAATAGAATCGAGGGAAGCTTCGAGGAGAGGTCTCAGAGGATGATTCAATGGAATATCAGCTCTGAATAAGGAGGTACTGGGGTTGGGAGTGGTTCCGCCTCTGGTGCCAACAGCCTGAATTTCTGAAAGGCAAAACGAGAGAGAGAGTCAGCTATTTAGTTTTTGACCCGGGAATGTGTTTTGCAGTTATGATGAACTGGTCGCAAGCCGAGATCCAAATTAGACGGTTAGCAAAGGCATTAAGGCAGGTGAATGAGAACGGCCTCATTGTCGCAGTGAATAACGATGCTGGTGGTTGACCACTCTTTTCCCCACAGAAAGGCTGCCACGACATATAGTTTGAAAAGTGCTGAGGATATTAGCGGCTGATGTAAATCTAACAGCTGGGAGGGCCACGTAGAAGCGAACGAGCGGTTTTGGTAAAATCCTTCGAAACCGACGTTGGGAGAAGAAACCAAATCGCTGTAAATGAAGGATAAGCCCTTCCATTGTTTAAGGAAGGATATCCACAAACTGAGCTCGTCATGGCATAAATTGGTTATAGATATTTGGTCCTCTAGCTCGTGAACGGAGGACTCAAGAGAGAGGAGGTTAGAGATGAAAGGGCGGTCTTGCGGATTGCTCAAAATTTAGACGACCAAGCACGGATAGCAGCTCACGTTTGGAGCAGTTTGGGTTTGGGTAGTGGAAGGAACCAGAATTGTTCCCTCGGGTAGAGAAGCTTGGAACCTTTGTGATTCTAGGTTGATTCCTAAAAATTCGATGGACGTGCGTGGGCCTGAAGTTTTGTCTTGAGCGAGGGGAATCCCGAGCTCTGCGAAAACCTTTTGCGTTGTCGAAAAGTCGGGGGCGATATAATGTAAAAATCGTCTAAGAGATGGATTAGGAAGAGTACGGCGTAATTATTAGAGAGGATCCAGCAAATTGCTTCTTGACAACATGTCGAAAATGTTAGGGCTGCTTCTGCAGCCAAATGTGAGGCGGACGGAAAAGTAAAATTTTTTGCACCAGCAGATGCCGAATAAGTGCCAATAATCTG
The DNA here is from genome assembly GCF_001515605.1 of Sinocyclocheilus anshuiensis. Classification (NCBI taxonomy): domain Eukaryota; kingdom Metazoa; phylum Chordata; class Actinopteri; order Cypriniformes; family Cyprinidae; genus Sinocyclocheilus; species Sinocyclocheilus anshuiensis. Next base: position 85,715 of record NW_015549592.1, on the reverse strand, counting down.
GATCACCTTAAAGGCAGAGGTGATGTCAACTCTGGCCATCCAAGCGCCGCGACCTGCGTCTTTGATCATAGTAATGGCTTGGTCATGTCATGGTAATGAAGAGAAAATTCTTCGAGCGGGATGAGGCTGTTAATGCTCGGGAGCAGGGAATTATGCGGGGAATAGAGATCGATTATAAGGCGTTTTTTACCACTTTTAACATTTTCTGGTAGCTATACCTATGGGACTAACACGGAAATGTTAAAGGGGGGAATGGAAAATTTGCATTCATAGATCATGAAATTTGCATCGGTTTCTTTCTTGATTAGAAGACCGACTGTTTCGGGTTCGGCGAGAGCGGACTGAAGATTGGGGCAGATGAGGCTTTGGGAGGGGAGAATTTCGACACCGGGATGAAAGCCCGACAGTAGGCAGTTAGAGAAATCAGAGTCAGGATGATGAAGCAATTCAGAAGATAAACGAGAGACATTTACAGCAGTCGACAAGTATTGTTTAGTATTTTTATTTGCAGCTTTTTGGACAGGATAAATCAAGCGGGCGTGAGCGCCGCCACAAAAATTGCAAATATGCATGAATCGGTAGCGTTGTCTTGAGCATCTGACGGTATTGAAGCTGGTGCAGACCTGTCTGCCGGAGAAGGATGGGGAAGTGGGGAGGGAAGGGTTTGGGAAGTGCGATATGTAAGCTAGTGGACTTGGGCTGAGATGGTTCGGGGCAAGGGAGGAATGGATGGGTTGAACACTGTAAAAAATGGTATGAGCTGTCTACATAAAAAATGCTCCAACTGCTTAACTTATGTTAGCCTGTATTGTTGTCTTTTCTGAAGTTAACGCTATTTGACTATTCTACACAAGCTTTTTTATAATACATTTTTGGAAATAACATTTCATGTCTTCAAATCCATATTGCTTGTTCGCTATAAAACTGACAGAATTTGCAATCTAATAAAAAGAATATTGCAAATAAAAAGCCTTCTTTACACTTTTTTCAATTACATAAATTGATTTCAACACAATTTTCAGTAGAAAAAATATAGGTTGATAACATTATTTTTTTTAACTTTTGTCAATAACAATAATAATAATAATAATAATAAAAGTACTTTACTAAAAAAAAAAAAAAAATGATGGTATTTTACATCTAGTAATGACCAATACAGCATGTTTTTTTTCATAGCAAGATTTTAGCCAAAAAAAAAAACTTTAAACGAAATTAAAGGATTTTTTTTCAGGATATTTACTGTGGTTACATGGTCGAAAATTATGCTACTCGTACAAAACTTCGTTTTGAGAGGAAAAAGATCATGTAGGCTTTATTCATATATTCAGAAATAATGTAGGCTAAAATATCGGTGAATAAAGCAAAGCAATAAACAAAAACGTTTAGACAATTATAAACATTATAAAAATAGCTATAGGCTATAGTTCCCTTCTAAAATATAAATTAACATCACAGTGAGGTGGTGAACAGGTTGTATTACGGACTATTTAAAACAAACAGTGTAACTTTTTATATGTTTCTTTAACGGCATTTTTTTTGATAATGCAAAGGTTGTGATGTCAAGTTAGCAAAAATGTTGTGTGCTCTTGAGGTGCCAACTCAATCAGTGCACTTTTTCCTCTCCCGAGGAAACTGTTACTCCGTAATTTATGGTCATACAGAGAGAAGCAAAACATAATTAAAATTGTAAAGCTTTTGCAAAAAAAAAAAGAAAACAGAGAGGATGCCGCTTCCCAGACAGCAACATAGTGTTGGCCCAGATCCGGCCCACATCTGGCCCATGTGAAATCCATCTCCGAAACGGTCTGCTGTCGGGGTTAATTTCTGCATTCTCGGATCCTTCCTATAAACTTCTGAGCGCATAACAATTTCCGTCAGCACATTTTTTTCTTTCCTTTTTTTAAATGTGTAAATTATTTAAGTGAAATATATTTCGTGTATAGGCCTATATATTCTTACAATTTAGATGATCCACAACATAAACCTATGGAGCATAATAAAAGTAAGGCTGTAGAGCGGGGTGGGCAAACTTGGCCCTTCCAGGCCACTTTCCTTCAGAGGTTAGCTCCAACCCTAATCAAACATACCTGAATCAGCTAATCATTGTCTTCAAGAAGGCTACAGGCAGGTGAGTCATATCAGGGTTGGATCAAATCTCTGCAGGAAAGTGGCCTGGAAGGGCCAAGTTTGCCCATCACTGCTGTAGAGTAATACTTTTGAAATGGTTTCTCCGTGATCAAACTGTCATGCTAAACACTTAATAGTACTATTGATAACATAATTCTGAATGTTTTATTGGCCTTCGCGTCGTACACGCAATAAACTTCAGTAGACTACAGCTCGCCATGATTAATGTGTTCTGCCGCTTCAGTTCAATACGTTACTTGACTGCCCCCGACTGATCATGTGTTTCCTGTGTTAGAGCATTTGCACATGCTGAAAAACTTCAAAACAAAACATGCATGTGCAGTAAAACTTCTTTTCTAGCTTGTAGTTAGTTCATGCATGCATTTGCTCTAAAGCTTATATTCCAGCGAGAGTTACTTCATGCATGCAACAGCAAGAATACTTATATGCAGTACAGCTTAATACAAAAGCATGTATATGCTGGTTTTAGTTGAGCTGAATTTGTTTATGCATGCAATACAAAGCTTTTATAAAATACAAATGAAAACCAAAACAAAGCATGCATGTGCTGCAAAACTTATTTTCCAGCGATATTTAGTTCATGCAAGCATATACAAAGCATGCACGTGTTGTATTTAGTGTAGTTGAATAGTTCATGCGTGCAATACAAAGCATGCATATGCTGAAAAGCTTTATTACAAAGCATGCATGTGCAGTAAAACATCTTTTCCAGCAATAGTTAGTTCATGCATGTAATATACAACATGCATATTCTGTAGTTGGTTGATTATAGTTAGTTAATGCATGCAACACAAAGCATGCATATTCGATGCATATTCGGTAGTTATTTGATTATAGTTAGTTCATGCATGTGTAAGGAATTTAACTCTTATTTTAGCTCTTTTCAGAGGGGGAATCGAATCTGAAAATTCAAAATCAACCTGTTTGAACTGATTCCAAAATTGATAGTTTACACCTTATTGAACGTTCGTCCAGCGAGACGTTAACATCAGTATATCTTAACAATTTTTATATTTGTACTATCCCTGGCCAAAGGTTAATACATGCTTCTGATAATTTATAAGCTACGAGCTACCCAGACAGCAGACCGTTTCGGCCCAGATCCGGCCCACATCTGGCCCGCATGGATTTCACAGGGGCCAGATGTGGGCACAGAAATTATTTGCTATCTAGATTTACATTAAACTAAACTAATGCAAACACACACACACACACACACACACACACACAGGATGATGATTAAACGGAGTTTGCATGAAGTCCCAAAGTTCTAGTAAGTTACTAGTTCTTAGATCGCACCAAGAAAATCACAAAAGCAGAGATTTAGCTTATCTTTAGTTGCTTAAGATCGATTCAGCACCAGTTTCAGCAGATTTTGTTTGTTACTTCCCAGACAGCAGACCGTTTCGGCCAAGATCCGGCCCACATCTGGCCCGCATGGATTTCACATGGGCCAGATGTGGGCCGGATCTGGGCCAACACTATGTTGCTGTCTGGGTTGCGTTTGTGTTGGAAAGCTGAGAGGGGTTTTCCCAGTTGTTGGCTTTTCCAGGGAATCCCAGCAGAGGTCTGTGTTGCGTTTGTGTTGGAAAGCTGAGAGGGGTTTTCCCAGTTGTTGGCTTTTCCAGGGAATCCCAGCAGAGGAGAAATCACTGCGTTGCTCAATGGTCGTTCGGCTGATGTCTTTTGGGAGAGCTTGGTGAGCAATGGGGTTTCCTGATGACGCAGAGGCTTTGGTAGTTCTTCTGAAAGAGTCTGAGTTTTTGTGGAGCAACTCCTCTCTACGAGAGGTTGGTCGTACTGGATCTGTTGGATTTGTGCACCGAACCCGGTGTAGGGTTCCTTTGTTGTTGAGTCATTTGAGGGGCTCTGGGCCTTGACGGTCTCCTGTGCAGGTGATTCTGTCGCGGGCTTTGTTGTAGACCGCGAGGGGAGTGTCATCTGTTATTTCTGATCGGCAGACGCTTTCTCTGGGCACTGGCAGAATAGAAGTGATGGCAATGGTTTCATTGGGTCTTGTGAACGTTACTGTGTCATCATATTCATCTGACATTATTTGGACTGGTATGGGGCCTATGACAGGTACTGTTAGCTCAAAGTCGTGGATCGCCTGGTTGATGAGACATCCCAGGTGACTGGCTTTGGGAATGTTGATGTCTTTGGCCGTACAGTTGTTGAACAACACATACACAGCACGAGATGACACTTCAATGAGAGGTGTGGCTTCCAAGGTCAGTCCTAGTCTTAGGCAGGTCCTGGAAGGTTGGAAGAAGCCTAGCTTACTGTCGAGAGAGTGGCCAGGTCGCATGTTGAGGCGGACGCTGACACTCTTGCTGTAGGCAGGTATTGCGGCTTCTCGTTCGTTAATCATGGCACATGCCTCTGGCATTGTTTGACCAGATCGAAGGTTCTTAAGGTTGACTGCAGTGGTCAGTTGGCGCGTCGTTCACGATGTCTGCTCCAATGTAGATGTCATGCGGTAGGTTGGGGACAACGAGGAAGTAATGACTCAGGTGTCTGTTGTTCCATCGTATGTCCACAGAACAGATGATCTTGGAGATAGCCATGGTTGTAGACCAGGGACTGAGAGGCTGTGTCTTGACACGTGTGGGAGGCTCTGCTGTCTTTGCTACAATGCTCTGAAAAGCTTCAGGTTGATAGCGGAGTTCTCCACCCACAGGGCTAGTGCTGCATCAGACACTGATATGTCGTGGACATTTATGGCAGTCATGATTCGAAGGGGGCCTGAGCCTGAGTCAGGCGCCTGCAATGAGCAGAGGAAAGGGTCCAGGTTCTTGCTGCTTGGAGTTGAGCTTGGCCCTGGCTTTGACATTGCGTCATCAGTAAGTGAGTTGGCGGCGGTGTCTGTGGCTTGACACTGCGACTCGTTGGAGTCTACTGACTGGAAGGGCAGAGGCTCGCGGACTTGCGTCCATATCTTTAGGTGCTTGAAGTCAATTAAAGGTTCAAAGCGATTAAGCAGGTCTTTTCCAATGAGGAGTGGATACGTGTTGAGTGGTGAGACGTATGAATTGGGGCCATATGTTTTAGCTTTAGGCCCGTGTGGGAATATGCTTGAAGGTTCGGCTCACACCTTTGAAGTTTGAGGGTGCTATTAGACCTCTTTGTTCTTTCTTGGACTTCTTTAAGGAGTTCAGTTGACATTAGAGTGATGTTGGCTCCAGTATTCAGGAGGGTTTCGACTTTGATGTGGCGTTCGATGATGATGGAGAGGTAAAACGTTCTTGTTATACCTTTCTCAATGAGATCGCCCAGGAGTTGAGGGACTGGAGTTTGGGACGAGACAGGTAGGATGTCAGGACTGATCTGGTGTTGTTCTTCGGCGTGGCAGACGACCAAGACAACTTTGTTCCTTTCAGGAACTTGAGTGGTTTCGTCAGCAGGTGTTTGTTGGACACTGCTGTGATCTGGAGCATCAATTGTTGAGTTAATGTCTAACTGTTGCTGGATTTTCAAGTAGGATTTCTTGTCCATGTGAAGTTATGGTGGTTATGGTTCTCTGAGAATGAGGTGAAGGAGTGCTGTTCTCTGTGGCGGGTTGGGTCAGCTGGTCGCTGCCTTCTTGTCCGGCTGCTAGGCAGGCTGAATCTGGTTTCTCTTTCTTTTCCCACTTCCGATCCGCCTCATTTCGTTGGAAGAACTCTTAATATCATCATTTTCATCAGTTCTTGTGAGTCTAAGCACAGTGATGTCTTTTGTTCTTGTGTGGATTCGGTTTGAGCTCGGTCAGCTTGGAATCTTTGCGAATTCTTTCGTCGATTCATTGGACTGGTTGCTCCAGGGTGTGTTTGTCGTTTTCCCTTCGAGGTTCCGTTGGATTTCCACGAGCCTTTTCCTCTTCAGTTTCCAGTTGAGTTTGACTGATTCATGATCTGTCCCATTGATTCGCACGAGGTCTGGATTGGTCTCTGTTTAGGTCGGGTACCAGCGTGGGAGTCCCGTTCTCTGTTGGACAAGGGTGTGTTCCACTCTTTGTGTGGCGGCCTGGCATGGTCTTGATGTTGGGTGCCCTCTAGAGCCAGCTCCTGACTTTGAGTGTTGAAGTCAAGAACTGCTGTGGATTTGGCGCCCTTTTCTGAGGCCATCTTTTGTTTGCCGTAGGCTTTATGCGCCAAGTCTCGCAACTGTTGAGCACTCATTGTTCGCGGACATGCAAGGACGCCAAGATGGTGGCTTACCCCAGGATGAAGGTTTCTCAGGGAGAGAGTTTTAAAGTTCAAATCGTCCTCCATGTCCGGTTCGTTACGAGTTCCGAAGTATGTTCGTCTGTGTCGGCTGTAGTAGGCTTGAGGAGATTCATGACGCCCTTGTTTCGTCTCCAGAGCAACCACTAGTAATTGTTCTGCCTCAGGGTCAGCGAATTCTTTAATGAGGGCTTCTCGGAGCAGGTGGTAATCAGTTTTTGTGTGAGCAGGCCAGGAAGCTGCGCACTTCAGGGCTGGATGTTGTTCGGAGCACATAGAGTCTATCTTTGTCAGTGACATTGGGTCTCATTTCCAGATGGAAATAGACGTCTTGCAGATAAGCTTGGACATCCTGGCTACTTGGCTCACTTGGGGTGAATTTGCCAATGTTCCCGGTGAGCTTGTCGAGGTCTTTGAGATCCAAGCCATGCGATAATCTGTGGCTGGCTGGAGCAAGTTCTTTTAGCTTTGTCGTGAGGTAAAGTTCTTCAGAGGGAGCCGGTAAATGTTTCAGCATTTTTGATCACGTGTCAGTCCAGGAACAGGGGACCCAGTCCTGCTTGGCAGGGGTGAGACTGGTGCCCGTCGTGTCCTTGTAGGCTCAGGGCGCAGCTCGTAGGCATGTCTGAGTTCCTCTCTGATGCTGTCGGACTTCTCTTTGATGTAGTCCAGCTGTTGTATTAGGCGGCTGATCTAATTTCTTGACTCATCCAGGTGAGTTTCAAGGGCTTTAATTCGGCCGTTCTTGTCTCTGAAGTCGGCCTTTGCCTTTTCCAGGAGCTGTTCTGCATATTGTAGCTTGTTGGAGAGATCAGCGTAGTCAGCCTTGCCTTGTTCCATCTCTTGGGTAGTAGCTGCTAGGGTCTCTTTTAGCATAGTGATCTCCTCCCCGGCGCCTTGTTGCACTTCCTCAGGCCCTTCTCGTCGTTCCTGAGCCTCCAGTTCTACCTGCTCGACGCGTCGTTGTGCAGCTCTTGTTGGAGATGGGCGGCGTGCCTGTCGCTCAGCTTGAGGAGCCTGTGATCTTGGCTAGCTCTTTGTGACTGTAGCTCTGAATTGGGTCTTGTTTCATGAGGCTTGTTATGTTGTCATCCAGCTGGTCCTGTGTCTGATGCTTCAGTGTTTCAGCAGCCTTAGGTAGAAGGCTGTCTGTTGCAACACTAAGCCGTCTCGAGGTCCTCTCAGTGGCCAACAGAGTCTGTTGTGCGAGACATGTTTTGGCGCGGTGAGGGAGATCTAGAACCTAGTCTGACACAGACCTTGAAGAAGAGAAAACAAAACAAAACAAACAAGGCAAAACAGAGGTGTAAAGTGTGCAATGTCAAGAGTGTTTTGACGTTGAGTGTGTAATGGACAGGTGAGTTTAGTTCTCAGCGACTGTGATCCTCTGGTGGTCGTGCTTCTAATTTGTAGTCTCTGTTGGGAAAATTAGTAAGCACACACAGGTAGCACAGCTAGAGAACAGAGGGAGAAAAGAAAAATAACAAACAGAGAAAGGCACAAAAAAATAATTGGTTGCTTCCATTTTTCTTTTTTTTTTTTGTGAGGAAAGAAACTTAATGGTAAGATGAGAGTGAAAGACATTCTGGTAGCAGAATAAGTATTATTAAATTTTCTTTTTTCCTTTTTTGTCAAGTTTGCTTTAGAAGGATGCTTCTAAACCGGTGTTTGGAAATGGGGATTTCTATAAATACCAGGACTGTGATTGTTTTTAAAATTCCTCCGGGCAAAGGAACAACAATAAAAATTACAGTATTGGTTTCTTAGCTGGTAAGATTGACACCATACCCCAATTAGATCGTTTCTAGATGCGTGTTCAAATTTTTTTTGGCGGACGCCTATCAGTCCTCTTGTTGACCTGCTTTAGCCTTAGCTGATCCCAGGGTGAGAAGGGAAGGTAGGGTGAGAGTCAGACAATTTTGAAACGATGTGTTCATGTTTCACAAATATTTGTTAAATGTTTCTAAAGTTCTCTGCTTTTATGATTCTCACAGGTAAATTCCAAAGCAGCCGCAGTAGTCAACTCGGAAGAAAAGAGCTGAGAGAGAGAAGAAGGAGAGAGAAGTTTTGCTCCCAATGTTAGAAAAATGACAGGGAGGTGGCGGTGTTAAATTGATACACCTAGGGGGTTGGTTTTGCTGTGTTAGCAGGATAGACTAACTTAACCTAAGTACTGAGGAAAACCCTAGTTTTCCTTTTGGGGTTTTGCCACTAACAGGCTTAAGCCAAACGGGCAAACTACGAGCTAGGAAGACGGATCTGGGCAGAGTTTTTTAACTTTAAAAATACACAACACAAGACAATACTTCTTTATAAATGAAACAGGAATTTATTCACTATTCTAAAAGAGATATCAAGCGGAAACCCGCGTTCCTGTGCTAGTCTCGACATGCCCTACTCGTGGTGTGAATTTCAAGAGGATTGGAGAAACTTGAAAATTCAGCTAAAATAAAACTGTGTACCCCTTTGAATATTTTGGGGTCAAAATGTAAAGTTTCTCCAATCTCCTTGAAACTCACCACATACGTACGGCGTGTTCAGACTATCACAGGGTTTCAGCTTTATATCATGGCCAGAAGCCGAGATCTGGATGTCCCACCTACAATTTATCCCATTATAAAAAATAAGCTGTTCGTCGTCAATGGAATTCTGAGGATTTAACACCTCTAGGTGCTTCAGGAGGATGTGAGGAGCCACCTAAATACGTTTATTAATGGATGTTTGACCACCACAGTGGACAGAATAAGAAGGACCATCCCACGTGTAACTTATTTAACGGGACCTACACAGGCTTTCTGTGGACAATGTAGTAATAGGTCGTATTTCATAACTACAATGATTTTATTTAGTAAAACCTACAGTACAGTGCTCAGGGAACACGACCCAACACTTTCATGTACATTAGAGCATATAAAATGGCTTAATTTGCATAAAAATGCATTGTCCACGGAGAGCCTATGTAGGTCCTGTCAAATAAGTTACACGTGTCACTTGATCACCTGTGATCAAATAAAAATAGGCACGCCACGGGGGTTTGAGGAAGACTATGGTGAAGTTTAGGTTGTTAGGCGTCAATATAGGCGCTCTGTGGGCTCTGAGGAAGACTACGGTGAAGAATAGGAGGTCAGGGGGCTCATAAAGCTCTTTGTGGGCCTCCCACACAGTGCTTGGGCACTCCCAGAGGGGTCCGACACAGCCTATGGCCGATTTTAGTGCCTTACCTGCCTTTTCGCAAAACGTCCACGTCACCATTAGAAAAAGTGGCTTGTGTTGTCCATAAAGTGAGCGCGAGCCCTCGCCCCACCTATGTGACCAATGGCAACTTATTTGAATTTAAAAAATCCCACGAACCACCTAAGTTCTCTTACGCAAGTATGAGTTTTCCCCAGTGAGCCTTGTTGCCCAGACACCGTGCAAGATCAGGGAGGACGAGGAGCAGGTCCTGCTCGTGGCGCCTTACTGGCCCACTCAGACTTGGTTCCCGGAACTGATGCTCCTTGTGATAGCCCCTCCTTGGCAGATTCCTCTGAGGAAGGATCTACTGACTCAGAGACGGGGCACCCTGTGGCACCCGTGTCCAGACCTCTGGAAACTTCATGTCTGGTCCCCTGTACAGGACGCGGAGGTTCTAGGTGACCTACCCCAAGAGGTAGTTGACTAGGGTGACCATACGTGTCATTTTTCCAGGAAAGGCCAGGATTTCTATATTGCCTAAAATATCTAGGTTTTGGCTTTGTTTGTTGTGCAGACCGCTCGGTGTATGACATCAAAATACCTCGAGAGCATTTTGAAAGCATAAGGAACTGTCTATATGGTATTTTGATGTCATACATCGATCGGTCTGCACACGCAAACAAAGCCAAAACCTAGATATTTTAGGCAATATAGAAATCCTGGCCAGGACGCGTCCTGGGAAACGTCCTCCAACATCCAGGGGTTGGAGCGAAGGCTATCTCCCTCCACCCTTAAAGTCTACGTGGCTGCGATTGCTGCCAACCACGACCCCGTGGAAGGGAAGTCGGTGGGTAAGCATGGTCATCAGGTTCCTTAGGGGGGCGAGAAGGCTAAATCCTCCACGGCCCCCCTCTATATCCTTTTGGGACCTGTGCTCAGTGATGTAGTGCTCAGACACTACAGCAGGGCCCATTTGAGCCTTTGCAGAAAGTCGAGCTGAAGTTTCTGTCAATGAAAACTCTGCTCCTGCTTGCATTGGCCTCCATCAAGAGGGTAAGGGGACCTGCACGCATTTTCGGTCGACGATTCGTGCCTCGAGTTTGGGCCGGCTGACTCCCAGGTAATCCAAATAAAAATTTGCTTTGTCCCGCTGCTTGCTAAAACCGCTCCAGAGAGTCAATATCGTAGACCCTGTCGAGCTCCTCCGTCCCCTCAGCAGCCAGACGTGACGGAGCGTCCGGTACCAGGCCCTCACTCGATGAATCCGTGAGAACCGGTAGAGGGCTGGGTTCCATATGTAGAGACCTAAGTGGATCCCATATGTGTAAAATCGACGGTATAGCCTCAGAGCCCGTGTTTCCTCGGCAGACTTTCTGCTATTTTCCAAGAGGGTTACAATCACCTCTAATCTTCCATATGCTCCTAGACGGTTGTTCATATGTGTAAGTGCTTCCGAAACCTCCTTCGGGAAGGATGGGCTTCCGCAATGTTCCGGTTCCAAGTGGAACGGGCACATTTTCCCAGTGTTATACAGTCTTACTGAGTGGGTAGTGCCATAGCAGCAGTAACTGGTCTTCTTCTGGTAAGCCCCGGACTACGCAAGATCCCAATTTGTCGGTCACCGACGTGACGTCGAGAGTGACCGACTGAAATGGAACGTCTCGTAGGTCTTGTATGTTACCCTCGTTCCCTGAAGGAGGGAACTGAGACGTCACGTCCCGTCACCATGGCTGCTGTACCACCGCTGAGCGGCCTCGTCACCGGCTCGGCTCCTCAGTGAAAACCTGAATATGCGCTGCACCTTAGGATGGGATAACTGCAGAGCACTAATTCCTAGTATGGGTCACCATACTTGGCCACATGTCACGTCACTTTCACTTTCACTTTCACTTTCACCTGCTGAATACTTATACTCACGCTGTGATCAGTGGAAGCTGGACGCAATAATCGCATGCCAATGTGCATTGGCTCATTTAGTTTACACTCGAAGTAGATTGGTCTCTCTAAGCGAGATCCAATTCGTCGGTCACTGACGTCACGTCTCCGTTCCCTCCTTCAGGGAACGCGGGTTACATAACCGAGACGTTACGTTGTCAGTAAGTCATGAAATTACCAATATATTACGAATAGAGCACGTATCTGCACTATTTTGGTTATCTTGTTATGTTAGGAGGACGTACTGACGACTTTGTGAGTTGGTAATTGTAATGAATTGTAATGAAATTACGAGCAAACGACATTGCAGTTACATTGCCAGTAAGTCATTAAATTACAAATATATTACGAATACAGTACCTATCTGGGACGTTATTGGTTATCTTTTTACGTTAGGAGGATGTACTGACAACCTTATGAAATGGTAATGGGATGGTAATGGAATTATGTGCGTATGACGTCGTGGTTACATTGTCTATTGGTAAATCATGAAATTACCAAAACGTACAAATACATTACGTAACTGTTACGTCGTGTGTTAGCTGGGTTCTCTTCTTGGGTAGAAAAGAAAGATAACTAGCCATTTCAAAGTTTAAGTTCTATCCTAGCCATCTATGGCACCTAACAACAATTTTCCCAATTATAATTACATGATTCCTTTGAAATTGTCTTAGCCTAGAGATTAATAATGCTAAATGTAGATCAGAAACGTCTTGTCACATCTGGTTTGAACAGTCCGAATCATAGGTTATAGATAGATAAATAGATAGTATGAAAAATAACTATATTTGTACCATTGTTGTTTTCTGCTGTGTTTTGTTGTTTCTGTTGTTGTTAAAATAGCCGCGTCATCCGCATCCCTTGAACTTGGTGCCGGGGAGCATCCGGAGAGAGAGAAAGCACACTAGGGCTGTCAAAATGGCTGAAAAACTAAATTCGACTTTTATACTTAAATATTATCAATATTCAAATTATAGTCAAATTTAAAAGGCATAATTTAATTTAGGGGGGAAAAAAGCTTTTGGCTTCTCTCCTGAGGCCACAAGAGGGCACATCGAACAAAATTCAATTCAAGTTTATTTGTATAGCGCTTTTCACGATGCAAATCGTTGCAACGCAGCTTTACAGCAAATTAAGTTTCTACAATATTTAGTGGTAGCTTATCAGTGGTGACTGTCAGTTAATGTACATATGGTAGACATGTACGGAAAAATCAATTAAAGACGTAATCAAACACGTGATGAAAACTATTAACCGCAATTATTATATGATGCAATCAAACTTATAGCAAAATGTGGTAGTTCTGTATGTTGTTTCAGGGTTGGCATCATCTGAGGTCCTCTAAGGGGTTGGCATCATCTCTTCTCAGGTGTTCTGGATCCAGACCGAAGGTTGTGTCAATCCCGTGGCAATAACAGAGAAACAAATGGAGACATAATTAGCGTAGCTGCTGTTCCAACCAAGCAAAATGTATTTGTTTAACCCAAACTATAGACTAATAATGTGCATTTGATCAGATATAAC
>NW_015549592.1:71958-72344 GCF_001515605.1 Sinocyclocheilus anshuiensis | reverse complement strand
AAAGAGATATGTCTTTAATCTAGATTTAAACAGAGAGAGTGTGTCTGAACCCCGAACGTTATCAGGAAGGCTATTGTGTTTGAACCCCGAACGTTATCAGGAAGGCTATTCCAGAGTTTTTAGGAGCCAAATGCAACCTCTTTTACTGGACTTTGCTATCCTAGGTACTACCAAAAGTCCACAGTTTTCCCTTAGGGAGCGCGATGGATTGTAGCGTGGTAGAAGACTAATCAGGAATGCAGGAGCTAACCCATTAAGGGCCTTATAGGCAAGTAATTATATTTTGTAACTGATACGGAACTTAATAGTTAGCCAGTGCAGAGACTGTAAAATTGGGGTAATATGATCATATTTTCTTGACCTGGTAAGGACTCTAGCCGCTGCAT
>NW_015549592.1:57399-69289 GCF_001515605.1 Sinocyclocheilus anshuiensis | reverse complement strand
AAGTAATATCTCTGTCTTATCCGAATTTAATAGGAGAAAATTATTGGTCATCCAATCTTTTACATTTTTAACACACTCTGTTAGCTTAGATAATTTAGAAGTTTCATCTGGTCTTGTTGAGCTATATTTGAGTATCATCAGCATAACAGTGGAAACTAATCCCGTATTTTCTAATAATATAACCAAGGGGCAACACGTGTATTGAAAATAGCAGAGGACCTAGGACAGATCCTTGTGGCAACGCCATATTTTACTGGTGATAATTGAGATGACTCCCCATTTAAATGAACAAAATGGACAGGTAGGATCTAAACCATCTTAAAGCCTGCCCTTGAATACCTGTATAGTTTTGTAATCGATCTATGAGTATGTCCTGATCTATAGTGTTGAACGCTTGCTGCGATCAAGTAAAACTAGCAATGAGATGCAGCCTTGGTCTGACGCAAGAAGCAAGTCATTTGTAATTTTAACAAGTGCAGTTTCTGTGCTATGGTGAGAAACCTGACTTTGCAGGAAGGAGCACAATTGAGCAGACACAACTTTTTCTAAAATTTGTAAAAGTTTGAAGTTTGGGGAGCTATGTGCGAGGGCAAACCAACTCTCGGCCCCTGGTCGAAAGAGGACAGTCGGTTACACATCAACTGCCTGGAACTTCTGATATTGTGTAGAGCCCTTCGGACCTTTCAGCCAGACCTAAAGTGACACCACGTTCTTGTCTGCTCAGACAGCATGACAGTGGTGTCCTACATAAATCGACAGGGTGGGCTCACCTCAAAGCGCCTCTTCTTCCTAGTCGAGCACCTCTTGGAATGGGCACACCTCAACTTGCATTCACTGAGAGCAACGTATATTCCGGGCATAATGAACTGAGGAGCAGACATGCTGTCTCGGAGCAATGTCCCCTCAGAGGAACTGATTCTCCATCCGCAAACAGTTCAGAAAATTTGGGAGGTCTTTGGGCAGGCAGAGGTTGACATCTTCACCTCGAAAGACAACTTTCAATACCCAACTTACTTTTCGAAAGAAAGGCATGCGTTGGCCCACGACTGGCCCAACCTCCTCCTGTATGCTTTTCTCCCGATCGCCATGATCCCTCAGGTAATCAGGGAACACAAACACAAAGTTCTCCTAGTAGCCCCGTTCTGGAAGAACCATTGGCTCTCGGAGCTGTCGCAGCTGCTCGCAGATCATACAAGGCCTACCTTGTGCGAGTTTGCCTTCTTGTATGATCTTCGCCCTCTGTGAGTACAGAGGTACAGGTACACGAGGTACAGAATCTTCCTTGGAACGATCATTGAAGGCCGGGCTGACCTCGGTGTTTTTGGCCCTCTTTGCCTCCTGTGGCGCTTACCCTGCTACATACTTGGTCCCTCTGGCCCCCTTTGGTGCTTAAGGCAAGTTCAAGTATTGGTCGTTCTCCTATCATAGCACGGCAGGATTGTACTGGTTCCCCATAGCGTCTAGTGCTGCAGTACGAGTGAAGTATCGATATGGAATGTACTCGGTTACTAACGTAACTTCGGTCCCCTGAGATATGGGAACGAGTACTGTGTTACTAGCCGTACTATGTAGCTGCACGGCCCAGTGTCTTCACTTCAGTCGAAGTAACCTGAGGAACCTATGCCAGAATGCCCGCTTATATAGTCAGATGACCCCGCCCATTCTGGCGGGCTCTGGCGGGCTTCATGGCCATAGACTGGTGCAGCTCTGCTGCTGAGCCATTGGTTTGTTTTTTATTCACTGCAGAAAACACTGCATTAATAAAAAAGGCTTCAGTAATCAGAGAAAAAGGAGTTTTCCCCATGGCGTCTAGCAATGCAGTACTCGTTCCCGTATCTCAGGGAACCGAGGTTATGTTAGTAACCGAGTATGTTTTTTATTCAGTTAACTATACAAATGCATAATATCAAACATATTACTAATTGCTCCATGGGGAGCCTCAGGCATCGACGATAGATCACTGTTTTGCAATGGAAAGCTTATAATGTATTTGCTAAATTTGTGTAAGCAGTAAATATCAAAACATGCATAATCAAAATGCAGTATGTACCAGATTCATCGTAATAACGAGTCATAAACGCATCCACAGTTGCAAATCCCGGTTTAGTTAGAGCGGTAAGAATCCACCCCAGACAGCAGACCGTTTCGGCCCAGATACGGCCCACATCTGGCCCGCATTGATTTCACATGGGCCAGATGTGGGCCGCATCTGGGCCAACACTATGTTGCTGTCTGGGACTGAACAACATCCCATAGAGCACTTTTAGTCCAACGAAGCAATAATGTTGTAATATCGATGATAATACCTTTGTTTATGTCTCATTTCTTCGGGGACAGTTATTGTTTGTATCCGTTATGGAATAACGTATGCTCAAAAATCTGTATCTTGGTAGTTAAAAGCAACATAGTTTTACATATAATGTATATATGTGTGTGTTTTGTGGTTAATGTGGCTGTATCTGCATGATTACCATCTGTATGACCACACATTAGCGTGTGATTACTGTCTGTATGACAGCTGTCAGTGTGAATGCAGTCTATATGAACGGCCATTAGAGTGTGATTACTTAGTCATAGTCATAGTCATAACTTAGACCTATTTTTTATATTTAAAAAAATTAGCAAATTTTAGTGTGGTACAATTTTTTTCAAGGCACTTCAGTGTCTATAACTTTTTATCTTTTTGAGCATTATCATCTCTGGATAGTATAGATGGTATGATAGTATGATGGATAGTAAAGCCCAAAGGATCTTCTTTACAAAGACGTTGTGTGTGTAGCACACTGAAGTCAGGAACTGATACAATTTTAAGTTAGGTAGGCCATTTTCAGCAGTGATTCTTATAATGAAACAGGAATTTACTGACTATCTAGATTACATTAAACTAAAGCAAACACACACACACACACACACACACACAGGATGATGATGAACGGAGTTTGCATGAAGTCCCAAAGTTCTAGTAAGTGACAAGTTCTTAGATCGCACCAAGAAAATCACAAAAGCAGAGATTTAGCTTATCTTTAATTGCTTAAGATCGATTCAGCACCAGTTTTAGCAGATTTTGTTTGTTACTTGCGTTTGTGTTGGAAAGCTGAGAGGGGTTTTCCCAGTTGTTGGCTTTTCCAGGGAATCCCAGCAGAAGGGAAATCACCGCTGCTGATTGGTCGTTCGCTGACGTCTTTTGGGAGAGCTTGGTGAGGAATGGGGTTTCCTGGTGACACAGAGGCTTTGGCAGTTCTTCTGAAAGAGTCTGAATTTGCAAGACTTTAGGCTCTTGAAGATCTCTGGCAGTCACGAACTTTCAACGAAATGTTTGAGTTCTGGATGACCCAATCGCTTGATAGTGCAGCGTGTGTGCAACTTGGAGCGCGATTTAACACAAAGGCGAAAAGGTCCTGAATCTGTTCGGACATTGGGTTTTTGATCCAGCTGCCTGGATCCGTCCCACAGGTCGTTGTTCCAAGCAGCTATTGGCTGCAGGGCAGGGCCACGCCCCGCAAGGTTCTTCTTCATGCATAAATTAACATGATGCTTCAATTTATCACATGGGAACATCCTTGCCAGATATTATTAATACTTCTATAAAGTTTCTTAACGCAAGTATCGTACATATTTCCCACTTCTCATTCATGCCAAAGTTTCGCACATAACATAAGCCTTCATTCAAGCTCAAATATCGGCTAGTTTGCATGCACATTAATAATCTTATCCACAGAAAGGGGTTATAAAACATTGGTTAAACATGCACCGATTATATGAAACACATCAAGCATATTTAAGACCTAAAACATATTATTTGTTAATATAGTTTTCACTACTTTGAGTAGTGAGTTTTTTTTTAAATGATTGTCTTTTGAAATCATCTATGTGAGTTCGCGTGTGTTCCTCTGTTGCAAGGACAAGAGCGCGGTTCTTTTGGAATGCAGGATGTGAGGGGAATCATGTGTTCCCGAGGTCACGCTGTATAGATCCTGTGTGCGCGTGCAAACCGGGAGGGTGTGATTAAATTAGCCATTTCCTGTGCATATATAATGGTTCCATGTATAAGCGATCACGAGGTATCGCTCAATATAATCTATATATAATATAATCAATCTCAAACATATAGATGTTGTGAAATAACTTTTTAGTCCTTGATATAAAAGATCTCTGTTGTCTCCTGATTGGATTAGTTTTTCATCACTCTTAAGATTCTTCTGAGGAGCTAACGACAAGGGTTGATAGGAAGTCGACCCAGAATACTGAAGTCATGTGATGGGGTAATTAGTTTAGACCTCATGATGGTTGAGAGGGGAGGAGATCTTTAGATTCTCCTCGAATATGTCTGTGCAATAGTTCACGTGGTGAATCCATAGTTTATTTGTCTCTGTTCTCGGACAGAGATCCTACACATGCAACACAAAGCATGCATATGAAGTAAAGCTTCAATACAAAGCATGCATTTGCTCTCAAACTTCTATTCCAGCGAGAGTTACATCATGCATTCAATACAAAGCAAGCACATGCTGTAGTTAGTTCAGAAGAATTAGTTCATGCTTGCAACAAAGAGCATGCATCTGCTGAAAAGCTTCAATACAAAGCATACTTCATACATGAACATGCTATAGATGGTTGATTTGACAAAACATGCACATGCTGTAGTTAATTGAGATTAGTTAGGTCAAAAAAAAGCATGCATATGCAATACAGCTTCAATACACAGCATGCATACGCTGTAAAGCATCTTTTCCAACGATAGTTAGTTCATGCATGCAATACAAAGCAAGCACATGCTGTATTTAGTTGAGATGAGTTAGGGTATGCATGCAATACCAAGAATGCATATGCAGTACAGCTTAATTCAAAAGCATGCAAATGCTGTTTTTTAGTTGAGCTGAGTTTGTTCATGCATACAGTGCATGCATATGCTTTCAGACTTCAATACAATGCATGCATATGCTGTAAACCTTCTTTCCAGCGAGCGTTGTTCCATTCATGAAACACAATGCATGTGCTGAATTTAGTTGAGTTGAATTTATTCATGTGTGCAATACAAAGCATGCATTTGCTGTAGTTAGTTGTATGCAAATGCTACATTTTGTTGAATTATGTTCATGCATGCAATACAAAGAAGTTCAGCTTCATTACAAAGCATGCATATACTGTATTTAGTCGATTTCAATTTATTCATGCATGCGATAAATGCATGCATATGCGTTAAAACTTCAACACAATATGCATGCTGCATTTGCTGTAAAACTTATTCTCCAGCGAGAGTTACCTCATGCATGCAATACAAAGCATGAATATACTATAGTTGATTTGAGTTCGTTCATGCATGCAATGAAAAGCATGCATATGCTGTATTTGGTTTAGATGAGATAGTTCATATACGCAACAAAATGCATGCATATAAATCTTTAATACATTGCTTGCATGTGCTATAAAACTTGTATTCCACCAAGACTTATTTCATGCATGCAATACAAAGCATGCATATGCTGTAGTCAGTTGTGATGAGTTGGTTCATGCATGCAATAAGAAGCATGAATATGCAGTAGAGTTTCAAGACAAAGTATGCATATGCAGTAAATTTTTTTGAGATGAGTTAGTTCATGCATGCAATACCAAGAATCCATAATGCAATACAAAGCATGCTTATGCTTTTAAATTTCAATACAAAGCATGCATGTGCTTGCATTCATGTGCTTGGTGCACCTTTTCCACCAAGAGTTAGTTTATGCATGAAACACAATGCATATGCTGAGTTTAGTTGAGTTAAGTTAATTCATTTGTGCAAAACAAAGTATGCATGTGCTGTTTTTAGTTGAATTGAATTTGTTAATTTCTAGTTGATCAGAGCAAGATGTTTCATGCAATACAAAGAATGCAAATGCTGTAATTAGTTGAGTTGTGTTAGTTCCTGCATGCAATGCAAAGCATGCATATGCTGTATCTAATTGATTTGAGTATGTGCATGCATACAATACAAAGAAGTACAGATTCAATTCAACGCATGCTTATGCTGTTTAGTCGAGTTGAGTTTGTTCATGTATGCAATACAAAGCATGCATATGCGTTAAAACTTCAATACAAAGTATGCATATGCAGTACAGCGTCAATACAAAACATGCATTTCCTGTATTTTGTTCAGTTGAATTTGTCCACGCATGCATATGCAGTAACGCTTCAATTCAGAGCATGCATATGCTTCAAACCTTCAATACAAAGCATGCATTTCCTGTATTACATCAAGACAAAACATGCACGTGCTTTAAAACTTCTTTTCCAGCGAGCGTTATCTTATGCATGCAATACAAAGCATGAACATGCTACAGTTAGTTGATGTGAGTTAGTTCATGCATGCAATACAAACCATGCACATGCTGTTGTCATTTGAGATACAAAGCATGCATATGCTGTATTTAGTTATGAGTTTGTTTATACATGAAATACAAAGCATGCATATGCTCTACCGTTTCAAGGCAAAGCATGAAAAAACGTCAATACACAGCATACATGTACTTTGTACTTTTTACTTTGTTGTAAAACAGCTTTTCAAGCTCTATTTAATTCATGCATGCATATACAAAGCATGCATATGCTGAAAAGTTTCAAAACAAAGCATGCACGAGCTGTAAAACATCCTTTCCAGCGATAGTTAGATTATGCATGCAATACATGGCATGAACTTGCTATAGATAGTTGATTTGACAGTTGATAGAAAGCATACTTATGCTGTATTTAGTCGAGTTGAATTTATTCATGCATGCAATACAAAGCATGCATATGCTGTGTCGCTTCAACACAAATCATGCATGTGCTGTAAAACTTATTTTCCCGCGATATTTAATTCATGCAAGCATATAACAAAGCATTCATGTGTTGTAGTTAGTGTAGTTGAAATAGTTCATGGCTTTTTCTTTTCAAACCTGCAGTAAAACTCATTCAGGTCTTCAGTTATGGGGTCTTGTAGCTGGTGATGGCTTTCAGGCCTTTCCACACTGCTGTAGGGTCGTTGCTTGAAAGCTGTATTTTTAGCTTTTCAGAGTAGTTTTTCTTTGCCACTCTTAAGAGTATTATCGTAAGTTAATTATCTCCCTATTTAGTTTGTATTTGGCCTGTTTGTATAAGGCTTTGTCCCCACTCCTGTAGGCGTCCTCTTTGGCCTGGCGAAGCTGTTTGAGAGGTGTATTTTTTAACAGTAGTGTATTTTTTAACATTGCAGAAAGGTTATTTTCGCAAAAGAAAACTAAAACTAAGACTAAAACGATTGATGAAAAAACAATTTCGTAAACTGAAATAAAATAAAACGTCAAAATAATTGAAAAACTAAAACGAAACGAAACTTACAACAGTTATTGAAAAACTGAAATAAAATAATAAATATCAAAAATAAATAATCTTTTTCATAATCATTACGTTCTCACCCCTTGGCAAAATAATATAGGAGCTGTGTGGATGTTTAGGAAAATAGCCTACCTGTAATGGCGCAGCACGCACATGGGGTTATCTGACTGAGAGACGCAAAGCAGTTTAAAGCCCGTCATGTTTGGTAAACGTGCAGCAGCAGTACTTAACAGAACACCCAACCCATTATCTGACAGCAGCACTTATTTAATTCAGTACCAGACCAGAATCTTTGACATAAAGACCGCGAGTAGCGACCCGAACCACACTCGCATTAAATCTATTACATCAGGTAAGCAAGATTATTTATTTAATCATGTAACACAAGCATTCAAACCAACATTAGGCATTCTAAGTTGGTGCTTTGAAGAAAAACATGCAGCGCAACACCATAATTAACAGAAAAAAAGATGAGTACGCGCATCCTTTCTGTAAACAACACAAACCTTTTGCCTAGCATCTTGTGATCACTCTGACAGGCTTCTGAACAAATGTGCATTGGCTAAATCACATAATACACACGCTTATAATTCTTCATAAATGAAAAGAACATTCAAATATAAGCCTTTACTATTAAATGCGATTGCCGTTATTATTGAATTTCATTAGTCCCAGTTATGCTTTATGCACGGCTGTTCACGGAAAAGTGAGCAAGACACCACAGTTACAATATCATGATTATGGTTAAATAACAAAATATATATAATATAAGCAAATCAGGTTACATTTGTTTTCATGTTAAATATCTCAACACACATCTTTGGATAGTACATTAAGCGCAACTTGTGTAGATTAATTTAGTAAAAAGGCTTGACTGTTTTCTTTGGCATATGTTTGTATACTTTTACTATCTAATCAATCAGCATGCGTTAATTTTGTGTCGCTATATGTTTGCCTCACTAAGGTTAAATTATGCCTACGTCTTTCTTTGGCCTGCGCTCTGGCAGTGATCTGTTAATTCTGCTAAACTTTTAATTAAACTGAAACTAAAACTGAAACTAAACTATCCCAGACAGCAACATAGTGTTGGCTCAGATCCGGCCCATGTGAAATCCATGCGGGCCAGATGTGGGCCGGATCTGGGCCGAAACGGTCTGCTGTCTGGGATATAAGGGGAAGTCGTGGCCTAATCGTAAGAGAGTCTCGTACCCGCAGGGATTGTAGGTGGGGGGAGTGAATGTACAGCGCTCTCTCCCACCTTCAATACCACGACTGAGGTGCTCTTGAGCACGGCACCGAACCCCCCAACTGCACCCCGAGCACCGCAGCAAAAAAAAAATGGCTGCCCACTTCTCCGGGTGTGTGTTCACGGTGTGTGTGTTCACTGCTGTGTGTGTGTGCACTTTGGATGGGATAAATGCAGAGCACTAATTCCGAGTATGGGTCACCATACTTCGCCACATGTCACATCACATGTCACGTGACTAAAAACTACCCAGACAGCAGACCGTTTCGGCCCAGACCCGACTCACAGCTGGCCCGCATGGATTTCACATGGGCCAGATGTGGGCCGGATCTGGGCCAACACTATGTTGCTGTCTGGGTAAATAAAAATGTGTTCACAAAATAAAAAATAAATAAAAAAATGTTGCTTTTTGAGCATAAAAAAAGATCTGCAAAGTTACAAAGCTCAAAGTCCACTTTATTTAACAGAAATCACTTTTGTGTCCACATTTAGGCTACAATGCATAATTTCCGGGACTTGTGATATCAAAAGACCTGACGAGACCTGGTTGAGCTGCACTAGAGAAGGTTACGAGAGTTATCACTATGTTGGAGACAGGCTAGCTTTCCCAAGGCAGACGAACTTAGAGTGGTTACAATCATCCAGGTTTAAATCGCGCTCAAATTGATTTGATTTTGAGGAAGTATTTACACTGAAGCTCCCGGCTATGGTAAGGGGCATGACGTTTTCCGACCAGACACCGATTGGTGCCAATCACAACACACACAGATCACAGCAGATTTCGTATTTCAGGAGGCGGGCCTTCATTTGATTCATGAACTATTCGAGCCGTTCATGCCAGACTGGGAAGATATATTTAATAATGTAAAATATGTGAAAAAGAATGTGTGTTTCGAACAACCTAGAGCCTGTTCTAGTACACCCCCAAAACAAAATCAAGACTTTGTAAAAGAGCATACCCAGACAGCAACATAGTGTTGGCCCAGATCCGGCCCACATCTGGCCCGCATTATTTCACATGGGCCAGATGTGGGCCGGATCTGGGCCAACACTATGTTGCTGTCTGGGTAAATAAAAATGTGTTCACAAAATAAAAAATAAATAAAAAAATGTTGCTTTTTGAGCATAAAAAAAGATCTGCAAAGTTACAAAGCTCAAAGTCCACTTTATTTAACAGAAATCACTTTTGTGTCCACATTTAGGCTACAATGCATAATTTCCGGGACTTGTGATATCAAAAGACCTGACGAGACCTGGTTGAGCTGCACTAGAGAAGGTTACGAGAGTTATCACTATGTTGGAGACAGGCTAGCTTTCCCAAGGCAGACGAACTTAGAGTGGTTACAATCATCCAGGTTTAAATCGCGCTCAAATTGATTTGATTTTGAGGAAGTATTTACACTGAAGCTCCCGGCTATGGTAAGGGGCATGACGTTTTCCGACCAGACACCGATTGGTGCCAATCACAACACACACAGATCACAGCAGATTTCGTATTTCAGGAGGCGGGCCTTCATTTGATTCATGAACTATTCGAGCCGTTCATGCCAGACTGGGAAGATATATTTAATAATGTAAAATATGTGAAAAAGAATGTGTGTTTCGAACGCCAGATGTGGGCCGGATCTGGGCCGAAATGGTCTGCTGTCTGGGTAGGACCCCTTTAAAAGAAAAAAAATAAAAATATTAAAAACTATATTAACATTGCAAAAAACATTTTAATATAATAAAAAAAAACATAGTACAGGGATATATAATTAATGGACAACTAGCTTATATCAGGGAAAAGACATCAGTTGCAGTCCGGCGCAGAGAAAAGAAAAATAAACTTTCTTTCGTCATTTTCAGGTAACTGTAAGTTCATAATCCTGTGAAACTTTGTTGACTGTTGACATTAGTAACCGTAATATTTTCACCACCAACAACAACGCATCTGACTCTGACATCTGATTCTAGTTTCCATGACTTAAAATGTATAATATAAAAACTACGAAGCTGTATATGGTTTAAATATGGTTTAATTGAATAACACTGTTAAATACATAATGTAATACAAAACAAAAAAATGTACATTATTACAAATGCCTGTAAAGGGCACTAAAGGCCTGATAATTGTTGTTGTTACACTTACAAGACGATCAAATCCTTGTTTAGTATTGACCAAACATTTAATTTAAATATACACTTAATTTGTCATTTTTGGCCACCTTTTTGCGATAGAAATGCTACAGCCTCTTTAATTTCTTCAACAAACACATGTGGACATCAGAACCCTTACCAAAATTAACCATGGTTTTATCGTAGTAAAACTGTTTACATTTTTGTTGTGTAATTTCTGTATGCTTGAGACCATAAAATCAATAAGACAACGCTATTAATAAAATCATAACCATAGGTAACTGTCTAGAGCTACAATTGTAATTAATAAATAATACAATTGAATTAAAAAAAATTTATTTACTTTTATATTTGATTAAAGTTCTATTTTGACCCCTTATAGTAGGTGTTTTGTTTTTTGTTTTTTTTCTTGAGGGAGGGGGCACAACAATACTATTCTGATTATTTGGCCATCAGCAGCCCTGAGCCTATCAGACCGCAGTCAAAAACTCAGACAAGATAGCGTTTTAGTGCGACGTAAAATAAAAATTAAGTAAAAAAAAGATTATGTGATTGAAGTCATAATATTTTGAGAATAAAATCAAAATTACGAAAATAAAGTCATAGCCATATTGTTGAAAATAAAATTGTACCAATGTGTGATTAAAGTCGTAATATTTTGAGAATAAAGGTGTATAGCATTATTGTACAATGGCTTTTTAGTGCCACGTTTAAAAAAATCTAAGATAATACTTTGAGAAAAAAAAACAAGATAAAGTTGTAGCAATACGAGAATAAAGTCGAAATGTTTCAGGAGTTCACACTTACATATAATTAAATAAAGGTTATGCGTATTTGGCGTGCTGTCCAGGGAGAGAGTTCCAAGCTCGGCAAGACTCCCGAGCCCGGGGCACCCTCCGGGGAGAGGGGTCCGAGCTCGCTGTTCAGCCCGGCCCAAAAGCGCTCCCACAAAAGCAATTAGAACAGGACAGCAGCCAGATACGTGCATTTACGACCCCCAAAAAGCAAGGCTTAATGTTAGAGGGGTGCTGGACGTCCTTTGGTATACGTTTGTTGCGGCAGTATCTAGGAAGAGAAATTGGCTTCTGTGGAAGAGTTCACTGCTGAAAGAGAGAGATAAAGGCTCCTGCGGGAGACACGACTATCAGGAAATACAGAAAAGGCTCCTGCGGGAGCTGACACTGCTGCGGCAGT
>NW_015549592.1:53221-57138 GCF_001515605.1 Sinocyclocheilus anshuiensis | reverse complement strand
CTCGGTGCCCAGCCCAGCCCAAAAGCGCTTCCCCAACAGCAATTAGAACAGGACAGCAGCCAGATATGTGCATTTACGAACCCCCAAAAAGCAAGGCTTAATGTTAGAGGGGTGCTGGACGTCCTTTGGTATACGTTTGTTGCGGCAGTATCTAGGAAGAGAAATTGGCTTCTGTGGAAGAGTTCACTGCTGAAAGAGAGAGATAAAGGCTCCTGCGGGAGACACGACTATCAGGAAATACAGAAAAGGCTCCTGCGGGAGCTGACACTGCTGCGGCAGTGGGAGAGAGAGATAAAGGCTCCTGCGGGAGCGGACATTGCTGCGGCCGTAAAGAAATACAGAAAAGGCTCCTGCGGGAGCTGACACTGCTGCGGCAGTAGGGAAATACAGAAAAGACTGCTGCGGCAGTAGGGAAATACAGAAAAGACTGCTGCGGCAGTAGGGAAATACAGAAAAGACTGCTGCGGCAGTAGGGAAATACAGAAAAGACTGCTGCGGCAGTAGGGAAATACAGAAAAGGCTCCTGCGGGAGCAGACACTGCTGCTGCAGTAGAGAAATACAGAAAAGGCTCCTGTCGGAGCGGACACTGCTGCGGCAGTGGGAAAGAGAGATAGCAGCTCCTGCGGGAGCGGCTACTGCTGCTCCAGTAGGAAAATAGGAAAAGGCTCCTGCCGGAGCGGACACTGCAGCAGTAGGGAAATATCTGCGGGAGCAGTCATTACTTGTGGCAAAAGGGCAAATTGAAAAACTCCTGCAGGAGCGGGGTGCTTTGGGGATGTAAAATGGAGCTGAATGGGGATGGACTAAGGAAAAAAGGGGTGACTGATGAGGGTTTGGTGGGCTTCCTTGATGTGTGAGCAGTCCGATCGGATGTAGTTCTTGAAGACTTCTGATGACCAGCGACCGAGTGTTTGGATCTGCTGTTGGGAAAGGCCTTTTTAAGCCGCTGTGGTGGCTGCACCTATTGTGAAAGAATGGCTGGAAAAATCATTGGCTGGGATACCGGAAAGGAGTAGAACAGACTTGAGGAGTCTTTGGAACCAAAAACGGGAGACGGGGCAGTTAGAGTCATCTGTAAAAAGAGGGTCGGCCAGGGATTTGGATTGTGATTTCCTGAGCTGAAGGAAGGCTAGGAGGGCTTGGTATGGGAGTATAGGTGATTGTAGGTTGAAAATATAAATAAAGTGGCCTTTCTTTGTCTGGTCTGTCTTTGCTTTGTAAAGAATGAAATGGCTTCGTCGTCCAAGACTGCTAGATCGGAAATTGTGGGGTGGATATTCGGATTAAAGCTGGAAGTGGTAGTGAGCTAAATAGGACAAACATAGCATCGAGCGTACGAGCGGTGTGGATGGAATGGTAACCTCTGCGGAGTGTGGAAATGCATTTAGTCAAGATGTTTAAGGTTATGGGTTGCCTGGTGTCTGTGCGAGTGGGATGGGCTCTTTGAATGCCTTTGATGAGAAGGGTCTGTGAATTGGCTATGTGAGGTGAGGGTGAACCGTATATGAGTTTATGGAAATATTGAATTCCGAGCTTTTAATGGAGCCGACTTGGAAGTTTTTGTTAATGTTGAGGTGCGATATTAATGAAGTGATAGAGAGCAGGGAAAAATCGGGGAACGAATGTTTATAGGCAGAATGGAATGCTTTAAAGCATTTCCATGTTGTTAAATAAGATTGCAGGGTTCTGGGGGAAACGGCTTGAAGAATAGAATCGAGGGAAGCTTCGAGGAGAGGTCTCAGAGGATCATTCAATGGAGTATCTGAATAAGGAGGTACTGGGGTTGGGAGGGGTGCCGCCTCTGGTGCCAACAGCCTGAATTTCTGAAAGGCAAAACGAGAGAGAGAGTCAGCTATTTAGTTTTTGGACCCGGGAATGTGTTTGCAGTTATGATGAACCAGCAAGCCGAGATCCAAATTAGACGTCTTAGCAAAGGCATTAAGGCGGGTGAATGAGAACGGCCTTTATTAATGCATTGCACGGTAGCCTCGTTGTCGCAGTGAATAACGATGCTGGTGGCGGACCACTATTTTTCCCACAGAAAGGCTGCCACGAAAAGTGCTGAGGATATTACCCAGACAGCAACATAGTGTTGGCCCAGAGCCGGCCCACATCTGGCCCATGTGAAATCCATGCGGGACAGATGTGGGCCGGATCTGGGCCGATACTGTCTGCTGTCTGGGTAGCGGCTGAGGTAAATCTAACAGCTGGGAGGGCCATGTAGAAGCGAACCAGCGGTTTTGGTAAAATCCTTCGAAACCGACGGAGGGGGCGGTGTCGGTAAATAATTGGATGGCGACGGGGAAGAAACCAAATCGCTGTAAAAGAAGGATAAGCCCTTCCATTGTTTAAGGAAGGATATCCACAAACTGAGCTCGTCTCGGCATGAATTGGTTATAGATATTTGGTCAAATCTAGCTCGTGAATGGACCCAGACAGCAACATAGTGTTGGCCCAGATCCGGCACACATCTGGCCCATGTGAAAGCCATGCGGGCCAGATGTGGGCCGGATCTGGGCCGAAATGGTCTGCTGTCTGGGGAGGACGCAAGAGAGAGGAGGTGAGAGATGAAAGTGGGGGAGATATGATAAAAAAATCATCTGAGACATGGATTAGGTAGGGTACGGCGTAATTGTTGGAGAAGATCCAGCAAATTGCTTCTTGACAACATGTGAAAATTTTAGTGCTGCTTCTGCAGCCGAAAGTGAGGCGGACAGAAAAGTAAACATATTTTCACCAGCAGATGCCGAAAAAGTGCCAAAAATCTGGATGGATGGGCATCACCTTAAAGACAGAGGTGATGTCAACTCTGGCCATCCAAGCGCCGCACCTGCGTCTTTTATCGCAGAAAATTCTTCGAGCAGGATGAGGCTGTTAATGCTCGAGAGCAGGGAATTATGCGGGGAAGAGAGATCGATTATAAGGCGTTTTTTACCAGAACATTTTCTGGTAGCTATACCTATGGGACTAACACGGAAATGTTAAAGGGGGGAACCGAAAAGGTCAGTGTCTTTCTTGATTAGAAGATCGACTGTTTCGGGTTCGGCGAGAGCAGACTGAAGATTGGGGCAGATGAGGCTTTGGGAGAGGAGAATTTCGACACCGGGATGAAAGCCATGTGAGAGACCCGACAGTAGATAGTTAGAGAAATCAGAGTCAGGGTGATGAAGCAATTCAGAAGATAAACGAGAGACATTTACAGGAGTCGATAAGTATTGTTTAGTATTTTTATTTGCAGCTTTTTGGACAGGGCAAATCAAGCGGGCGTGAGCGCCGCCACAAAAATTGCAAATATGCATGAATCGGCAGCGTTGTCTTGAGCATCTGCCGGTATTGAAGCTGGTGCAGACCTGTCTGCCGGAGAAGGATGGGGGGCGACTGTTGGTGGAAGTGGGGATGGAAGGGTGTTTGGGAAGTGCGGTATGTAGCTGGTGGACTTGGGCTGAGACCCAGACAGCAGACAGTTTCGGCCCAGATCCGGTTCCTGAAGAGGGGTGAAAACCCAGACGGCAACATAGTGTTGGCCCATGTGAAATCCATGCGGGCCAGATGTGGACCGGATCTGGGCCGAAACGGTCTGCTGTCTGGGATGGTGTCTGGATGTAGAGTCATGCTGAGACATTGGAAATCTGTTACGCCCTCTTCGTTTGATGAATGGCTAGAACTCATGTCCAATATTGCTATCTATGAACGTGTGATATTTAGTCTCAGGACGCCTTGATCTGTATATGAAAATATGGGGTTCTTTTCTTGCATTGATTAAGAAAATGGTATAAAGAGATTAAGTATAATGTAAAATATGCTTTGTCTCCTTAAGCGTGTATGTAAAGTCTAAGATGTGTCGGTGTGTGTAAACCCTAAATATGTATATATTGTATTTTTTTTTAATTAATTTATTAAATTTTTTATTTATCTT
>NW_015549592.1:50010-53060 GCF_001515605.1 Sinocyclocheilus anshuiensis | reverse complement strand
TATTAAATTTTTTATTTATCTTATTTTATTTATTTTATTTTTTGGGGGAGGGGTGGGAGGGTAAATTGTTAAATGTCATTTTCTTATGTCATACTGTTATTGTTAAGTGTTATATTAAGTCAGATCTGTTACTGTCAATCATTTAAATCAAGTTCGGGTAGTTTTATTGTGTTAAAAAAAAAAAAGAAAATAAAGTCAAAATTACAAGAATTAAGTCGTAGCAGTTGCTCCAACTCAACTTATGTTAGCCTGTATTGTTGTATTTTCTGAAGTTAACGTTATCTGACTAATTCTACACAAGCTTTCTTATTCACTATATAATACATTTTTGGAAATAACATTTCATGTCTTCAAATCCATATTATTTGTTAGCTATAAAACTGACAGAATGTGAAAGCTAATAAAAAAATGATTGCAAATAAAAAGCCTTCTTGAAACTTTTTTTAATTACAAAAATAAATTGATTTTAAAACAATGTGCAGTGTGAGTCCATCTTTGATTGATTGATTTATTTTTATTTATTTAGATCGGTCGTGGGCCCTGTGTCTCACCTGAGTGTCCGTTGGCTAAGAAGACATAGGCAAAATACAATGTTTGGGCCCCCCAACCCGTAGGGCCATAGGTTTCGCAACCCTTGAAATGGCATGAACTAACCTCACAATTGTTAATGAGAGGGGGTCATTTGTGTGCATTGGCCAAACCACATTCCACCTCCCCCACCCAATGATTTTCAGCATATGAAAAGCTTCAATACAAAACTTATTTTCCAACGATTACAGATGTGTATGGTGCCTTCAAGGTGACATGGTCGGTTCACTTAGTTTTGTCGTGGCCATGACATAATAACACGTGGGAACGTGATAATATGTCGTGGCCACGAGATCATTTTGTTGAAGTAAAGACATCCTTATGTCGTGGCCTCGATATGCTATGTTGAGGGAACGACATATTTTTTTCGTGGCCATGAGTTTAATGCGTAAACAGACCTGCGTGACCATACCCAGACAGCAGACAGTTTCGGCCCAGATCCGGCCCACATCTGGCCCGCATGGATTTCACATGGGCCAGATCTGGGCCAACACTATGTTGCTGTCTGGGTAGCAACCCGGGATTATCAAAAATGAATAAAACATTTTTATTAACATTAAACATTTAATTTAATATTCGTATATTATTATTACATTAACTTATTAGGGCTATATTTTTATATTTATTGTTATATATGCTTATTTGCCCTTTCAATTTGTGTATCGCTTTACCTAGTTAACGTTTTGTATAATTATGCTAGCATTTGCTAGCCTACCATAAATTTTGCAAATAAACGCCTGACAATTATGCCAATAAAGTTTTGACTTTATGATTGTATTTATGCCATGTGTAAATGAGCGTTGTTTTTTTCATTTACAAATGAAACCACGTGAATGATTAATTCCTCAACAAAACACTATAGTAGGCCTATTTAGAATTATGGTCTATTAATTAGCCGAAGTAAAATTAAATAGATGTTAAATTTAAACTGCAGTCCAGCAAAAATTCCAGTCAGCATAATCAAAGCTTTATTGGCATGTCGAGCATTTACAGCACACGTACGTCTGGCCGACGTCGGCCCAAGAGTGAAACGGCGGCCTCATTATCTAAAACATCGAATAAGCGTCGGCCAGGCATAGGCCGATATAATTCGGTCAGTGCTCTGTTTCTCAGCTCATCAAGCGTCGGCTCTGAGTCGGCTCACGACCAGAGGCCGATGCCGCACTTTTCTGTTTGCGCGAGCCCAGTTATTCGTCTCTTATATAGCAACCTACAGAGAGAAGAGACTCATCCGAGACATCTGTGGCTTTCAGGTAAGATTTCACTTGAGCTAAATTAGAAAAAAATACAATTTTGTTAATTCTGTGACACTTCAAAGGTAACGTTACTAGTAGGCACTCGGTGTGCTACAGCACAGGTGAAGAGACGGGCTCATTTCCAACTAACGTTAACTTGTTTAGCTAACGGTCACGGTAACTTAGCGATTTTTAAAATTATTGTTAGCGCCTTAATGTATTTCCAGCAATTTCTCGGAGGGAAAATGTTATTAAAGCGAAGTCCTAACTACTTTTCCGCCGTGTTTTTCGCCGTTGTAGGTTAACGTTACCAGAAATAATCCGTTTCTACGGTAAGCTATTGTTTCTGTTGCTTTTCAACTACAAAACTGAGTTTTAAATTAAGTATTGAATAATTATTTAATGAAACTGCAAATTATGAATGTAATGTTTTAATTCTAGATGTTTATTTGTGTAAATGCTGTGTGTGCGTTGAGCTCTGCACGAGCTGGGAGCAGAGTTGCCATGGAAACTCTCGCTGCTGTTTTCACTGCTTTCAGGTAAGTTTAGTCCCTAAAATCACACAAATATGACATACAAACGTTCCTGACACGTTTCTTACTTGTAATTGACATCTTTCTATTGAATATTTATTTTATAGAATTAGAAATGGTTTAGTCGCTTTGAAAAAGTCCGTTAGCATCTCAACCGTTTTCAGACGAGGTAGGCTAACTCTGTAGATTGAGCTCTTGTTTATGAAACTTTGGGCTTTTAATCAAATCTTCATGTGTATGAGATGTTTTGATAGATCTGTAAAGGTTTTGCTGGCGATTTGTCAATGGGTTATTGGAAATAGGATAATGTACTTAACCTAAACATATACACTGCACTGTGACCAGATGACGTCACTCACACGGAGAGTGTAATCAGCTGAAAACAAGTTCAAACTCGTTTTGATCTTTCATGGTAAACAAATATTGATAAAAACTGTTCTGTGATTTCAGGAGGACAGAAAGAAACTACAGAACAGATGGGAAGCTCCAATATTTCAACATTTCTGAAGGAGCTGCTGACGGAGAAGTAGAAAATACAGGTGAACTGAAGAAGCTCATGAAATAACTTAATATGCATTTTTTCACAATATATTTTACCTATATCCCCATGCACCTGTTATTTCCTTTGGCAAAATTTATATATATATATACAGTGGGTACGGAAAGTATTCAGACCCCCTTCAATTTTTCACTC
>NW_015549592.1:45953-49887 GCF_001515605.1 Sinocyclocheilus anshuiensis | reverse complement strand
TTTGGGTCTAATGAACGCTCCCGCAGTTTTCCAGCGCTGCATGGAAGAGTGCTTGGAAGAACTCAGAGACAA
This sequence comes from Sinocyclocheilus anshuiensis, assembly GCF_001515605.1. Classification (NCBI taxonomy): domain Eukaryota; kingdom Metazoa; phylum Chordata; class Actinopteri; order Cypriniformes; family Cyprinidae; genus Sinocyclocheilus; species Sinocyclocheilus anshuiensis. Next base: position 49,815 of record NW_015549592.1, on the reverse strand, counting down.
CTGCTGTGTCCCCTACCTTGATGACACGCTAGTGTTCAGTAAATCCTTTGACGGCCATGTCAATGATGTGCGAAAGGTCCTACAGCATCTGAGGCGATATGGAATTAAACTCAAGCCTAGCAAATGTGAGGTGTTTAAACGGGAAGTACGTTACTTGGGAAGGATTGTGTCCGTGGAGGGCAGTAAAATGGATCCTGCGGACACGGCAGCCGTAAGAGCCCTGAAAGAGAAAAAACCCAGCACTGTGGGACAGTTGAGAACCGTATTTGGCCTGTTGAGTTATTATAGACAGTATATTAAAGACTTCTCCAAGAACCACCCACAAGGAAACGGGCAGGTGGAACGTTTCAATCGGACGTTGCTCCAGATGTTAAAAACCTTGACAGAAACACAGAAGTCCAACTGGAAGGAATCGTTGAACAAACTTACCTTCGCCTACAACAGTACACGATGTGAGGTAACTGGATTTTCGCCATTCTATCTTCTGTTTGGCCGTTCACCAAGACTACCTGTAGACCTGCTTTTCGGATTGCCAGCAGAGGGAGGGACTGAGGACCACAAAGAATATGTAAAGAGATGGAGTCAAGGAATGCGGGAAGCATATGAGATTGCCAAAGAAAACAGCAAAAAGGGGGCAGAGAGAAACAGAAGGAACTACGAAGGAAAAGTAAGGAGCTTGGTGTTGCACCCAGGGGATCGTGTTCTGGTTAGAAACCTCACACCTAGAGGAGGCACAGGGACGCTGCGGAATCATTGGGAGGATGCGATACACACTGTTGTTCGCCGAGTGGGAGAAGACAGTCCCGTCTATGAAGTGAAACCGGAACGAGGAAAAGGAAGATCAAGGATTCTACACTGAAACCTCTTGTTACCATGCGATTACCTACCACTGGAATTGGAGCTCCAACCACAGCCAAGAGCGAAGAGAAAAACATGGGGAACAACCTCCATGGAAAGACATGATCCTAGCTCAGAGGAAGAAGATGAAGAATGTGGCTACTATTACCAACCTGTAGTCCAGCATCAGCAACCTGCGGGAGGAAACAATGAATTAGAAAATGAGAACCTACCTGTAGTCCAGCATCAGCAACCTGTGAGAGGAAACAGTGAATTAGAAGATGCAAACTTACCTGCCGTTCAGCATCAGCAACCTGTGGATAAAAATAAAGGACTAGAGGAAACAAACTTACCACTTGTCCAGCTCAGTGAAGTTGAGAAGGAAAGAAATGAGAGAGAATGTGTGAGGGTGGAGGAACAACCTGCAGCTGATGTTGAAGTAGATGGACATGTAGCCCCGAGTGAAGTTAATGAGGAAGGAGAACAGGGGAGCAGTTGGCCTAGGAGAGAGGGGAGACCATCAAAGACGTTTACCTATGATTACCTTGGTACTCCGGCATGCTATGGGGTAGGGCATTTAAACCCAGGAATGTTTCAGCCTATCCAATATGGGATGCAGAACTTGAACCGATGGACTCCCCCAGTACCACCATATCAGCCAGTATACTTATATGCATACTGAAGAGAATGAATAAAAAGGTGAAAAGGAAGTGCCTATAAGGAAGACAAAAGACTATGCACTCCCAAAATAGACCTTTATTGATGAACTGTAGATACAGTAACACACAGTACATATACAATGTAGAACATTTGGATAACACAACTAAAAAAAAAAGATAAAAGAAGGGTGTAATGTCGGGACTACATTTATTTTCGAAGGGGAGAGTGTGGTGGTTATAAAGAAAAAAAGAAATGGAGTAAAGTAAAAAGGGATAAATCATATTAAATCTAATATATTCCTTGAATATTCGTTAAAGTGTGTAATATGGTATATATTATAGTAACATGCTGATCGGGCACGTTGAGGTTCAGCATGCCAATGCTCAAGGTAAGTGCTCAAGAAATCTAAACTAATTGTAAAGATAATGGAATTTACAGTTCAATATCAGAGATTAAATCGGGGCTGTCCGCTCTGTTGCGTTATATTAAATATTTTTAAATATATATATTTAAAAAAAGTATTGTAAAAATCACTTTTTTATTTTATACAATAAATTGATAGTTTTAACCTTTAATAATAATACCAGCTAACGGTTCCCTGCATAGTTTACAGCATTAAGAGAGATTTATTTCCTTTAGAAAAATTACTGTACCTGATATTTATCCAAATTAATCTTAATCAACATCCATGGTGACTAGAAGGACCGGAAAATCAGGTAATGTCACATTATTCATGAGTTCGATAAAATCCATCGTATCTCTAATACAGGAAGGTAAAGACGTGACTAAAGGTTGTAAATGAAAATCAACGAAAGCCGAAGTTTTTTCTGTAACTGACCCAATACCAGCTAACAGGGTTCCCTGCATAGTTTACAGCATTAAGAGAGATTTATTTCCTTTAGAAAAAATACTGTACCTGATATTTATCCAAATTAATCTTTATTGAATTGAGATTGTAATCATAACTCAAGCTTATGAACCAAATCATGAAAATATTTTCCCTAATAAAAACACAATGATATTATTTAATTACCAAAAGTTGGCATAAATAATTAAATGTTAAATAATATAAACCGGGTATCTCAGAGAAAGAATAAACATTGTTCTTTTACATATATTACCAACATTGTAACAATACAAAGTTGATTGAAAATTGTTGAGCTTACCCTTTAATAATGTTGAACGATTGTATTTAACTGAACACATGACTAGAGACTTTAGTAAGATTTTATCAGAAAAGATTTTAGAATTTGTATCATATAATTTAAAACATTTTAACTGCTGTAATTATTGTTTGCTCGGTTTTTATTTTATGTAACTCTTGTATTATTGTAACTCAGTTTTTGCCATGAAGATAGTGTTAGATTCTGACGTGGCAATAAAAATAAATAATTACTAGTACTGAACACGACTTATATTATCTTTGAGCTGCTGTCATGTGGACATTACTTTGTTGCCAGAAGATGGTCTTCCCCAGCGAGTCTTAGTCACCTCTGGCTGATTCAAGGATGTTTTTAAATTGTAACCCTGAAAACATGCATTTCCTGTAAACCTACTTTGAAATGATAAGTATTGTGAAAGGTACTTATATTTATACAACACTTAACCATGCTTTTACTATAGTAAAACTGTAGCAACCATAAGTCTAGTAACCAAGGTTTTTTTTTCTTTTGGTTCATACCATGGTTTTGATGTCATGGTTATGCTATAGTTATTTTGTAGTAATACTACAGTAAACGTGGTAACCATGACTATAGTGTAGTTTTTGAAATCGTGGTAAATTTTGTAGTTACTATGGTTTTACTGCAAATGCTGTAGTAATGGTTATTTTTGTGCTTACTATGGTTTTACTGCAACAGTCATAGTTAAACCATAGTTATTGTAGTAAAACTATGGTTGATTTTGTTTTTACTATGGATTTACTGCAAATGCTGTGGTAAAACCATGGTTAATCTCTGAAAGAGTACAAACAATTGTGAATTGATTTGAATGCTCTCATTTGTAAGTCACTTTTGATAAAAGCATCTGATAAATGTAAATGTTTTTGTATATTTAATATGTTTATTGAAAATTGTAATAAATTTGCAACCTTTATTGAGAGTGGTGTGTATTGTTTTATTATAAACCAGCGGCTGCTGCCGCGGGTGGTCCGTAACGATGAGCAAAACGCGGTGAACCGCGCCCACGCAGAGCAGCCGGTATTTACAGCTGCATCGTCCAAACATCGGCCGGAGAGCATTTGCGATCAGAGGCCGACGTCGCGGCGACATCTTCCCTATTAGCAAACGAACCCTGAGCGACATCGTGCCGATGGAATTTTGTACGTCGGGTCGACATCGGCCCAACGTATGTGTGCTGTCTGGGT
>NW_015549592.1:40136-45506 GCF_001515605.1 Sinocyclocheilus anshuiensis | reverse complement strand
GCTAATAATAATAACAATAATAATAATAATAATAATAATAATATACAAATATTACTGGAAAAAGACGATCAGTTAATGGACTTACAAGACTGTAGGATGGATAAAAATGTTTAACTTTCTTGTAGGCCTTTTTTATAGCATGCAATTTATGTAACATTTATTCATCATTGATAAACTTAATTTGAATGCTGACTATCGCACGTAATACAGTTCGGTAGCCAAGGCCTATGGTTAATAATTTAATAATGTAATTATTTCTATAATAAATAATATAATAATTTCTTAATTCAAAATAAAATATGACTGAATCCATCTCTGATAATCCCGGGTTGCTATGGTCACGCAGGTTTGTTTACCATTAAACTGATGGCCACGAGAAAAATATGTCGTTCCCTCAACATAGCATCTCGACATAAGGATGTCGTTACCTCGACAAAATGATCTCGTGGCCACGACATAATATCACGTTCCCAAGAGTTACAGTTTTTTTCAATTGCTAACAAGCGTTGCCTGCAGTTATTCCTGAAGAGGGGTGAAAACCCAGACGGCAACATAGTGTTGGCCCATGTGAAATCCATGCGGGCCAGATGTGGGCCGGATCTGGGCCGAAACGGTCTGCTGTCTGGGCTTTTTCTAAACTCTTAACACAGCAACAGACCTACATCACACAATTAGCCAAATAGTTAATTTTCTGGCCAAAACCACATTTTGTTAAATAAATACAAACTCTGCGTTTCAAAATGCTGAATACCTTTTTCTACATTTACTAACTCTATCAAAACACAGCAAACCCAAATCAAAATCGAGTCATTCAGTCAAAACATTGGCACTGGTTTTCTATCCAATAGGAACATGTAGTCGATCATAGTGCATAGACTGTTAAAATCATATCAATTAATGGCATTACAAAAACTGCATTTCTTGTCATGTCTCAGTTCGACCTGTACAATATGAGCTCCATTAAAAAATAATAATAATAATTCAGTCAGCTGAACTCTAAATTTTTGTGTGTGTGTGTATATGTGGATACATTTTAGATCATATGTACAGCATAGTGAAGGAGTCATCAGTACTTTATGGAATGTAAAAGAAAAGTGACAGAATTGCTGCAGTAAAGGCTTTATTGGCTAAATGAAAATGTATGTGTCTGTAACGGTAATAAAGCTCTTTCTGACATTCTGACAAGGGAGAAAGAGAGGTAGGGGGCCAAAGGCAAAGGGCTGTATGACAATATGAATTTAAAAAATATGAATAAAATAAACAAAACAAAAAAAAACATACAGCCCTTTGCCTTTTACCCCCTACCTCTCCTTCTCCCTTGTCAGAAAGTCAGAAAGAGCTTTATTACCATGTGTGTTTACAGACACAATGAATTTGACTTGACGACAGGAGCTTCCAGTGCAGAAGAAAGTATGGCCATAGTGCAAACATACATGACAGTGCAGACATACACAGGATAATTCACAGTAATTTAAGAAAAACAGAAAACTATGGTCAAAGAGTTAGTGGGCTGGGTGTGTGGGGTCCAGAATGATTTTCTTAGCCCTTTTCCTTACTCTGGAGGTGTACAGATCTTGGAGGTTTCTTGGAGGTCTTCATTTCTGTCATGCTGTGTTTAAGCATTTGTAAAACAAAGTTAACAATGATCCATGATTTTGGTATGGGGTAAGCTTGTATGAAAAGAAAATGTAAGCATTTTAGAAACATGTTAATTGACTGAATAGTGTGTGAAAACAACATGAATTGTGTTAATGGTATGGTCACAACAGACGGATGTTTTGCTAATTGTGTTTAGAGTTTTGATAATGTGATTATAGATTGGACAAAGGGATGTTAGCAATGGAAAAAAACTGTAATATGACGTTCCCTCAAATTAATATTTCGTGGCCACGACATCACAGTTCCCACGAGTTATTATGTCGCTACGGTTTTGTAGTGAACCGACCATGTAACCTCGCGGGCACCATAGATGTTGCCTTTAAGAATGCTTATTTTTTCACGTGGTAGCCTTGCAATTCGCCATGCGTGATCACGGAGCTCCCTGCACGCGCTTTTACAGATTTTTTAAAAACGTTGTGCTTCATACAATATCCACCAAGTGGCGCAAGGAACAACATTATGTAGTTAAACACCACAGGCCAGCTCTGTGGTGCGTTTCCCAAAAGCATTGTTAGCCAATTATGGTCGCAAGTTCCGACGTTACCAACATAGTTCAATTATTAGGTGTTTCCCGAAACCATAGTTCAAACGAACATTCGCAATCAGCGATGTAAACTTATGTGGTTGGAACTAGAGCTCTCGACCTGTGGTTAGAAGCATAGTTTCTTGTTAGGTTTATATAAATTATGCTTTTGGCCACAATAAGCAAGCTAACATGCAGTGCAATCTATATCTTCCATTCTATGTAAATATAAATGCATTTAAATCTATGTATTTCTGCGCGTCCTCAATAAGCGCCATTTTAGAAGAGTGGCATGTGCATAAATGTCAAAGTGAACCCCGAGTATGACGTAACACTTTATTGCGCTTTCCGCAGGCATATATAGGCAATATGTAGGCTACTAAGCTAGTCAAGTCAGCACGCAGGTTTAATTAGTCTTACTGAAAGCTCATTAAAAAACGATATTTGCATAAAGTTTTATATTTTGTTTTCGATTTGACTGTTTATTTAAATTCTACATTTCAAGCTGCCTAATATACAAAAGTAGCTATATGAACGATGTTCTGTAGTTAAACACCACAGGAATTATCATGACCAAAAACAACTGTTTATGTTCTTATGCTATTATAAGAAAATAATCTAGGCTAATTTGTCTTGTCAGAATTAAAACCCTATTTTAGAACAATGCCTCTCAGTCGGCGCTTTGAGATGAAACATTACCTTTATTTTCTTCCAACATCGCAATTTTTTTGTCAGAATCAGAATTGGAATCAGCTTTATTCGCCAAGTGTGTGCAAACACACGAGGAATTTGTTGTGGTTTTTTAAGAAGCTCTTGGTACATACATGCATATATATCTGACATGAGAACAGAAACATTTAAATAAGACAACAATAAATAATTATGTATATGAATCTGGAACAGAAGATTTATGTACAGATTTGTGCATTATTTACTCTGTATACACAGCTGTATAGAAAACATGCATATGTATTTACATAGTACTTGAGAGAGAGAGAGGCAGTAATTAGAGATGGAGAATTAATGAATTACAGAACACAGGTCATAATTCCTGTGTTAGCTGTTTAGGTTGGAGATGGCATAGGGAAAAAACAGTTTTTATGCCTAGATGTTCTAGTGCACAGAGATCTGTACCGTCTGCCTGAAGGGAGAAGTGCAAACAGGTTGTGTCCGGGGTGAGAGGGGTCTTTGATGATGTTTCCTGCCCGTTTCTTCAGGTTGGGCAGGTGCACACCAATTATCCTTTCTGCTGTCCTAACAGTCCGTTGCAGTCTTCTTATATCTGATTTGCTGGCTGACCCAAACCAGACAGTTATAGAAGAGCACAGAACCGACTCGATAACAGCTGAGTAAAACTGTGTCATCTACACCTGAGGCAGGTTGAACTTTTTCAGTTGACGAAGGAAGTACAACCTCTGCTGGGCCTTTTTCACGATGGAGTCGATGTGAGTGTCCCACTTCAGGTCCTTAGAGATGGAGGTTCCCAGGAACATGAACAACATGGCGCCGCGGACGGCCGCCTAGGCTCTCCAGTGTTTGTACTGTTTTTGTTCGTTTTTCCTGTTTTTTGTTTCTCAGACAAGATCAGTTTTACCAGGGATGAACTGCTGAACATTCGACAAAAGACACCTCAAAATCTTCTACCGGATTTCGATTATTTGGACGTTTTGCCGAACATTGTAGTTGGCGGAGCAGTGGTGCTGATCAAGCGCTTTAGGACGCGCAGATGGGGGAAGCGAGTTGGCGCACTTGTGAAGCTCAGGCAGCAGATTTCGAAAGCCGTTGCCTAGCATCCATCTGGCAAATCCCCAACAAAACGGACAAACTTCTTCTGCTCTCACGGACAAACAAGGATTTTTCAAACTCTGCTGCTCTGTATTTCATGGAAACATGGCTGAATGACGCCATTCTGGACAGCGTGCTACATCTGCCGGGCTTTCAGCTGTTCAGATTCCTCTGGACCGCGACGCAGAATCAACGGGGAAATCGCGCGGCGGCGGGACATGTTTTTACATCAACGAAAGGTGGTGTACAGATGTTACAGCGTTAAAGAAGATGTGCTGTCCCGATCTAGAAGCGCTCTTCATTAACTGTAAGCTGTTCTATTCGCCGCGGGAGTTCCACTCGTTCATTCTCTTGAGTGTTTACATTCCTCCGCAAGCACATGTGAGCATGGCTTTACAGAAACTCGCTGATCAGATCACAGAGACAGAACAACAACACCCGGACTCTGTTTTAATCATTCTTTAATAAAGCAAATCTTTCCCGTGAACTGCCAAAATACAGACAGCACATTACATGTACCACCAGAGACAGCAATATATTGGACCATTGTTACACCACAATAAAGGATGCATATCGCTCTGTCCCACGGGCAGCTTTGCGGCTCTCTGATCACGGTTTAGTTCATCTTATACCGACCTACAGGCAGAAACTGAAATCAGCTAAACCTGTGTTAAGGACTGTAAAAAGATGGACTAATGAAGCAGAGCGGGATTTACAAGCCTATTTCGACCTTACTGATTGGAGTGTTTTTGAAACCGCTCTGGACGAGCTCACAGAGACTTTTACTTCTTATATCAGTTTCTGTGAAGACATGTGCATTCCTACCAGGACTGAACGAGTTTTATTGCAGGTTTGAAAAGACACCATTCACACCTCCTGCAACCCCCCTCTCCCACACACCTTCACTTCAGATCAGTGAAGATGATGTGCGTCAGGTCTTCAGAAAGAACAAGAGAAGAAAGGCACGAGGCCCAGACGGTGTGACACACAGGCCTGTCTGAAAATCTGTGCTGACCAGCTGGCCCCCATCTTCACACAGATCTTCTACAGATCACTGGAGCTGTGTGAAGTCCCCTCATGCTGTGGTGTCGTCTGCTGCTCATCTTGGGAACCACAGTCAGTCTTGGGTTTTGATGCCAGGAGATACATTTTATTACATCTTTAATGAGAATAAAGCGGAGATGCTCTCTGCAGCGAAACATCTCTATCATGCTTCAAATGCTCCACCATCATCCCCGTCCCAAAGAAACCCAAAATTACTGGACTTAATGACTACATGCCGGCAGCTATATCACCCTGTGGCCCAAGACTGGTTACTCACTGAAGCTAAGCAGGGCTGAGCCTGGTCAGTACCTGGATGGGAGACCTCCTGGGAAAACTAGGTTGCTGCTGGAAGAGGTGTT
>NW_015549592.1:38791-39856 GCF_001515605.1 Sinocyclocheilus anshuiensis | reverse complement strand
CCGTCCCCACCTCCGTCTGTCAGTGGATCACCAGCTTCCTGACAGACAGGCAGCAGCTAGTAAAGCTGGGAAAATTCTCATCCAGCACCCATACGATCAGCACTGGCGTGCCCCAGGGTTGCGTCCTCTGGACCTCTTGGTGTAGACCAATGACTGCACCTCTAAAGACCCCTCTGTCAAGCTCCTGAAGTTTGCAGACGACACCACACTTATCGGCCTCATTCAGAATGGTGAAGAGTCTGCTTGCAGACAGGAGGTTAAAGAGCTGGCTGTCTGGTGCAGTCTTAACAACCTGGAGCCTAACACGCTTAAAACTGTGGAGATGATAGTGAACTTCAGGAGAAACCCCCTGCTCTCCCCCCAATCACCATCATGGAATCATGAACATTTAACAATAAACGTGGAACACACAACACTATTATACATTATTTATTTAACACACATACTTATTACATTTCAAATTTGCACATATCATAACTGTACATATATAATTGTCTATATTATATATTGTGTTTTTGTTATTTTGTACATTGTCTATTTTGTATATTTGTATATTATTATTTTTATTATCTGCGTCCTGTCTTGTCACTGTCATTCTGTTGCACTCTGGCGCTTCTGTAACTAAAACAAACTCCTCGTATGTGTAAACATACCTGGCAATAAAGCTCATTCTGATTCTGATTCTGATTCTGATGTGCGCTTATCACAGAGACATTTGGGGCACAGAGACTGAAGTGAGATTGAGTTTACAGCAGGTTGTTGTGACTGCACCAGACAGCCAGCTGCTCAACCTCTTGTCTGTAAGCAGACTCGTCGCTGTCCTGGATGAGACCAATGACTGTGGTGCCATCTGCAAACTTCAGGAGTTTGACAGAGGGGTCTTTAGAGTTGCACTCATTTGTGTAGAGAGCGAAAAGCAGTGGGGAGAAAACACAGCCCTGGGGAGCTCCAGTGCTGATGGTGCGGGTGTTGGATGTGAGTTTTCCCAGCCTGACTAGCTGCTGCCTGTCTGTCAGGAAGCTGATGATCCACTGACAGATGGAGGTGGGTACAGAGAGCTGGGCC
>NW_015549592.1:35496-38654 GCF_001515605.1 Sinocyclocheilus anshuiensis | reverse complement strand
GCTGTGCCTGTCTGTCAAGGAAGCTAGCGATCCACTGACAGATGGAGGTGGGTACAGAGAGCTGTGTCAGTTTATTCAGAGGGGTATCTGGGATGATGTTGAAAGCGGAGCTGAAGTCCACTGTAAGGGAAACAGGTCAATTTAGCTGTCTGTAAGGAATCTCGGTCTGTTCTTTGTCGTCGAGGTGGGGGGAAAAGTCAATCCGAAGAGCTTGTGATCACTATCACTGGTTTACAGGTGATGGTCACGCTGTGCATCTCTTTTGACCATTAATCTTGATTACTTGTCCCCAAAATTGACAATCTCCTTGGAATTGTCAATAGGTGTTCTTTTGTTTAAATGCTGTGAGCTACTCAAAGCTGCTAGTTGGTTCAGGCTTGTGGCGCCAGGATCTGATTTACGAACATCCTGTGTCTTGGGCCTCTCTGTGGAATTCGGCTCCTCGTGTTTCAACTGTTCTTTATCAAATCTTAAATTGTCTGATTCGGTCTGATACCCTACACCATTAACAGGACCCTTGCTTTGTCCCTGGTTTGTCCAGATGTTGGAGGATGTAGTGCAGTCCCATGTTGACTGCATCATCCACAGACCTGTTTGCTCGGTAAGCAAACTGCAGGGGGTCAAGCAAGGGCCTAGAGATATCCTTCAAATATGCCAGCACGAGCCTCTCAAATGACTTAATGACCACAGACTTTAAGGCAACAGGTCTGTAGTAATTAAGTCCTGTAATTTTTGGTTTCTTGGGTGCAGGGATGATGGTGGAGCGTTTAAAGCAGGAGGGGACTTCACACAGCTCCAGGGATCTGTTAAAGATCAATGTGAAGATGGATGATAGCTGGACAGCACAGGCTTTGAGGCAGGCTGGAGAGACCGGCTGGGCCTTTGGCTTTCCTTATCTTATGTCTCTTGAAGACTTTGCGTACATCATCTTCACAGATCTTAAGTGGAGGATGAGCAACAGTAGGGGTGGAGGAAGGGTAGGGTGTTGATGGCTGTGCTGTGAGACGTTCAGAGTGGGTGTGGGGTGTCAGACCAGGCTTTTTCTTTTCAAAACTGCAGTAAAACTCCTTCAGGTCTTCAGCCAGTTGTTGATTGGCCTCAGTGCTGGGGTATGGGGTCTTGTAGCTGGTGATGGCTTTCAGGCCTTTCCACACTGATGTAGTGTCGTTGCTTGAAAGCTGTAGTTTTAGCTTTTCAGAGTAGTTTTTCAGAGTAGTTGCCACTCTTATCTCCCTATTTAGTGTGTATTTGGCCTGTTTGTACAAGGCTTTGTCCCCACTCCTGTAGGCGTCCTCTTTGGCCTGGCGAAGCTGTTTGAATAGTGTATTTTTTAACAGTAGTGTATTTTTTAACAATGCAGCAAACATTTTAATATAATTTGAAAAACAATATAGTTTAGCCAAAATGTTATAACATTGGGTACAAGGATGATGGTGGAGCGTTTAAAGCAGGAGGGGACTTCACACAGCTCCAGGGATCTGTTGAAGATCAATGTGAAGATGGATGATAGCTGGACAGCACAGGCATTATGCTTTGTTGCTATGACTAGCCGGCAAATACTGTAGCCTACTCAGTACCGCCGCTCCCTATAGGCATAGTATGCAGTTTGCGTAGGGCACCAACTCCCAGGGAGGGCACCATCCCAGTTGGTCAAAAAAACTAACAAAAAAAACTTTCGTTCTATATTAATATTAACCTATAACTTTGCATAAATAAAAATCTAAACAAGAACATATACTGTATATTATATATATATATTATATATATGATTATAAAAAATGCATTTTATGATGAACGCAGTAGGCAATATAAGCAGACGTGACGCGCCATTCCCACATCTGTGCCCGCACCCGCGTTTGCTCTCACCTCATGGTTGCGGCTGAATACAAATGATCATCATAATTAATGGACAACTAGGCTATATCAGGGAAAAGACATCAGTGCAGTCCGGCACAGAGAAAAGAAAAAGAAAAAAGCCAGAGATGAAGCCCATGCATCACTTTCAGGTAACTACGTTCATAAACCTGTGAAACTTTTTTGAGTGTTGACGTTAGTAACGTGTTTTAATGTCAGTAATACAGTTTTTCTTGATTGCTAACACACAATTCATGATACAATTCACCATTTTCACACAACTATAAACACAATCTCAAAACTACGCACCAACTTGCGCAAACTTCAAACTTCCAGGTCAAAATCAAATACTTTAGTCAAAAACATGTTCTCTTTTGTCAGACTCAAACTTTGGCCTCAGATGACACACAAACCTGACAAAAACACAGGCAACTTCCCTGCCCAGCAGGTCAAAACCAAATAATCTACTAAAAATCAAACTTTGGCCTCAGATGATGCACAAACCTAACAAATACACAGACTACTCCACTGCCTAGAAAACACCAGTGAGATCAATTCAAAATACTGTTACAAAAACCTCCTTTTGGGAAATAGGAATCGTTTTGCTAATGACTGTTACAGTATACAACATAAATAGAGGGGTCCAGATACAGTAAAATTCATCAATAAACTTAAAGAAAAGTTTACTGTCATTACACTACTGTAAAGAGATCCTACAGTAAATGAAAAGCACTACAAGAGAAAAGTTCAAAGACCAAACAACTGAATATACAGTAAACACACATTGGAATATACTGTCAGTTACTTTACAGAAATAAATAAATAAATAAATAATGAACGAATGAATGAATGAATTAATAAATAAATAAATTCATTCATTCATTCATTCAGCATCCTTTGCCAATTTGCATTACAGTATTGGTAGTATCCTTATTTGTTATAGCAGTTTCTAAGTCTTCTGACAAAAGACTTCTCTGCCTCCCCTAGACAGTCATCTCTCAGTTCTTCACAAATACAGTACATACTTGGCTACAAATAAATTCAACAGTAATGAGTTTGAGGGTGTAAAACATGTACTACAGTATTTACTGTATATAGAATAATGAAAGTTCTCTCATCTGAAGTACTGCTACTATGTACTGTAATTATATTGTATGTATTGAAACCTTGTAGATGAGCCTGTAGGTCAATTTCCCTCATGGTCAGTCCATGCAGAAGAACATGGTCAACTATAGTGCTTAGTATGTCATCAGGAACAAATTACCTTTGACCTCATCCCCTTCATTCCCCCCCCCCCCCCCTTT
>NW_015549592.1:34195-35467 GCF_001515605.1 Sinocyclocheilus anshuiensis | reverse complement strand
AATTCAACAGTAATGAGTTTGAGGGTGTACTGTACAACATGTACTACAGTATTTACTGTACATAGAATAATGAACGTTCTCTCATCTGAAGTACTGCTTCTATGCACTGTAATTATATTGTATGTGTATTGTGTAAGTAGTATTGAAACCTTTTAGATGAGCCTGTAGGCCAACTTCCCTCATGGTCAGTCCATGCAGAAGAACATGGTCAACTATAGTGCTTTGTATTTCATCAGGAACAAATTACCTTTGACCTCATCCCCTTCATTCCCCCCCCCCCCTCCTATTCCTCTTTGTTTCCCACTACCAGGATTCATTTTCCAAAACTCATAATCACTTGTGCTCCTGTGCATATTATCCTAAGATTTTGACTGGTGTGTCATCAGTTTTGCTACTGAATGTTCACACGTGGATAAATGTGCGCTGTTTGAGTTAATTTTTTGATGCTTGAGTTAATTATATTGTGTGTTTGTGTTTTCTGAATGAGAACATGGTTAAACCTTGTGCAAAATGATGCCGTTTTTGTGTAGAGTTTTGCAGAAAACACTGAGCAAATTGGAATGTGTGTGCAAGCACGTGAAATGTGTTAAAAGTTTTGAGAAACGTGTCTTTGTTTCGAGAACTGTATGAATGGTTTGGAAAATTGGGCCAAATGAATCAGTTATAGTGTGTTAGCAATCGAGAAAAACGGTAAAACATTAATCAAAGTGTCATTAGATTAGAATCTTAATAGTTTGGTTTAATGTGTCAGTGCTATGGTCCTAGAATAAAAATGAAGAGGCAGTGTCCACATAACTGAATCATTACCATCAAACACAAGCATTTCAAAGGTGTTTTTAACTACGATGTACTTATGTACAAAAAATAAATAAATAAATAAAAGTAAGGTACAATCATGTACTTATTGTGTTTATGTTGTATTATAAAACACTCTTACTGCTATTGGAGTGGGATACAGTTAAGGTTTGGGACAGGTTTGTTTAAGAATAAGGGTGGATTAAAGGGGAAAATGTGAGGTCGACAATGTAGTTATAGACATAACTATACATAAATTAGTTACATATGTAAATACAAGCAGGTATTTTTTTAAATATTAGTGCAATGTAAAACATGTATGTACATAATAAGCACTTTGTGTCTATTATTAATTTAAATGTGAATGCATAGTAGTTAAAGACACTTAATATGAGTCCAATTATATATATACAGTGGGTACGGAAAGTATTCAGACCCCCTTCAATTTTTCACTCTTTGTTATATTGCAGCCATTTG
>NW_015549592.1:32130-33892 GCF_001515605.1 Sinocyclocheilus anshuiensis | reverse complement strand
ACTTTCATTACACTACTGTAAAGAGATCTTACAGTAGATGAAAAGCACTAGAAGAGAAAAGTTCAAAAACCAAACAACAGAATATACAGTAAACACACATTGGAATATACGGTCAGTTACTGTAAATAAATTAATTCCATTCATTCAGCATCCTCTGCCAAACTGCATCACAGTATTGGTAGTATCCTTATTTGTTACAGCAGTTTCTTAGTCTTCTGACAAAAGACCTCTCTGCCTCCCCTAGACAGCCGTCTCTCAGTTCTGTACAAATACAGTACATGCTTGGCTACAAATCAATCCAAGAGTATTGATGTAAAACATGTAAAACATGTACTACAGTATTTACTGTATATAGAATAATGAAAGTTCTCTCATCTGAAGTATGTACTGTTTCCCACTACCAGGATTCATTTTCCAAAACTCATAATCACTTGTGCTCCTGTGCATATTATCCTAAGATTTTGACTGGTGTGTCATCAGTTTTGCTACTGAATGTTCACACGTGGATAAATGTGCGCTGTTTGAGTTAATTTTTTGATGCTTGAGTTAATTATATTGTGTGTTTGTGTTTTCTGAATGAGAACATGGTTACACCTGAGCAAAATGATGGCTTTTTTGTGTAGAGTTTTGCAGAAAACACTGAGCAAATTGGAATGAGTGTGCAAACAGGTGAAATGATAAAAAAAATAAAAGTTTTGAGAAACGTGTCTTTGTTTCGACAACTGTATGAATGGTTTGGAAAATTGGGCCAAATGAATCAGTTATAGTGTGTTAGCGATCGAGAAAAACTGTAAGAAAAAATTATACATATTTTAACGTCTACATATCAATTTAACAGTATCCTGTGTTACTTCTTTCATCTTCACAATGAGTTTGTAAGAGGGGCTGCTGCTTAAGGGAAATTCTTAATGAACAAATATTTACCTACTTGTGTTATCTATCATTAGCGCAGTAAGACCGTCTACTGGGTTGCAGTGCCCACTTTTGTTCACTAGGGTGAGCCACACATCAATTCTAAACTGTAGAACAGAAGAACCAGGACTATTTATTGATTTATTTATTTATTTATCTTGCAAAGCTTGTATCCTTGCATTATCTCAGATTTAAATTTAAATTTAAATGATCAAATTATATTTAAGAAAAATTATTATATTACTGGAGCCTCATTAAATAATCTCAAATAACAAGTTCATCTGTCCTTCAGGGCTGCGTTTCCCAAACGCTTCGTAAGCCTAAGAAGTTCGTAAAAACGATCGTACGACTGATCTTAATATTACGGTCTGTTTCCCAAAAGCATCGTAACTTAAGTAGCACTTGAAAATCATCGTCGATCTAAGAGTGCTCTGGAGTAATCGTAAAGCCCCGCAGAGGCGGACAGTAACTAAGTACATTTACTTGAGTATTGTACTTAAGTACACTTTTTGAGTATCTGTACTTTACTTGAGTATTATTTTTTTTTCTGGGAACTTATGACTTTAACTTTAATTTTTCAAATTTTCTACATTTGAAAGACAAATATTGTACTTTTCAATCCACTACATTTCTATCAAGATCCTCGAAGTAGAAAGTTGTAAGCAGCTTTGAAAGTCAGTGGGTGATTTCTTCCTTCTTGCTACGTCTTTTTTTTCAGACAGTTTATCAGTAATCACTCTTGTAGGGCTACTTGAAGTGATTTCCCAGCATTTTTTGAACACTGACTAGTTCCAAATGTGATATTTATTTACAACAATTCAATAATAAGAAGTTAATATTGTGGTATATA
>NW_015549592.1:30511-32000 GCF_001515605.1 Sinocyclocheilus anshuiensis | reverse complement strand
AGGGGGGTGCGATGGGTGCTTGAGCACCTGCCCCTTTCCCCTTGATGCCCAAAGTGCCCTTTTGTCAAGGTAATTTTTTTTGTAGCCTAATTAAACGCCATTTTGTGAAGGCCTGCCCAATCTAACTATTAGTAAAATGAATGAATTATCATTTAGTCTAAATAAAATTATCCACATGATGATGACCTTTCACCTGACGATCTCATCAGGGATTATGCCTCACATTCAGACACTTTTAATGTAGTGCACTACCAGGATGCCTTCATAACGTCCGCGGCTGCCGGTGTAGTGCCGAAATTTGCCTCCTGCCAAATTATGCACCCCCTAGTATTGGTAGGTTTAGGAGTATGTGTGGGGGAGGGGTTAGGATTAGGGGTGGGGTTGGGATTAGGCAATCAGGTAGCGACTTCAACAACGGGGTGCATATTCTGGAAGGGGTTCAGATTTCGGCACAACACCGGTAAGTGGAATCTTCAGCGGAGCGGTGTGCTTGTATTATACTTATATTATTAAATTATTATTATTATACAAGAACTGCGTGAAGATAGCATGCACAGCTATTGTTTATATTGCTGTTTGTAGCCTGTGGAAGTAAGGTTAGCTGCAGCAAGGGGCTATAATATTTTTGTTCAATATTTTCCTAATGACAATTATATGATCAGTTTATAAAGGCTACTACGAGCACCTTTTCCCCATTTTTATCACAGAATAAGGCAGGAAATGTATAGTTTCTCGAAATTTGCACCCTGCCAGATTATGCACCCCCTAGTATTGGTAGGTTTAGGAGTAGGTGTGGGGGAGGGGTTAGAATTAGGGGTGGGGTTGGGATTAGGCAATCAGGTAGCGACTTCAACAACGGGGTGCATATTCTGGAAGGGGTTCAGATTTCGGCACAACACCGGTAAGTGGAATCTTCAGCGGAGCGGTGTGCTTGTATTATACTTATATTATTAAATTATTATTATTATACAAGAACTGCGTGAAGATAGCATGCACAGCTATTGTTTATATTGCTGTTTGTAGCCTGTGGAAGTAAGGTTAGCTGCAGCAAGGGGCTATAATATTTTTGTTCAATATTTTCCTAATGACAATTATATGATCAGTTTATAAAGGCTACTACGAGCACCTTTTCCCCATTTTTATCACAGAATAAGGCAGGAAATGTATAGTTTCTATAGGCTACTAAATGATATGTCAATCAGTACTGCATTTTTCATAGTTTATTTCCCAGACAGCAGACCGTTTCGGCCCAGATCCGGCCCACATCTGGCCCGCATGGGTTTCACATGGGCCAAATGTGGGCCGGATCTGGGCCAACACTATGTTGCTGTCTGGGTAAATACATATGCATAAATAAATATTAATATTAATATTTATTTATGCATATGTATTTACCCAGACAGCAACATAGTGTTGGCCCAGATCCGGCCCACATTTGGCCCATGTGAAACCCATGCGGGCCAGATGTGGGCCGGATCTGGGCCGCAAC
>NW_015549592.1:26360-28089 GCF_001515605.1 Sinocyclocheilus anshuiensis | reverse complement strand
AAGGGGCTATAATAAATATTTTCCATATTTTCCTAATGACAATTTTATGATCGGTTTATAAAGGCTACTACGAGCACCTTTTCCTCATAGAATAAATAAGGCAGGAAATGTATAGTTTCTATAGGCTACTAAATGATATGTCAGTCAGTACTGCATTATTCATAAAGTTTATTTATTACCTGGAGATAACTATGGATTTCACATGGGCCAGATGTGGGCCGGATCTGGGCCAACACTATGTTGCTGTCTGGGTTATTACCTGGAGATAACTTGAAAAACACACATTAACCGTTTATTGTCTTCACGTTTTTTTATTCAGCTCAGCTACAGCGATAGCCGGATGCTTTTGTCCATATTAGGGTTTCCTGCGCGTCATAAGTCATTCCTTTATTAGTCTGTTTTGGACTTTCTGCACGAGAGCGCCTTCCGGCTTCGAGTATGAATTAAACATACACTGCATGAGAGTGTTGAGCGCTCCAGATATTCACTTCTCCTCATTTTGGATACGAATAAAACGTCAGGTCATGCATAGACTATCGATTCAGTCTCTTTGAATTTAAATCTAGAAACCTCTACGTGAACACACCTGCCCGAATAAAGTGCAGGGGATGAAATTAAATTTCTTTAAAATTAAAGATTAAAAATGCAGCTAACGTTCTACACACAACAATATAAACAAAGGTGCCTGTTCTCTTTCGTTCTTGCCGTTTGACTGGGAAAAGTTTAAAGGGCGTCGAGGGGTCTTGTCTTTATGTTATCTGACTAAAAGACTATTGCTTTGAAGTTTTTTTATTACAGTATTTATTTTAAAAACGTAGAGTGCCTTAAAAATAATTATCACAACCCTGATAAAACAGGCTTATACTGATTTTCTCATCCTCCGATTTATAGGCTACTTATCAATCCTGTTTTTATCATAATTATAATTAAAAAAATGAATAAATTCAGAACAGGATAAAATTCTATTTTAAATAAGACAGAAATATTTTTTTACAACAACAACAGTAGTGTTTACAACAGCAAAACCACCATACCCTGTAAACTCAATAATAATAATAGGCCTAATTTAATTCCGTTTCTATTTTCAGAGTGATTAAGAGGTGCAAAGAAATATTTATTTAACTTTTAAACTTAAAATTGTCTTTTCTGTTCTGTGTTTCTTTTTCAAAACTGCGTCACGGCATTTGCTGCTATCAGTACAGAAACATCTGTTTCGATACATGTCTCAGCAAGGAGCACAGCCCTATTAAAAGCCGTGCTCCATGTGCCCCTTTTATACTTTGAGCTCCTGCCCCTCCAAAGGTCTCTGCACGGCCCTGGTGGATGTACATGGACCAGGGGTCAGTACAGGTACCAGGGGTCAGTGGCGCCTGCAGGTGTACGGCTGAACGCACTGTGCGTACCATGAGCGCTCAGACTGACCTGAGACTTGCCCTGCAAACATTTCAGCAGTTATTATAGGCCTGTGTCCCGTGTTTCTGTCGACTGAACCAGCCATGCCATTAATTATGAATTTATCAGTCTTTTGCATGTCAAAGTCAATTTCTGCATATAGAAATATTACGCCAAATAGAAGCAGAAAATTGTGCTATACGCACTTTCACGAGATCGGGTTAGCCTACAACAATTAATTTGTTGGCTATTTTACAAATGGGAATACAACGAATTCATGACAATGTTTTACATTCAAGCTACCCGTAAAATTTATAGTGAAAAGTACTTTAAAAGC
>NW_015549592.1:26007-26274 GCF_001515605.1 Sinocyclocheilus anshuiensis | reverse complement strand
GAGTTTCAACTGAAGTGTTTGAGTTCTGGAGTCTCGCTTGTGCGATGTTACGGCATGGGAGCGCTTTGTCGCGCGGTCACCAAGGCGGAAAGCCACGGTTCTAGAGAGAGCAAGCAGCGAGAAACGAGAAGCAATTGAATTCGTGTTGCAGTGGGGTTTTGATCCGTGGCGTAAGTCCGTCCCACGGGTCGTTGTTCCAATCAGATAGTGGCTGCGGGGCTTAGCCACGCCCTGTGTGGTTCCTTTTTCGTGCACAAGTCACATGCT
>NW_015549592.1:22122-22987 GCF_001515605.1 Sinocyclocheilus anshuiensis | reverse complement strand
GGCGTAAGTCCGTCCCACGGGTCGTTGTTCCAATCAGATAGTGGCTGCGGGGCTTAGCCACGCCCTGTGTGGTTCCTTTTTCGTGCACATGCTGTTCGCTGTTCGTGGGGAGTATTTCTACAAGTTATAAGAACTTCTTATAAAAATATCATCACCGATGCCGAATATTATAAAACATCGATTAAACTTCATAGGTTACAATAAACACATCAAACAGAAAGCCTATTATTTGGGAGTATATTGCTCCGATACTTTAAATGCTTTTAAATGATTGTCTTTTAGAATCATCATGCAAGGTTCTGTTTCTCTTGTTGTAAGAAAAGGACGCGGGTCCGCTGGGTTTCAGAAAGGGGCAGGACGCAGATGTTCAATGGGTCATGTGATGGTCATGCATAGATCCCGTGTCTGCAGGCCTGAGGGCCTCAGTTAATTTACTTCCTGTGCCTACACTGGTTCTATACATTAGAGATCACGAGACATCACGAGGTATCTACATGTGGTGAAAGAACTTTTCAGTCCTGATACAAAAGATCTCTGTGTTATCTCCTGACTGGATTAGTTCGAAGCCTCATGATGAGTTGATTCAGTGGCATATCAGTGTCCGTTCATGATAGAAATCCCTACAACAGTCAGACCATTCATAAACGGACTAGGACTGGCAAGACAGACAGTTCAGACACATTTAGGGGAACAGAACAAGCAGACAGTTCATGAATTGTCTCTATGGCAGTGACAGGGTTAACGGGACAAACATGGAGTGCATTTATAGTTTCTGGGCTCATAACTGGACTAATGGGGCAGATAACAGGTTCCTTGTTTGGAACTGGACAGACAGATGGTTCAACATCAGACTCATTAGGGGAAA
>NW_015549592.1:7690-19540 GCF_001515605.1 Sinocyclocheilus anshuiensis | reverse complement strand
TCAAGCTTGAACAAATTTATAAACACCTAGCTTATTACAATTAATGTATCATGTAATGAACAACAGCCTAATCAACCAAAGTAGCATAACCTTTTAAGTAAAACTGAACAACATATTATTTTAAATATTTTAAATATCGCAATGCTTAATAATAGTTGACAAACGTTTGTACATTGTAAATGTTAAAAAAAATATTGTTCGCAATGCTTAATAATAGTTGACAAACGTTTGTACATTGTAAATGTTAAAAATGTTTTTCAAAATATTGTACTTTTCCAAGTATTACAATTATAAATACATAAATATTTAAAATATAACCATGTGTAGGCCTACTGCAATATAAAGTAGCCTACATTAAAAACCCACTAAAAGTGTAATCATTTTGTTATGTTCTTACACAAAGTAGACATAAAATATACTTTAAGTAAGGGTAACATAAGTATATTTTCTGTAAATACACTAAAAAGTCACTAAAAGTATGCTTGTGTTTAGCATATTCCTTAAAAGTGTAACTAAGCATATATTTATTACCAAAGTATTTCTAGTATACTTTTTATAAATACATTAAAAGTATGCTTCTGTTTAACATATTTCTTAGAAGTATAACTAAGCATATATTTAAAACAAAAGTACTTCTAGTATACGTTTTAGAAATATATTAAAATGCAATTCAATATACTTTTATTGCACTTCAAATAAGCATGTTGGGAATACAAATGTATTATAAACATACTACTTGAATTTCAAGTATATTTTTAATACATTTAATACTACGTCTTTTTCACCTGGGGACTCACAGACTGTAAGTACGTTTTTTATATCAAAGAATTTGCCACTGACGATTCAAACGCGAGTTTTGAGCAGTGGAGAGTAGCGCTTGTTGTTTGTCATTTCTCCGATCACAAATGCAGACATCCGACACACGCTTGAGGTATTCGGCCAATCACAACGCACTGGATAGCTGGCCAATCACAGCACACCTAGCTTTTCTTTTTTTAATTTTTTTTTGATTGATTTCCAACATATAATATAAATTCCCACAGAAATCACATATAACATCTACATCAGTACGAAATCTAAGAAAAAGAGTTTTAACAGGGTACACCAGATGGAGTATTTTCAAATGTACTTCTCTCACCTTATATGTTATGCAATATTTTTTAGGCAGCAACCATGAATATTTCCAGTCAATGCACTCAAATTTAGAATGCCAGTATGTTTTAGAAGATATTGGGCTGTATTCTGTTAGTAACTTCCTGATAAAGTAATTATTCCATTTTCTATCATTAATAGTAACTCCGTTAATTGCAACATCAGGTCTGAGACTCACAGTCTCCTTATTCACATTTCCTTTAAACAGACATTTTAGTC
The DNA here is from genome assembly GCF_001515605.1 of Sinocyclocheilus anshuiensis. Taxonomy (NCBI): domain Eukaryota; kingdom Metazoa; phylum Chordata; class Actinopteri; order Cypriniformes; family Cyprinidae; genus Sinocyclocheilus; species Sinocyclocheilus anshuiensis. The sequence goes on along the minus strand of NW_015549592.1, from coordinate 18,169 downwards.
CGGATGGTATAGCATCAAACACTATACAATATTCTTTAGGGATTATTGGAATATTATACCTTTGAAGAAATTCTATGTAGGTATACAGGTGCCCATTTTCATTAAATAACTGTTTAACAAATATAATACCATTGTCTACCCATTTTTGAAAAAGTTTTATGTTTAAACATTATATTTCTGTTATTCCAAATTATACATTTATTTGGAGAGAAATTATGCTTACATATAAGCATCCATGAGAGTAGCACCTGCTTGTGAAAATTACTTAATCTAACTGGAATCTTACTTATTTCAAAGTTGCATTGCAACAGAAAAGCAACACCACCCATCTTTTCAAAGATTAGATTAGGAATTAAATACCAAATTTTATTTTTATGTTGAAAGTAATTCTTGATCCATCTGTTCTTTAAAATTGCATTTGATGTGCTGAAGTCAAGCACATTTAAGCCTCCATTACCAACCGAATTAGTTAAGGTACCTTTTTTAATATAATGAGATCTATTTCTCCAAATGAAATTGTAAAGATTTTTATCCACTTCTTTAATGATGTTATTAGGGACTTCTAGTGAAATAGCAGGATAGAGCAGATGAGATAAACATTCAGTTTTTGATAAAATAATTCTAACGTTCATTGACAGGTCTCTCATTAACCATAAATTAAATCTATTTTTAACTTTTTGAACCACAGGTTGAAAATTAAGCTGTCCCCTTTCCTTTTCATCTTTACATATTTTGATTCCTAAATAGGTAACAACATTCTTTACAGGGATGCCATTAATATCAAGAAGTTCACAATTTTTCAGAGGGAACAACTCACATTTGTTTAAATTTAATTTTAACCCTGAGACCAATGAAAAGTCATTCAAACAATCAATCACATTTTTAATTTCTGATGAATCTCTAACAAATATTGTTGTATCATCTGCTAATTGACAGCATTTTACTTCTCTTTCTAAAATCCTGATTCCATGAAAATTATATTTGTTAATGTAAAGAGTCATTGTCTGGGTTACAGCCTCAGCGCGAGCTTGTATTCTGTATTCTGCTAATTTACTGCAATCTCTCTGATGACGCAGTAATTTACCACGGGAAGAAAACATCTTCGGTCTGTCCAATGATTGTAAACAGTCATTAGGTCCGTCAGACTGAAGATATTTTAGCGGTAATGAGACCAAAAAAATTTAAGACCCATCGAATCCGAATTTAAGGCATTTTAAGGCCTTATATTAGGAAAACGTTATTTAAGACATTTTAAGACTTTGTAAGGACCCGCGGACACCCTGCTGATATGCCTGGATCTGAACAGGAGAATCACAGCTCTTGGCCTCTGGTTCACGTCGAGCCTCCTTCCCACGCGATGAACCACGTCAATTTAGGCAGCGAACTTCCCCTTTTCCTCTGGCAGCACTGCAGCGCAGATGTCCACGACCTTCTGTTTAATGTCTTCGCCTTCATGTTCGGCAAGACCATGAAGCCTCAAGTTCCAGCGCCTTCTATATCTCTCCATTTCGTTCACTTTAACTTCCAGATCCAGTATTTTCTTGTCATGGGTAATGCGATGTTTTCAGTCCAGTCAGATCTGTTTTCATGTCATTGATCTCACGAGACAAGAATTCGGTGGATTTCTGGAGAGCCTCAATCCCGTCAGAGTTCTTTTTAATTATTTTTTTCCAAACCGTCAGCTCTTTCGTTATTTTTTTCTGTCAGCATTCTGACGATGTTATTTTGCAGGTCGAGGAGGGATGGCTCGTTTTTTGATTTCTTTGAATCGGGGGGTATGCGGAGCCGAATCAAGCTCTGTCAAACCTTTAGAAAGCAAAATTTCACGTTGCTGTTGGATTTGTGCATAATCATGCACCTCCATGATTTCCTGTTCAGCATCCATCCACACCTCTTGAGGGTCTTTATTGGAACTTTGTCTCTCTTTGCGTTTTCCAGCCATAGCTTGCAGTGACGTCAATTAGTTTGCACGTTAACAGCGATTAAAACTTGCTGATGAGATATATTTACAACAACAAATACAGCTCAAAAGTGGAGTAAACAAGATTGCAGAGTTTATTACTCGATCAGGGTAATATAAGTAATACAAAGCGTGGGAATTGGGAGAAGAAACTTCTCGACCTCACAGATTAACATCCTCCACGGTCGCCATTCTGGAATGCAAAGCCAAACCCGCCACGGCGTCTTTCCTTCGCCATGACGCCCCACTCCGTTCCTCGTGATCCTGCCGCCATCTTCTCTCATAAGGTCGAGGTCGTCCACTCTCCATCCGTCCCCACACCTAGCTTTTCAGACCGATGAGCTTTGTAAAAATCGACGCGTTTCAGAAAGGCGGGGCATAGAGGAGAAACAATAATGTACAGTAAGTGGAAAATGATGTGTTTTTTGAACCTTAAACCGCATAAACACATTTCATTACACCAAATACACAAAATAATGTTCTTTTTAGCAACATATGACCCCTTATAAATTCTGGAATGCAATAAAGTATTTTTTTTAAACTGTTTTTGAAAGCATTTGCTGCATGGATAAAAAAAAAAATAGGCTAATAAATAATTCACATATCAGACAAAATTGCATTGCATCAAATCCTTTAAATTTTAAGGTATTCAGAACAGAGCAACATAAAAATCAGAAAATATAAGCTGCTATACAATTATAGGACAAAGTTTTACATATATGCCACTATAATTTGTGTTTTATTTTTGAATTGTACAGAATTATAAAATAAAACGCAAATTATAATCGGGTCTGTTTTAGGCTTTTCCTTATTTTTATATTTTAGACATCCATCAATTATGGTGAAACAAAAAAAAATGACTCCTCTTTGGATGTGCCTTTAGAGAGAAATGTATGGATTACATAATCAAAGAGTTTCTATTTTCGATTTGAATTATTTCCTTTTAAAGTAGTAATTTAAAGCTTTCTATATATTTTTTATCATGAGGCAATTCACTGAGTTTAGGTTCATCATTGTGAAGCGCTCCTGCTCAAGACCGAGACGGCAGAAAGGGTTTGTTTTCTTTATTTTATAAAATCACAACGTTTTGTTGATATTGTGAGTGCACACAAATAAAACTAGACCCTTTACAGTTTAGAATGATGCATTCATCTTACCTTAATGAGCAAAAAATGACTGCATAGCCTATTTTAAGTTGTTTCCACTGTTAGAAAAAAATGCAAGTGATCGCGCTGGCGCCTCTATGTCCTGCAGAGGGTGCTTCATCTTCCACTCTCCGCACAAACGATTGGATATGCGTCTAACAGCGCGCACATTGATAGTTTAAACATTGTGATATGCTTGAACTGTTGTATATATAGATTTGATTTTAGGCGAGTTCTGAAGATTTTTAGGAAGGCTAAATTGATCAAACATATAGGCTATGATCAATTCACTGTCCACCGCTGGCCATTACTTAAAAAAATAAAAAAAACTTAAATTTAACGAACAAAAAACGCTCCAAAGTTTTTCTAAATTAACTTTATAAAGAAAACGAAACGAAATATAATCACTTTTCCATTACATACAAAACTGAACTATTTTTGCTGTAACAAAAATAAGCTTTTTTTGGGAAAAGGGGGAAAAAAAAGACGGTCTAGGGCCTATATTTGAGGTCCGTGCAGGGCTCTAATCCACTTCATCCAAACGCTGTTTTGTTATCATCTGTGAGCATGCTCTTGATATATGTATTTCACAATTTTGTTGAGTTTAAAACGTGTGACACATTCGTTCTGCTCTCACAGATCATTTGGTGTTGGTACCCCCCCTCTCCTTTTTGCCGCCCTAGGCGGCTGCTATAGTTCGCCTAAATGCTCGGCCCTGGTTGGAGCAAAACTGCAGGATGGTAGGAGCAGGGCTGGAGACCCCATACACTATAAAGAACACATCGTTACGAATTGGCTTAAGGAAAACCTCCCTTTCCTCAGTTTTAATTTAAAAGTATTTTAAAAGTGCTTTTTTACATGTCAAATTTGATCGGTACTTGAAAGACCACATTAAAAGCGGCATGACATTTTAAAACACTATATTCTTTTTAATGTGTCCTAGTACTGCCAATACCTTTCTAATGTCCTACAGCCAATACACTCCATCACTTTTTGACATTAAAAAATAGCCTATTCTATTCAAAAGGCACTGTATTCTATGTTTGTTAATCATATTCAAATCCTTTGCCTGTGTGTGTACTAGAGACGAGATTGGCCACATCGCAAAACATAGTGAACTGCCTACCTAGAAAAGCATTTTGAAACCTCCGGTTGCTTTGTGAACAGGCAGCTCACTAGTCACAGCCGAGTGTGCATATATACCCACCCCGCCTCTCTCCAGCTAATGCCCGCGCCCTGTCAATCTATATCCTTGCTGAGAGAGAGAGGACGGGGGGAAACCGAAACAGAGCGGGTCCAAGGGGAGAAGAGGCGCATGAAAACATCCATGGGTGGCTGTGTGGGCAGTCATCATGATTCTTCAGGCAGTTTAAACGAAAACTCGGACGGAACTGGAGGTAGGAAACGAAGCATTTCCTGGAAAATACGAGTCAAACTGGGCTGTTTCAGGTCTGCGCGGCTTCCCTTTCTCCTTCTCTGCTTGTTAGTGCTTTGAAACATCGTGGTGGGGTTTGCGTCGCTTTGTAAGGCTCGATCACTCCTATCAGAACCGCGCCTGGCAATAGGAATAGTTAAGACTGTGATTTTGTGATGTTTTCATAATTCTCCCCCGCCGCCCTTTGTCTTTGGGCAGTAAGTCGTATTGCATACGACACCTTCCTACTAGCTGGTTAGCTTTAGCTGTGTATTATATATTTAAAGAGTGTGTTAGCTGCATGGCTAGTGTGGCTCTGTTTATCTTTTTAATAAAATGTGGGTCATGATTTTACCCTAGAATGCAGAAACACTCTGGGTTATTCCTCTTCTTATATTTAGAATTTATTTCACACAATTAGGCTTTACACATCACTTCACACAGTTTCAGCTATATTGGAACTGTTTATTTAAGCAAATTCTCACTCCTGAGTGCTCTTGTACTAAATATTAGCATGGCTGTAATTTGTCTGTAAAAAGCATGCTGTTATTTAGCATGTTGGTGCTGTTATTTAGAACAACAGCATGATTGGAAGTGTCATATTGGGTAACGCTTTAGATCACAACCCGCAAAGAACTACGTAAGTATACTGAATTTACGGTGTACGTTTCTGTAATTATAGTGTACCTATAAAGAACATACGTGTAGGTATAAGGGAACAATGTGTTACGTTTGGGTAATAAGGGGGTAACAACCAAATATGCAACCTGCAAAGAACTGCGTAAGTAAACGGAAGTTACAGCCTAACTTTTTTGTAATTATAGTGTACCTATTCAGTACCTCCGTGTAAGTAGGGGAATAATATGCGACGTTTGCGGAATAAAGGGGTAACAACCTGTAAAATTAAAAATCATTTATACTGTAAGTATTTTGAAACTAAGGGGTACCTATTTGAATATTACATGGTAGCCTACGTATGGCCTAAACACCAGTCTTATGTTTGGGAATGATTTAGAAAGACGATATACTTTCTATAATTTTATATTAGTATTTTATTATAGGCTTATAGGTATTTTTTAACCATGGGGTACATATTCTATTATTAAAGGATACATGATGGAGATTACTGGACAACAAAACTGGACATCTAGTGAAATTAGTTAATGAGTTTCTGCTATGATTTATAATTCACGAGTCTACTCACCTTATGAAAGCTTATTCGTCGATATCAGCAACTTCACACCAGCAACTTTTCAACAGCACTATCACCAAATGACTTTGCATGATATACCATCAGGTTCAATTCAGCTTAAAACAAGCTTACCTCTTTCCAGCTGTTTACATTTGCGGACTGTAAATTAAAGTGGTGCTTTGTTCCCCCCTTGTTCCATGTAGTTACAGGGTAAGTGGCTACAAAAAATTGCTCTGAAACGATTGTTTATACAGTAGGTCATATATACATACATTATATATAAGGGAGATTAAAATTTATTACACCAGTTCAGAAAAAAGCAAAGCAACTCCATACTTATACAGCTTATACAGTTAAACCACATTCTTTTGAAAAGCTTGTTTAAAGGGGTCATATGATGATGCTAAAAAGAACATTGTTTTGGGTATTTGGTGTAATGAAATGTGTTTATTTTTACCGTCTTTGATTTTACTGTTTTGATCCACGTCCTCAAGCACCATTTTGACTAACATATTTCAGTTCCCGGTTTTACCGCTTATCAGTCGCTGCTCAATGTTGTGAGAACATATTTGGACAAAACCCTCCAGTTTTAAAAGAACACATTCCAGTCAGTTTCAAAAATCTCTCTCCTCTTCGCTTCGATTAGTTTTCTTGTATTTTCGACACATATGTCATGAGCGTCGCAAACACCGGCTCGATCGTCTCGAGCGCCATTCTGTTTCCAGTTCACACTCACCACATTCACTGCTGCAGTTTTAAAGGAACACACTCCAGACAGTTTCAAAGTTGTCCCTCGTCTGCACTTCGATTAGTTTTCTCCTATTTTCCACACATGTTCCCGTCTTAAGCACCGCAGTCACGAATTTCGTCGCACATAGAACCGTTCACGTTTGAACTCGCGTGACTTGCAGCATGCTCTCTTTCACGTCCTCCACATTCCTAACCCAGCACCTTCGGGTTACTTATTACTGATATCAACCCAAATTGGGTCAAATCAAGCCAGGTTCCTAACCCAACAGTCTCAACCGAGCGTTTGTATTGAATCATTTACCAGCGTGCTTTACATAGACTATAAAAAAGTACACAGTGTATGTTTTTGCTAAATCGCTTGCAGATATAAGATTGTTGTTACCATGTAATATTAGAATAGGTACCCCTTAGTTTCAAAATACTTACAGTAGAAATAATTTGTAATTTTACAGATTATTACCCCTTTATTTCCCAAACGTAGCATATTATTCCCTTATACCTACACAGAGGTACTGAATAGGTACACTATAATTACAAAAAAGTTACACTGTAAATTCTGTTTACTTACACAGTACGTTACGGGTTGTAATCTAAAGCGTTAATAGTACCTGAAGCTTTATTAACTAAAAAGCATTTGAGGGGAAATGTCAAATAGTGGAAAACTCGTGAATTGGAGTGAAGAAGAAACTGTTTAGGCTAATTCTTTATAGTCCACCAAAAAGTCAATTTGAGAAAAAGTTGACAGTACGATTCTCAAGCTATGTAAACACTAAACAGGTCACATGATGCTGCCTTAGTCCAATCAATGGCACTGACATTGCAAATATGCCATTAAGAATGTTAACCAGGGTTATTTACAGTGTGAAATGTTATCTTATGAATACCCAGAATTAACGGTTAACCCTGGGTAAATTATGAGCAGTACTGAAATGTGAAGAAAGATAACCCAGGATTCTGTTTACCTAGGGTTTAGAATGACCCAGGGTTAACTATTTCAAGTGTGAAAAGCCCTTATGAGTGAAGTAGAGCAACAAAAATCCCCCCTCTCCCATAATCACTTTCAAAACATTTTTCCATGTTTATGAATTAGCTTGAGGATTTAAACGGCAGACTGTTGCAGTAGCCCCTCACTTTAGAACACAAGATCCAGGGGGCATGGTTGGATCCACATCTAGAGGGTGGAGATTGGTTGGTTTAGGGGTGGAGATGGGTGGGTTTAGGGATGAGGGGGTGGAGACGGGTAGGTTTAGGTATATGTAAGGTGGGAGGAGTTGGATCAGGATCCAACCACGCCCCATGGATCTTGTGTTCTGCAGTGAGGACCATCTTGAATGTTGGGTGCGTTTATAGTAAACAGAACCTTATCATTCTTTGGTGTGGATGCTATGGTGTAGGGCTACATGATTAAATCTAAAACCGAAATCACAATATGACTTTGTGGGATCATTAAATTGCAGCCTTTGCGATTTAATGATCCCACTAAGCCATATTGAGATTTCGCTAAGCCATATATGTGCTGCTTGTTTCAGAGTGAGTTTATTTCTGCCAAAATAAAAGTTTGGTGGTTTAAAGTTTTAAAAAGAATACATTAAGACATATATATTAGTATTGTAAACTTTACAGTTTACAGTTGTGTAAAAAATTATTATAAAATATTTTTTCTTAAATATTTGGTTTATTTACAATAGTAATTAGGGCTGTAAAATAGATGAATCACATTGAATTGCTTCCAAAATAAAAGTTTGTGTTTACATAATATATGTGTGTGTACTATAAGTGTGAACACACTTATTTGTTCGATTTAAATCGGCACTGTGATGACCGATCGGTGTATGACATCAAGGTTACCAGAAAGTGATTAGAGAGCAGGTGGTTCCATATGCTTTCGAATCACTCATGTGGTACTTTGATGTCATACACCGATCGGTCCGTACAGGACCACTTCAAGTCGAACACACCTAATACTTCTTTAGCCATGCCAAATGATATGACTGATTTGACTTGAGCGCGCAAAAGATGGGACATGTGAACGGCCCCTTTGACTTGAAGCGGCGCTGCGCAGGTATGACATTAAAGTACCGCATGAGCAGGCTCCTACCATTTTAACAAACTTGTATTATCCAGCAGTTTAGAGCTAACATCATGCTAACAGTATAGCCTCATATTATAACTTTCTAAAGCACAAACACACGTGATATTTTTTCAGATTTGTCTGTAATTGTTCAGACACAAGAAGCACCAGTCCTTGAACATAAAAAAAAAATCACTTTGAACATCAAAAAACTGTTTTTTGAACTTAAATGTAGTTACCAATTTTTTCCATGGGCGTCTCTCCATCACAGGGTGAGTAAAATGGATGACTATTCATATATTTGTGGTCACATCACCAATTTTGTTTAAGGTTGCCTAGAAACAAGGGGTGGCTCAACTTCCCCACAGGCTCAAATCACCTTGCTCTGCGCCGCATCCGCATGAGCGCAAAGGTGAGCGCGGCGAAAATTACGTCATCGTGGAGTGGGCGGCTGTGTACATTGATTGCGCGAGGCCCCATTTCACATGGCCGTGTGCACGCAATTTTTTATAACTTTGCGCTTCCAAACATGCACGACTTCAAGGCGACTCTGGCCGAACAGGCACTTCTGTACCTGTATTAAATCGGAAGCAGACTGATGTTGTTCAACCCCTATCAGGTGCTTTTTGAGGCTTTGAGGGAAAACAATGCATAGATTTTTTGCATACCCTGATAGCACACGTACATCACGGAGATGTCTATTTGACGTCTGCAAGACGTTTTTTTTTTTAGAGTGTTTGCTCATCTGCAATAAGTTTTTTGTCTGCAATTTTTTTTGTGGTGTACCATATCAGTGTCTAAGCAAATATACACGATTACTATAAACTGATGTGACAGACAGTGATTAACCTCATTTTTTTGTCTCTATACATAAATATACCTTTGCATAGATGGGCGAACATAATCGCCTGATTTTGTAAATGTGGCCAAGTACATTTGCATTAAGCACCCATGCCACCCAGTTTGCACTTGTCTATAATTTAAATTAATAGCTTACAATTACAAAATGAGCCTATAATAGCAGAAAGAAGCCTTTTTAATGAAAGTAAAGGTCCATGTTTAATAAAACTGTCAATGAAATGAAAATGTTAAATGAAATTAGAAACAAAAATATTTAAGGGATTATTGTTCAATTTAGTTTTATACATACATTATTATAATATATTTTATTCTAATGTCACAAACAGTGTTGGGTAGTAACACATTACTTAGTAACGCGTTACTGTAATTTGATTACTTTTTTTAGTAACGGAGTAATTTAACACGTTATAATTTTCAAAATAGTAATTAGAGTATAGTTACAAGCCGAGGTCTCTATACATTACTGCCGCGTTACATTGCTGACAGAATGCAGTGTTTTATCATCTAGAATGTAGATTGTAAAAAGGGTGTAGCACACGCATTGTCGAGTCCAGTGCCAGTGGATTAGAGACCTGGGGCAAGTTCAAGCTCAAACCGGTGTGCACCGTTTTGCTACGGTTTCCGGTTTGAACGACATGTTTCCTGGAAACGGTGTGCAACGGGGTTTGAGATACGTTTTCTCTTGTTTGGTGGGTGTGTCAGACATGTCAGCCCAATCAGCAGCAACATGTATATAAACCACGCGGTATTAAAGAGACAGCTAGCACAATGTAATTAACATCAAAATAAATTCACAAGAGCAAGTATATTGTTTGCACATGTTTATTTACATTAAAGGCAAAATAACTAAAATAATAAGAGCACAAGTATAGATCTGGAACTTCTTTAAGTCTGTCTAAATATAATTTATTGTGTATAAATTTATAATTTATAGCACTATTGTGTGCTAAATACATATATATACTATATAATTAGGGGAAGTCGTGGGTCAGAGAGCAGAGAGTCGGACTCATAACCCAAAGGTTGTGGGTTCGAGTCTCGTACCGGCAGGGATTGTAGGTGGGGGGAGTGAATGTACAGCGCTCT
>NW_015549592.1:6153-7006 GCF_001515605.1 Sinocyclocheilus anshuiensis | reverse complement strand
AATGTTTTATAAAAAATAGACGTGATGTTAATTTTTTTTTAAATCAGAACTCACAGGATTGTTTTGTCATGTTTATTTGTATAAAAAGTTCTTACGTCGATTTCCTGAACCTGTTCTGCACGTTGTACAGACGTCCAAAAAAAACTCCTAGTCAGACGTTCAAATTTTGAACTGCATTTCTACGTCCAAGGGACGTCGTAGTCAGACGTCCAGATACCACCGGATTTGCACGTCGATTAGACGTACAGATACGGTCCTGGACCGACCGACGCAATATATTATGGTGTTCGGACGGATTCTTTAATATGACGTTGCAACATGCACTCGTCTCACTGAACGTCTCACTGACGCCTTAATTATTTTGGGGTTTTTTTGCTATGTAATCCATTAATTTTAAGACGCAGACGAGGCGTAGACGTGACGTAGACGTCACGCAGACGTCACGTAAATCATGTGTGGCAGTGAAGTGTCGAGCCAGACGTCACGCGTGATTCACGTGTAGCAGTGAAGTTTAAAATTTTTTTTTCGCTAACACGTATCATAACACGCTGCTCACAGTGCTCAGTTTAGTGTGTCTATGTGTGTGGTGTACTATATGCACTTTTTGCTGAGTGCTAAGCAAACTGAGAGGAGAACTAACGTGTATACGCTCGCCAGCCGTCTGGTCAAAATCCCATATTCAGGCGTCAGACGTAAGATATGAGATGTTAGACGTCACGGTCACGTGTCGGAGCTGCGCTCAAACTGCGTGGAGGCGTGGCGGCGACGTAGCAAAGAAAGGATTTTTTTTACTTTGCGTCTGGATAACGTACGTGTGGATAAGCGTCTGGATAACTTACGTGTGGATAAGCGT
>NW_015549592.1:0-2070 GCF_001515605.1 Sinocyclocheilus anshuiensis | reverse complement strand
ACGTAACGTTATTTACTTCAGAAAAATCAACAATAGGGCCTAAGTTAAGTTAACCGAGTTGGAGCCCATAACGTTTGGGGGGCCGTACACATTTTTTGCATGGGCCCGGGGCTGACCCGCTACGCCACTGTCTCCCTACGACTGTGATCATAAGGCTTCAGTAGATATCAACACATGAACAATAGGCTACTATATGAGCTACAGAATAGACATAATAGACATAACATTTGAAAATGAAAATGTGTCAAACTGGGTAGACCAGTTTCAAAACATTGCCTATGTATCCTATGTATAAACATTTATTAATAATTTATCAATATATAGGCTCTTAATATGAACATGTAGAGTAGCCTACAACAAACTGCTCTTGTAATAAGCAGCTGTATGACATGAAAAAACAAAAAACAAAACCTGAACTCTGAAATAATAGACATCTGCTGATCATACAATTATCTAGTTTTCAGAAATGAGGTCTACTGTATAGTGTTTTTCTTTATTCTTTAGAGACGTGTTGTATTAACTATTACCAGTAAGTTCATATGTGCTCCGATTAACAATATTATTATTTATTATATTGTATTATTTTATTTAAACTGTAACTGTGAATATATTTGGACGCTCCATGTTAGTCACTGAATAGGCTTACATGATTTTCAATTGATTTTTAGGTGATATTGCTTGAAAAGTGAATTATAATGAGTGCTCAAAGAAAAAAAAACTCAATTATTTATGCTGTTTATTTTATTATCAAAGCCTATGTGATAACATAACCTGAGGCTAAAAGCTGTGATATTAATGTTGTCCACTAGAGAGAGCCACAGGATAAGGAATAGGCCTATTTGAAGTTTATTTTGAAAAATTAATTTCCACACTTTTGAACAGAAATAAATGTATATAACAATTTCATTTAACTATGATGTTCTGACAGTATAGTTTTATATAATCAGTGTACATTGCTTACCCCAAAGATTTTCCAATTGTTTAAATTCTCCTAAATGCTGTCTGATACATTGCTTATCCCAAAGATTTTCCAATTGTTTAAATTTTCCTAAATGCTGTCTTAGTTTTTCTCGATTACTAACACACAATTCATGAAACAATTCACCACTTTGTCACAACTATAAACACATTCTCGTGACAAACAAACTTGTACAAACTTCCATGTCAAAATCAAATACTCCAGTCAAAAACCCTTACTTCTATCAATATCAAACTTTGGCCTCAGATGGCAAAACCTACAGTACAAATACACAGACAACTTCCCTGCCCAGTGAACACTAGTGAGATCAATTCAGAACACTGTAACAAAAACCTCTTATTGGGATTCAGGAATTATTTGGCAGCTCAATGTCTTAGTATACAACACAAATGAAAAATGCAGAAAGAATAAAATACACCAATAAGCTTTATGAAACATCAATTTTCATTACATTAAGTGATCTTACAGTAGATGAAGTAGATGATCTTACAAGAGAAGTAAAGTTCAAAAACAAAATAACTAAATATCAAATCGGTATGTAACATAATACAGTATAGTGTTGATTGCATACATAAATAAATTGGCCAAATTTCATTACAGTAGTACATAGTACAAAAATAAATGTATTGATCTTCTGACAAAACACTTTCTCAACCTCCCTTAGGCAAGTTGTCTTTCAGACTCAGTTCTACAAAAACACGGGTAAACAAAATAACAGGCTAAATTCGACAGTCACAAGTTTAAGTGTGTACAACATGTCATACTGTTTACTGGAGACCGAATAGTGAAATGTCCCTTATATAAAGTACTGTTACTATAGTTACTATACTGTACTACACTGTGTAAGCAGTGTAAAACCCTGTCGGTGATTCTTACAGCAACATAGTGTTGGCCCAGATCCGGCCCACATCTGGCCCATGTGAAAGCCATGCGGGCCAGATGTGGGCTGGATCTGGGCCGAAACGGTCTGCTGTCTGGGTAGTTACTATACTGTACTACACTGTAAGCAGTGTAAAACCCTGTCGGTGATTCTTTCAGCTCTCTCCCCAGTGCTAGGATGCATTTTTAAAGCAGTCACCTGTGCTCCTGTT
>NW_015549591.1:1297628-1300717 GCF_001515605.1 Sinocyclocheilus anshuiensis | reverse complement strand
AAAAAAAAATCAATTTAAACTCTAGTCTTTGTATGTATTTTCAGAAATTATTATAATATGCTGTTTTTGGAAACCAGGAAATTAGGGATGCACCGAATTTTCAGCAGCCGAAAATGTCATCGTCGGTTTTCGGTCGAAAGAGAAAAAATGGCCGAAAATATAGGCTACATATAATATTATATATGGCATGCCACGCCACGCCCCGCCCGGCAGTGTTCAGCGCGCAGGTATCACTCTCCTCATCACTGTGCGGTTTGACGCTCCACTCAGTATTCTGCTCTATGAATGTGCGTTCAGCTCATGAACCGCTCATATTATTTTTTTCTTGTAAAAAAAAATGGTGTAAAAACAATTTTCCCTCAGAAATTGCTAGTAAGCTTCAAATAGTAAGCTTTATTTATAGTTTAACGTAAATAAAAAAAAAAAAACTTTTTTACAGTCTATCAACCAGCAATATCTACTGTACAAAACCTGCTTAAAATTTTTAAATACTCATAATCGGAGGTAATGCAAAGAAAAAAAAAATAAACCTACTAAATTATTTATAAAATGTAACAAAAGAAAGAAAGGTAACTTAAAATAAAATATAAATATATATCTAAATAAACAAATCACATTATTTTTCTCTGAAACTTGTGAGTTCACATGTTCTACATCTAAAAACATTTTTATATATTTTATATATTGTTTACATTTGTTAAAATTGTTGAAATACAGTGATGTGTCGCTACATATGAAAAGGTTACTTAAACGTAACAACCTGACTGTTGTATACTGTAAAATCTTACATTACATTTTTTTTTTACTTTTTAATATTTAATATTTATTTATTTATTACAGCATAATAACGTCTTATACGGTGTATTATATATTTTTTGGAGCTATCAATTAATTGGATCTTCAGTGCAATTTTTAATCGGTTAATCATATAATTTTAGCACAGCAGATCATAGCTGGAACACGTAACTGTCAGTAACTGTATTAATAATAATAATAATAATTCACAGTCACGCCAGAGTTTAATATTTATAGCTCTTTGCAGAAACTTACTGAACTCTACTACTTTTGCTTTTTTATTGTGGTATTCAAATAATTAATTTGTCAACATGCCTCAAAAAGCTGTAATTCAGTATACGGCCAACTGCAACAGCAAATGTCTTCAAAGGAAACTGATTAATTTTACCTGCAGACATTTCCAGAGGTGCAATAACATGGCATCCCTACTAAACCCTGATATATGTATATATTATTCTTATGTATAATCAAGAGACCACAAATATTGCTTTTGAAATATGGTTCTGCTGATTCATAAGGAAAAAAGAAGTAAGAATCTCAAAACCAATGTCCTAGTCTTTATAAATGCTTGTGCCAAACCAGTGTCCCTCCTATATTAATGTACTGTGAGCTCAGGAACATTTGCCAGCCAAATTGCTCCCGGACCTTTCACATGCTAATGTAAATAAGGAAAGGCTGGATTTACACTACAATTTCTCTCTTCCCCAAAGCACTCAGACATGAGAGAGGAGGGATTTCCAGCGGTCATCAGAAAGACTGCAGAGTTGTGTTATAAATGCCCTGCCAGATATTGAGAAGGTAGGGCTGGTAACAGTTTTTCCCCTAATATATACAGTATCCTCCACAGGAGTCGGTTTCAAATGTTTGTAGACTTGCAATGTGTAGTTCATTTTGTGAGTCTAATTTTGATTGGAGTATTTGTTTCAACACAAATCTTGGGACTCAAATACACTTCAGTTTTTATTGGTATTTAATTATTGTTTTGACTTTGTAGAGTATAATGATGTTGTTAGCTTCTTATTTTACATTGACAAAACCATATTGTGGATGGCATGTGGTTAACATGTTCTATATAGCAAATAAATGCACACATGTTACGAATAAATAGCTGTTTCTATCTGATTTGAAATGTATACTCTAGGTATGAGTACTGTAAGGAATCTGTTTTAAAACATCAGCGTGACTCTTTTCTTGGGGCTGTTTTGTGATTATTGGCAGGACTTTGATGCTCTGTGGTTCGACTAGCCCGCGTCATCCATAGCAACCACGCAACATATATGCCAATGATTACAATAACTGAACCCGCCTTTGACTCAGCCTTTATTTTTCTTGTGGTGGAGTGTAACTTTTGAGTCTGCGCTATAGGAGGTGGCCTTTAATTCTGACAAATCCATCAAAAAAATAAAAATTGAGCAGCAAATTTTAACTTTGATTATACTAACACATTTTCTTGAGAACCAAGTCAGCAGAGTAAAATGATTTTTGGATTGTAGCGTCTGGACCAATCAGACACAATTTTTTTTTTGTTATATTTACGTCACTCGCTGTTGTCTATTCGACGAACAACAACGTTCGAAACGGGGGATATTTGTAGCGTCTGGACCAATCAGACACAATTTTTGTTTGTTCTGTTTAACAAATACTCTGTAACACCCCTCAGTCAACAAACAGCTATGAGGGTCTATGGACCCTTCCCCCGAAATGCATCTAACACCTCAGAAAGGCAGAACAGGCCTCTGGTTCCATGGCAACCAATGCTGATACCACTGGTTTATTGCCCAAAGGAATGCGGGTAGAGTTTTTACAATTGATTTACTCTTAGGAAAGACACACAATGCCCATAAAAATGTACTCTTCTCTAATTAATTCACAGAAAAAAACTTTCTGTGAATGAACACACATCTCCTCAGGACATTGTGTATACCATTACTGTTCTTGTATATTGTCTTTTGAATTGTATACTGTTGTGTGTGTGTGTATTATGATAGATCACTAGTTAATATAACCCCACCGATACCATGTTTGGTCTCTTTGAATTTGTCTTTTGATGATCTAAACGAGAGTGTATATTATATGTTGGTACATAGGCAATATATTAGTGTTCTAAGAATCTTTAGTAATTTTGCATCAACACTCACTCGAGTTCCATATGCAAATTACCATGCTCTCACACAAAGGGTCATAAAACTCCCCAGTATTTCCAACCTCCCGCTTGGAATTTCAGCCTTTCTCATTGGACAAGCCCATCCTGAGAGGCATGAATCTTCTCAGACCTTAAAAGGCTCACGCACAGT
>NW_015549591.1:1292990-1297110 GCF_001515605.1 Sinocyclocheilus anshuiensis | reverse complement strand
AGACAAGCCCAACCTGAGAGGCGTGAATCTTCTCAGACCTTAAAAGGCTCACGCACAGTTCTGCCCATGTTTTTTTTTTGTCTTGATGTCCTTCTTCCGCTAAGAAGCGTGTTGGAGCCTGAGCCGGTGCGGGCATGCCCGGTGGGCTCCAACACATAGCCAGTTCAGTCTGTGGTTCTGTTAGATTCTGAGAAGATGAGGATGTAAGCTAGCACCCTTCTAAGGACACCCTAAGTTCTTGCCAAGCCTGCGGCCTTGTCTTTCCATTCACCAAAGATCCTAGTATCTCAGCTGTGTCTCTCTTAGCTCTTTTTCACTTTCCACTGGGAAGAAACAAACTCTTGTGCACAAATTACATGAGTTTCTGATTCTGCCTTGCAAATTAATTGTCCCTTTACGATTTTGATCCTTACTACATGCTCTAATGCATTAATACTGTATGAAAGTATTTTCTGTGGCCACGGAAATATCCTTTCCTAGAGTTGATATGAACTTAACACTGAATGTTCGCTGGACAAACAGATTGGTTGATGGCAATTTAATTCTGCTACAGTTATTACTGGCAGCTGATATAAATAATTGTAATTAATCATAATTAACTGTAATTATTTATATACATTTCCCTTTTGAGCTAATTTGCTACATGATCATGGATCGTGTGACACTAAAAAGTGCTGGAAGCACAAGAATAAATAAAAATAAAAATATATTAAAATATAAATCAGAAGTCTGTAACAATATCACACAGTATTACGGTTTATTGTCTTGAGAATAGGTACATTTCTAAACTTTATGTGCAATGTCCTATATACTTTTATATTTACATTATATTTATAATGCCATTTCCCTCTGCTATATTTGATAAACATTTAACACTTACAAACATGCAGTGCTAACGTAGACTTTGGCTTAAACAATGTATCTTATATCTTATTCTGTCTAGTTTTAGACATTTGTGTTTAGAGTTACCTCTTTATTTCCTAACTCTGCTTTCATCTGATAATCTCATACATGAGCAATGAGTCACAAAGGTACATCTATATCAGGGCTTGTCTGCCACCAACGGTGACTAAACATACTGTTATTACCGCTGTGTTCTGTGAATGTCTGTACATGCACTGCTGAAAAACACCTCGTGTTTCAATTCCAGGTGAAGATTGCAACATTAGATCCTGTTTTTTTTTTTGTTTGTTTTTTCAGAATCAGGGACCTCCCAAAACAAAGACAATATATCTGCAAATAGTATATCTACATACTAATGTATTTAATTGTAACCTATGTTTTTAAAACACAAAGTTTCAATAGGACAGATCTTATAGGTGTCACAGTTATGAACTTTTGTTTGTGTTCCTGTTTGGTTTAGATCTTTAGTTCATTTGCTCGTTAGTCATTATTAGTTAACTACCTTCACCTGTTTCCCCCTCATCAGCTGCATTACTTAAAGTCTTCTTTCTGTTCAGTCGTTTGTTGGTTATTGTTTGATGGTACTACTACCCTGAGTTGTTTCATTGCCTGAGTTTCATGTGGATTATAATATTAAAGACTTTCTTTGTGGATTATTCTTCCTCGTCTTCTTCGCCTTCCTTAGAGAGACTGTAATAATAGGAAGAGAGTGAATAAGTTGTGTTAATTGTCTAAATTGTGTACTGAGAGTATTACTCTTAATAGTAAAGCAATGTCAAGCAATATGCAAGTGTAATATTCCTTTTATACAACACTTGAAAACATGTTAGTAATTAAAAAAAAAATAAAAAAATCTTGGCCCCGTCATTCTTAATGAGGAAACAAAATAAGTTGTAGGAACAAATTCTTAATTCGTGGCCATGATATCTATTTTTATCTTCTGTGTAATGCCACATTTGAACTAGCAACAACAGCTTTGTCTGTTTCTAAGTAACAAGACGGCAACATGATTGTGTGATACTGATTTGATACAACAGTAAACAAAAAGTTAATGTTGAGTAACTAGACATAAGATTGCTAGTTTTGTTTTTGCTCCACCAACGAAAATAGTCCCAAACAAAGCCACAGCAGAATCACTGCAGTATACAGTTTTTCCATTTCATTGCACATCTTTTTCATAGTTTTTCTATGTAAATATATGGACATGGTTGACGTTTCTTTTGCTGTGTCTCGTGTATGTCACAGCGTTTTAAAAATGCAAAGCTCAAGTTAAAAGAAGGTCAGCATTTCTCTAGAATTTTTTCATTTTTTTGTGTTCCACTGTCCTGTGTTCTGTGCGAACTGGGCCTACTGGTGTCTTCTTCCTGACAGTTTTTGAGCAGATCGGTTGAGTGAGCAATCCAATGACTCATTCCTAAAGACAGACAGTTTTGTTCCTGAATGAATCAGTGGTTTTGAATGAAACGTTCGAATGATTGATTGAATGACTCATAATGCAGTCTTTTATCGCCACCTACTGGCATAATGATATAATATAGCCTGCAGAAACAGTCACTGAAAAATCACCACAATTAACATAAGACTGACAGTCTGTCTGGAACACATTTCCTATTCAGTCAGGTTGATACAGACTTACTTACTTAATAATTTGTTTAATAGCCAATAACTTTTAGTTTAAGACAAACCACTAAACAATGATTTGCTATTTCCTGTTTCTATTCGGTAATAGGTAGTTTTGAAGAGGGGGCATTATCCATTTTTCTCTAAGAGAACTTTTAGGAACACACTAGCCTATAGATGAACTAACAGACATAAAACTCCCTTTTTGATTTTATGGGGACTTTAACTCTCTTTCATTGTGCCTCACAATGCCCACAATGCCCCATAGTAGTAGTAATGTTTTGACTTCTGCTAAGCCCTTGGGTCTTGACCTATTTTCCATCAGTTAGTTAGTTAGTTACTAGTTGGAAAATACTGCACTAATGAGTGTTCCAAACTGCAAGCTTGTAAAATGTTCATCTCGCTGATCTCTGGTAATTCACACCTACTTCCTGATTGTCAGGGGAATTTACTGGGAAATGTGGACTAGTCTCGCTTGATGTACTTTAGTCAGTTCTGCCTTGATGGGAAAAATGAGCAAAACAAAACACGTCTTGGCAGTGAAATATCACACTGTTGTACATCTAACCTGGCCTTGAGGATTCAAAACATAGTGATGCATATTTTCATCTAAAGCAAATATGAATTTTATAGAGATAGGCCCAGCTTTTAAATTACGGTGTTAGAGTATGTTTAAGTTATATGATAGAAGACAGAATTCAAGGTGAATTATGGACAGTTTGGGATTCAACCTTTCAGTTTCCCAATCCATGATTAATAAAGACTGCAATGGGGTTGTTTTTTTTATAAAGCGGAGATACTAATAACTCATATTTGTGTGCCAAAAAGAAGATTTAGCATCTTATACATTGTGTTTACTTGAAGTAAAGCTGGAATTCTCCATAGTCAAGTCTTAACAGATACATTTTTATTGTGCTCACACATTGTCCACCCCACAAAAGCACTGTCATGTGCTTACATCAGCGCTCCAAAGTTCACATCTTGACCTTTAGCGTCAACAGCCAGCAGTGTCTTCACCTCGTTCTCCCGAGACCATGTTTCTGAAAATGTGGATCCATCACTGTTTGCTCCAGGGCCTCAGGCAGTGACTGATCCGGTATGATGGTCTGTAGATGCCTGAGGATGAAGAGTGTGACCTTTGGTATGATGACCTTAAACAAGACTCATTGTTTCCTAAAGCTCTTTGGAGAAAATATGAGTATTGTGGCTTTAGAGACACGGACAGAGAATAAGTGTGTGCATATACAGTATCTCACAGAAGTGATATATATTCTGCATTATTTTGATTAATTAATTATTTTTAAAGTACATATACTGTGACTGACTATTGTGAAAAATTGTACCTTAATTAAATTTTAAGTATTGTTTTTCTTCAATATCTGAATCTGGAGGCAATGTTAAGTTGGAGTGCTGATGTTCTGATGGCCTGAGATTACAGAAATATGATCTGGATCGGAGGCCACAGAGAACAATTCCCCCGTTGCCTGAACTCAGCAGGTGTGAATGTAGCCACTGCAAAATGTTGTTAAACTCTGTAGATGATTTCAGCAGAGAGAAAGAAAGAGAGAGAGAGAGAGAGAGAGAGAGAGAGAGAGAG
>NW_015549591.1:1287319-1290844 GCF_001515605.1 Sinocyclocheilus anshuiensis | reverse complement strand
TATATATTCTGCATTATTTTGATTAATTAATTATTTTTAAAGTACATATACTGTGACTGACTATTGTGAAAAATTGTACCTTAATTAAATTTTAAGTATTGTTTTTCTTCAATATCTGAATCTGGAGGCAATGTTAAGTTGGAGTGCTGATGTTCTGATGGCCTGAGATTACAGAAATATGATCTGGATCGGAGGCCACAGAGAACAATTCCCCCGTTGCCTGAACTCAGCAGGTGTGAATGTAGCGACTGCAATTAAACTCTAAACTCTGTAGATGATTTCAGAGGAGAGAGAGAAAACAAAAGATGAATTGTTTCAGGTTGCAAGTTTGAAGTTTGAACCAAAACTGTAGTTAGATTTACAGATTGGCTCTGGGTTCCTATCAGCAGGAGGTCTGCAGGAAAGAACTGCCAGAGTTTACTACTTCCCCACGACCCAGATGAAAGACCCATTGCCCTCACAAGAACAACTAGAAGAGGAGTTTGTAAGAATATATTTATCATTTGGGACTTGGTGATTAAAAAAAATAAAGTATTATTTATTTATTTGTTTTGAATTTCAGTGTGGTTTTTCAGTGCTATAAGGGTTTGCATCCCTTATAACACAGAACCACATAAAAACTGTATCAGAAACTCTGTGACACTGAAATAATAACAAATGATACCATCAATGTATAAATAAAAGTTTTATTTGTCAATTTTCAGTACAGCTGCAGTATTTTCTGGTAGCCTATATGAAATTGCTATACTGTACATCCTATAAATGTGTTTTAACACTGGTATGTATGTATTTTAGTATTTATGATATGCCATTTATTTATTTATTCTTATTATTTCTTATGATTTTTTTTTTCATGAAGTGTGTATGCACATCAGGGTTATTATAGAATTATAGAATCACTATTATATTATATTAATACGTTTGTTTTTTTCTGTGGCTCTAATAAAGTACGTGCTTCATATACAACAGTGCTGCAACAGAACACACTTTCTCATTCTGTTTGGTTTGCTCCTTTTTTTCAATCACTGAACTTCAAACTCATTGACACCACTTGATCATTCTTGAAGTGAACTTTTGACTGTTGGGAGAATAGATTAAAGGTTTTGGACTGCCATCTTGAACTGAACGCAGCGCATCCGGTGTGCGATACGTGAGTTGCCCTAGACGCTGCGCGGCGCTTCTCGTCTGGTGTGCGACTGCCTTTTAGAAATCCAACAAGAAAACAGCACAGCGAGAGTGACTGATATCACCAAAATAATACATAGCTAAATTTAAGTCAAATGAAAATCCTCATTACAAATGCATAATCACACAATCGGTCTGTGCACAAAACCAACACATGCAATGTGTGTTTAATGTAAGCCAACACATCATGACAGCACTCACAGCAAAACAAATTAGCGGTAGACACTTAATGACAAACAAGCAGTGTTTATAATAAAAAATATTATTATTGGCACAGAGTTAAGTTATTTTGTGATTTGAATAATCATTGGTTTTTCAGCCAAAAATTGATAGAGATCCCCACAGCGGGTCGAACTTGTCATAAAGTTAGTGATAACAAGGCCCACCCATTTAGAGAAAAGATATGACTGGTCAATTTTTCTGTCATTTGAAATTACTCTCCCATTGATTTACCAGTGCTTGGGTCTCTGTAATTCCATAGCTGGACCACCAATCACAGATCCGCAAGCGCGAGGAAACATTCTAATATGGAGAAGATAGGCATCATTCATGTAACAACGTCACTAAATAGGCAGATTTGAAGAGTTTATTTCCATATAAATTGTATTTATTTTATTTAGATGGTGATTGGTAAATTATGAATTGCTTAAAAATAGAAATTTTGACTTTTTATAAAAAAAAATAATATTTAAAATTTGTCATTTAAAAATATTAAAAAATTGTAAATATTGTTTTTACAATAGTTTAGGCCCATTTCCCCCCATATATATATATATATATATATATATATATATATATAAATAAATAACTTAGGTACTGCACATATGTTGTAATTGTGTTGTAACTACCATCACACTGCATCACATTTACGATTCACCAACATGTACTGGATCAGCTCAGATCCTGTGTCAGATGGCCCACACTGAAGAACATCTAGTCTCTGGATTTGCTAAAGTTTGGACAACTAAATGAGACTAATTCCTTTCTTGTTGTCTTTGGAACGTTTAACGGAGACAGCCATTTTTTGTTGTCAACACTTTGTGCGTGTTGGATTATTGCTGTGATTTTAGATCTAACCAACCACTGAACCTCACATACAACTGTGATGGGCTGTGTTGCATGTCGTTCATATGCCTGCCTCTTGTCTGATTACTAAATCAGACCATCCAGCATTGAATAAAAAATGAATTTTGGTATTTTCCCATAGGATAAACTGACTTGAAAAGGTATTTGATTATGTTTATGTCTTGAAGTGCTTCCTACATTGTCTGATGGGAAGCAGGGAAGATAAACACAGGTGGCAAAATGACACCTTGTTACGGCAAAGCATCTAATTACTTTCAAAATGATACAAATAAGATCATTCTTAAGGCAGGAACATCCCAGTACATGAACTTAAAGCAGAGATTGAGCTGTTTAGGAAACACAGACCTGGATAATTTAGATAAACACACAAACAAGAATTCAATGGACAGCTACATGCTCTTATCAGCAGCTCCTATCACGTTATCAAAAGTCCATTTTAATCTGAATAGCAGACACATCAAGGGATGGTTGAAAAACAGATGAGGAAGGAAAATTTGAATGACAAAGTAAAATACACAAAGACTAAAAATCAATGAGTTCAGTAGGACAATTGTTATTCCAGACAGGATCACAACATCCTTCTGCACACCAGGCGTGACGATGTAACTGAAGGAAACATTGATTGTGCCGGATACATTTATGCCTTGAACGCTATTGAGAAAGCTAACATGACAAACTACAAGCTACTCATTATTTAGTCTTGCCACTTTTTCTTTCTTTTTTTTTCTTCTTTATTTTATAATTATGAATGTTATTTTTGCAATCAGAGCAGCATGTTTGGTCATGTTTTTGTCAGTTTTGTCATGCTACACCGCTAATTTTTAGTAGCTAAGCTACTTTCAAACGTTATAAAAAAACGTATGTTGTAAGAAAAGCAAGGATTGTTGAAGTTTTACAGTAAAATACTATTTTAGTATTTCTACTTTAATGTCATTTTTAATTCAGTGTGTTACTTAACCTAGAAAAGGTACAGCAATTGCAACTTTTTATCTCGCATTTCTGACTTTTTTCTTGCAATTCTGAGAAACAAAATAAGAAATGAGAGATATAACCTGAAAATTGCAACATATACGAGGAAAAATGTCGCAATTATCGGTAACGCTTTAGATTACAACCCGCAAAGAACTACGTAAGTATACTCAATTTACAGTGTACGTTTCTGTAATTATAGTGTACCTATAAAGAACGTACGTGTAGGTATAAGGGAACAATGTGTTACGTTTGGGTAATAAGGGGGTAACAACCAGATATGCA
>NW_015549591.1:1273455-1286460 GCF_001515605.1 Sinocyclocheilus anshuiensis | reverse complement strand
GTAACTTTTTTGTAATTATAGTGTACCTATTCAGTACCTCCGTGTAGGTATAAGGGCATAATATGCGAAGTTTGGGGAATAATGAGGTAACAACCTGTAAAATTACAAATCATTTATACTGTAAGTATTTTGAAACTGGTGCTTCTTCTAATATTACGTGGTATGTATGGCCTAAACAACAATCTTATGTTTGGGAATGATTTAGAAAGACGATATATACTTTTTTAAATTTTATATTGGTATTTTATTATAGGCATATAGGTATTTTTTAACCATGGGGTACACATTGTATTATTAAAGGATGGACATGATGGAGATTACTGAACAACAAAACTGGACATCTAGCGAAATAAGTTAATGAGTTTGTGCTATGATTTATAATTCACGATTCTACTTACCTTATGAAAGCTTATTTGTCAATTTCAGCAACTTCACACCAGCAACATCTCAACACCGCTATCACCAAATAACTTTGCATGATATACCATCAAGGTTCAATGAAGCTTAAAACAAGTTTACCTCTTTCCAGCTGTTCGCAGAAAAAATACATGATACAACATTTGCATTTCAGTGGCTGTATACTGTGGTGTTTTTATAGCAAAAAAAAATAAAATAATAATAATGGGTTTAATTTGCCCATCAAGCAATTAAATTCACTGCCAAGAACGTCCGCACTACAGGTGCTTTCTTCCCCCTTGTTCCATGTAGTTACAGGGTAAATACAACATTTGCGGGCTGTAAATTAAAGTGGTGCTTGTTCTCCCCTTGTCCCATGTAGTTACAGGGAAAATACAACATTTGCAGGCTGTAAATTAAAACGGTGCTGTGACATCGTGAGGGTATGTAACATGTAAGTTAAAGAACCATACCACAATGTCTTGTTTAAGAAAACTTTATTTATTGTTTTTTTTTTTCACTTGTTGCAGTCACATGGAAGGTGCACATTCCAGTGTGACTGGTGTTTGTTGGTGTGGGGTCTTGGTCTTTGTAAATAAGAAAAGGTACATTGAAATTAGACAAATAATGTTTGTTGGATAATGATGATTCTCTTTGTCTTACCTTTCCCTTTGGAGCTTCCTAGTGGGAGGGGCCGGCCCGCAAACAGGAAGCCATATTTATTCCATCCATGGGCGGGGAGGAGCTTACTCACTGAGAGTGTGGAGAATGTTATTTGAATGTTATTTGGGATGCATGTCTTTTAAAATGCACATTGGGTTTCATGATGGAAAATAGTGTGTATTAAAGAAGATGCTAATGTCAATGTTTGTATGATGATGTTGAAGATCATGGACATTTTCAAGTGAAGTTTGGGCTAATTAGATCGTAATTGAAATAGTATTATCATTGGACTGTTTGAATTTGAGGGGAGGAGCCCTTCTTATAAAAGCCTAACTGTTTGGTAAAGAAAAGGGAGAGAGGGACAAAACTGAATCTTAGTTGGATTAGTGGCCAACGCTCTCTTTATGTGAAGGGCCAATCTCCTGTGTAAGTTTTCTTTTGGTTTTGTTTTATTTGTATTTTTTTTTTGTTCGGAAACACGTTGGATGACTTCTGTTCCATTGCTTGATGCATGCCTGAAATGACAATTAAAGCAACCTCAAGAGACTTCAGAGATTTTTGCTTGTTTTTGCCGCCTACTTTGCCACTGCCAAGAACGTCCGCACTACAAATGGTGTCAGAAGTGGGATTGACGTCTCTGTGGGCTAACCATGGGCGGTAGACAAGGACAACTGGAAGTAGCAAGATGGCTGCCAAAGCGCATGCTGTTTCTCAGCGAGTTACCAGGGCTCACCCAGTGTTGTTTTTAGAGGAAGAGGATATGGTGGATGCTGACAACGCGGTAAATGCTGAAGAAATGGATTTGGGGGTTGCTGCATGTAAGGAAGCTATTTTAGACTCTTTCTCTCGGGCTGTAAATGTTCAAGAAGTGGATACTGAACCTGTGGTACGAACCAAAACTGTGAAAGTTAGTACCCCTCGAGATAAAGCAGACCACATGTTGCTGGAACAAGACTTTTTGAATGAAATGAGACAATTTATGCAGCAACAGCAAAGGAATGAGAACATTTTGTTTGAAGAGTTGCATAACTTAAAGGCCACCATTCTCCCAAAGCCCAGGAGTGAATGGGGATTTGAGGAACAAGCAAGTCAATACACCCATCATCATTCCTTGCCTTTACCAAGGACTTATTTACAACCGTTGGGTGGGGTTACATCACCTGCGCCACCTGCATCTCCAGCTCACCCAGTGGATAGTCTACAAGCAACGAGTCAAGTGCAGAGTCTCCCGTTTCGGCGATATCATGAACCACGAATTCCTGATTTCGTAGAGGGAGAAGATGTGGAGAGTTTTTTCGTTCGTTTTGAACGTATGGCCAGAACTTGGGGCTGGCCAACGGATGAGTGGGCCGCTTGAGTGGTGACCTTGCTGACGGGCAAGGCCTTGGAGGCATATGCTGGGATGGATGAGCAGAGAGCTGGTGACTACGAGGACATCAAGGTACGTGGCTGCACATCGGGAACCACCCAGGACTAATAAGGGTACTGTGGGTAAGGATAAAATGGAGGAGTCCAATGATAGCACGGCAGGGCTAGTGGGGAAAAAGCCTCCTGTTGCTGCAGGGCCCTTGATCTGTTTTTATTGCCAGCAACCTGGGCATAAGGCCTCTTTTTGCCCCCTGAGAAAACCCAAGGTAACCAATATGTGCTATGTACCCAGAGATGAATTGTCATGTGAATTGTCGACCCACAGGGGAAAACATAGACATGTTATACCCGTAACAGTAAATGGTCAAACGGCCCATGCACTTGTAGACACAGGAAGTACCCAAACATTGGTGAAGTCTCATTTGTTGAGTGGTGTAATGTTGAATTATGGGGAAACAATATGTTTGGGATGTGTTCATGGGGAAGAAAAGATTTACCCAACTGTTGATGTAACTATAGTTGTGGATAACCAAGCATATTTACTGAGGGTGGGGGTGGTTGTTCCCAAAACTTGTGCAGTGGTGACCCGATCACAGAGTAAAGGTTTGCAGCCCCTCCCTAATGCTCATGCAGATTTGTTTGATTCTGGTAGGAAGGTTAAGAAGAGCAAAAGCGTACGAAGACAAGAAAAACATAGGGGTAAAGATAAGGCCCAGGATAACATACTAAATTTCCCTGGTCCTGAGTCCGATTTAATCGAATCTCACTGGCGGGTCCCTGGCAATTTTGGGGAATTGCAAAGTTCAGACGTTACTTTACAACCTCTGTTTAAAAAAAAATGTGAGGCTGATGGTAAAGCTGTGGGAGTACCAAGATTAGGTGGGGATCGATACATTCTAAAAGACAATCTTTTGTACCTGGCAGACACAGAAAATCACAGATTGGTTGTTCCCAGTAAACTCCATGAGATGATCCTGCATTTGGGTCATACTATACCTTGGTCAGGGCACTTAGGTCAGCAGAAAACCTATGAGCGAATCAGCCAACGATTCTATTGGCCTAAATTGTATCAGGATGTACACGAGTATTGTAGGACCTGTTCTGAATGCCAGATGGTAGCTTCTGTTCGCAAAGCAGACAGAAGTTACCTACAGCCTTTACCTATTATTGGTACCCCTTTTGATCGCATAGGCATGGACATAATTGGGCCCTTAGTAAAGAGTAGTTCAGGTAATCAGTTTGCTTTGGTAATCTGTGATTATGCTACTAGGTACCCAGAAGTGTACCCTCTGCAATCAATACAGGTTAAAAACATAGTGAAGTGCTTGGTTGATTTAATTTCGAGGGTGGGAGTACCTTTTGAAATTATCACTGATCAGGGAACTAATTTTATGGCCAAATTGATGAACTTACTATATAAGCAACTGGGGATAAAGGGTATCAGGACAACACCATTTCACCCTCAAACCGATGGTTTAGTAGAACGTTTTAATGGTACTCTGAAAAACATGCTGAAAAAAATTGTGGATGAAACTGGTAGAGATTGGGATAAATGGATCCCTTTCCTTTTGTATGCATACCGAGAAGTTCCCCAATGTTCAACTGGATTTTCTCCTTTTGAGTTGTTATATGGCAGGCAAGTTCGATGCCCCCTGGACATGCTCAAAGAGGGATGGACGGCAGAAGAACCAGCCCAGTGCAGTGTTGCATCCTATATATTGCAGATGAGGGACAAACTGGAGAAATTCAGGAATATGGATCAAGAAAACCTGCAAGTGGCCCAAAAGAAACAGAAGGTAATGGTATGACAAACATGCCAGAGAAAGAGACTTACAACCCAGGCAAAAAGTACTTGTACTGTTACCTTCAGGTACTTGCAAACTGCTAGCCAAGTGGCAAGGTCCCTACGATGTTAATCGAAAATTGGGCCCTGTAACATATGAGATTTTGTGTCCTGAAAGGAAACGTCCTAAACAGATCATGCATGTCAATTTGCTGAGGGAGTTCAAAGACAGGATGCCTGAATCCAAGTATCAATTGACGATGATGGTGCAGGCAGTTGATGATGAAGTAGATGAGGTGGAAATGGAACCAGTCCGACCATTAGAGGAAGCTCCAGGCCTCTATCCACATCTGAGCAATCATCAACAACAACAGCTAGTGAAGGTACGTCAGTCTTTCCCATCGCTATTCCAAGAAAAACCAGGGCTGACTAAAGTTATCACTCATAGTATCATCTTGAAAGATCCTACCCCAATCCGACAGAAACCTTATAGAGTCCCTGAAAAGATGGTAGAGAAACTGAAGACTGAGGTTAAGATGATGTTGGAGATGGGAATAGTAGAGCCCTCCCAGAATGGTCAAGTACCATACTTCTGGTTCCTAAGAAGGATGGTGGAGTGAGGTTCTGTACAGACTTTAGGAAGCTTAATAGTGTATCCTGTTTTGATTCATATCCAATGCCCCGCATAGATGAACTAATTAAAAGATTGGGTAAAGCACTATGAGATTTTGTGTCCTGAAAGGAAACGTCCTAAACAGATCCTACGTCATCTTGCTGAGGGAGTTCAAAGACAGGATGCCTGAATCCAAGGATCAAGTGACGATGATGGTGCAGGCTGTTGATGATGAAGTAGATTAGGTGGAAATTGAACCAGTCCGACTATCAGAGGAAGCTCCAGGTCTGTATTTACATCTGAGTAATCATCAACAACAACAGCTAGCAAAGGTACGTCAGTCTTTTCCATCGCTATTCCAAGAAAAACCAGGGCTGACTAAAGTTATCACTCATAGTATCATCTTGAAAGATCCTACCCCAATCCGACAGAAACCTTATAGAGTCCCTGAAAAGATGGTAGAGAAACTGAAGACTGAGGTTAAGATGATGTTGGAGATGGCAATAGTAGAGCCCTCCCAGAATGGTCAAGTACCATACTTCTGGTTCCTAAGAAGGATGGTGGAGTGAGGTTCTGTACAGACTTTAGGAAGCTTAATAGTGTATCCTGTTTTGATTCATATCCAATGCCCCGCATAGATGAACGAATTGAAAGATTGGGTAAAGCACATTATATGACTACCCTCGACTTATGTAAAGGGTATTGGCAAGTGCCACTCGAACCCTTCTGCAGGCCATACACTGCTTTCCATACCCCTACTGGGTTGTATCAGTACACCGTAATCCCTTTGGGTTACATGGAGCCCCAGCAACCTTTCAGAGACTTATGGATGGATTACTTGCTGGGTGTGATCAATATGCGGCAGCATATTTGGATGATGTGGTGATATATAGTCGGACATGGCAGGAACATCTAGATCATCTTTGTGATGTCTTACGAAGGCTTCAAAAAGCTGGACTCACTATTAACACCCCTAAATGCTCATGGGCCCAAACCGAAGTGAAGTATTTGGGCTACCTCCTTGGCCATGGTCAAATTAAGCCACAGGTGGGAAAGCTTAAAGCCATTCAAAATATTCCAAGGCCACAAACCAAAAAACAAGTGAGATCATTTTTGTATGATGATGTTGAAGATCATGGACATTTTCAAGTGAAGTTTGGGCTAATTAGATCGTAATTGAAATAGTATTATCATTGGACTGTTTGAATTTGAGGGGAGGAGCCCTTCTTATAAAAGCCTAACTGTTTAGTAAAGAAAAGGGAGAGAGGGACAAAACTGAATCTTATGGCGCTTTTCCACTGCTTGGTACGACTCGGCTCGGTACGGCTCAGTACGGTACGGCACGGCTCGGTTCGGTTCGGCTCGGTTTGCGTTTCCACTGCAGTTTAGTATCGCTTTAGTGTGGGTGGGATTATTCACGTCGTTATAGTTGCGCTGCCTCTACTGCCGCGACTCCTGAAAGGCTGTAAATTAAAGTGGTGCTTTGTTCCCCCCTGTTCCGTGCAGTTACAGGGTAAATACAACATTTGCGGGCTGTACATTAAAGTGGTGCTTTGTTCCCCCTTGTTCCATGTAGTTACAGGGTAAATACAACATTTTCAGGCTTTAAATTAAAGTGGTGCTTTGTTCCCCCCTTGTGTCATGTGTTATGGGGCGAACGAGACACGAGACTTGCGGATCCATTTGCAAAGCTTTAATAGGAGACAGAGACGTGGTCATAAAACAGGCATGGGTCAGACAATGGCAAACAGGTATATTGAGGGCAAGACAGAAGAGTAATCCAAAACGGGCGTGGTCGATAAGCGGCTAACAATATCCAGAGGGCTTGACATGAGGGGTAATCCAATAACACGAGCTAGAGTCCAGGCGAGGTGCAAACACAGTCCGAAACAGCAGGCAAAGGTTTAACTTAAGATAAACAGGCAAAAATCAGGTACCAGGAAATCAGAAAACACGGCGGAACTAGACTAAGACTAGAACTAGGAACTAGAAACTAACACAGGGGAAAAGGCTCCGTAAAGTAGCTATCACACGATGAGCGATAAGCGCTAAACAATACTCGGCAGTGGGAAGGGATCAGAGTGAGTGTTATATAGGGAATGTGTGATTGACTACAGCTGTGTGCAATCAACTGTGTGTGTGTGTGATCAGTGCAGTGGATGATGGGAACTGTAGTCCGGGTGAAGTGCAACAGTGGTGTGGTGCAAGAGTCCATAGTAGTGGAAGAGTGACCTCTGGTGGCGAGCAGACGGAAGTTCATGGACTGGATTCGTGACACCATGTAGTTACATGGTAAATGCAACATTTGCGGGCTGTAAATTAAAGTGGTGCTTGTTCCCCTCTTGTTCCATGTAGTTACAGGGTAAGTGGCTACAACAAATTGCTCTGAAATGATTGTTTATACAGTAGGTCATACATACATACATTATACAGTATATCAGGTAATGTATCAATAAACATGGTGGACTGTTTTATTTAATTAAAATAGTGTTTGCAATTTACTATAGGCCTACTGCCAGGTTAAATTAGCCCAAAATGGGTTTTAAAATTAAAATCACACACAATATGACAACAGTAACAACACAGGCAACAGATAGCCTAATAAAAGATTAAAATGTATTACACCAGTTCAGAAAAAAAGCTTATACAGTTAAACAAATTTCTTTTGAAAAGCTTATTTAAACTGTGTATTATAGCAAATTGACAGGATTTTATTTTAAAGGAACACACTCCAGACAGTTTCAAAGTTGTCCCTCATCTGCGGTTTGATTAGTTTTCTCCTATTTTCCACACATGTTCCCATCTTAAGCATCACAGTCACGGATTTCGTCGCACACAGAACCATTAACTTTTGAACTCACGTGACTTGCTGCATGCTCTCATTCACGTCCTCCACATTCATAACCCAGCAACATCGGGTTACTTATATTACTGATAGCAACCCAAATTGGATCAAATCAAGCCAGCTTCCTAACCCAACAGTCTCAACCCAACAGACTCTACTTTCTGTGTAAAAACAAGGTAGTTATGAGATTAAAAAATGAGAAAGTCTCAGTTGTGAAATAAAAGGTAACAATTATAATAAATTAAGTTGTATTTGTGTATATAAAGTCACGAATTACAAGAAATTAAATCATAATTAATTATTAATTTTATTGATGCTGAGCTGGCTTTATCATTCTGTGATATGAATATTACTTTTTTATTTTATTTATATATGTTATGTCTCTCTCTCTTTCGCTTTGCTATTTTTTGATGTATTTTATTTTATTTACTTTTTATTTGTTTATTTGAAAGAGAGAAAATTATGAAAAGTTCACTGTGGACTGGTGGAAATAGTTTTGGTTGTTTGCAAAATAGTATTTTACACTTTAGTGCCATTTACTCCCATCAGTCTTGGCGTTGAGGATAGAAGCTTTCCCTTGTCACTCTGCTTCAGATTCACTCACTCCTTCAAAGCTCTTCCCCATCAGTTTATATTCTGGTGTCCTACAAATGAGCAAGCTGCCAGAGCATGGTCAGGCCTGTCCATGGTGTGTGTCCTTGGCAGTGTTTGTATGGTGAAATATGGAGCTGTTGTCTGGTTATTATTCGGGAAGGCTGCTGACTCTCTGCCCACTCCTGACTCAGTAGCAGACAGATTCAGCCTCAGCCTCAGCATCGCTGCCTCTCACCCAGCTGCTGTAATCCGAACACAGTCTACGGCACTCTTTCACATGCATATGAAGCCACTCCTCCACCCATAGGGATAGAAGTGGAATTAAAGATGTAGTTTCTTTGTCATTAGTCTCACCAAACGGAAATGTAAAAATGATAATTATTTCCTTAACACTACCATACTATCGCTATGCATGCAGTAAATTTACAGTAATGTGCAGTACTGTAATGCACAGTTTATGCACTGTACCATCCACAAAATACTGGAAATGTAACTGTACCAGTAAATAATGTATAAATGAATAAACTTTAAAAAAACATTTATACAATACTACATATTTTTCGAAAATTTGTATGTATTATGTATGTATGTGTGTGTGTAATTTATTTGTTGTTGTTGTTGTTTTAATACAAAATTAATGCATTAATTTAGCAAAGGCACATTAAATTGATCAAAAGTGAGAGTAAATGCATTCATGTTCTGTGGATATTGTGACTATAAGGCCTCGAGTAATTAACATTTGTATGATATATATTAAAATACAAAACAGTTATTCTAAATTGTAGTAATATTTCATAATATTACTGTAATATATTAATATAATATTATTGTATTTTTAATCAAGTAAATGCAGCCTTATTATTATTATTATTATTATTATTATTCAGAGGTGGAAAGTAACAAATTACATTTACTCGCGTTACTGTAATTGAGTAGCTTTTTTGTTCTTTTTTTTTAAGTAATTTTTAAAATCTGTAATTTTACTTTTACTCAAGTATATTTAGTTTGAAGTATTGTACTTCGCTACATTTTAAAACGCATTAATTACTGAGTAAAAAAAAAAAAAATCTCTCCCTGGAAACCTGCTCAATGTTGTGAGAACATACTCGGACAAAACCCTCCAGTTTTAAAATAACACATTCCAGTCAGTTTCAAAAATCTCTCTCCTCTTCGTTTCGATTAGTTTTCTTGTATTTTCTACACATATTCCTGTCATGAGCGCCGCAAACATGGATAGACTCGTCTCATGCGCCAGCTGTTTCCAGTTCGCACTCACCACATTCACTGCTCCAGTTTTAAAGGAACACACTCCAGACAGTTTCAAAGTTGTCCCTCATCTGCGGTTTGATTAGTTTTCTCCTATTTTCCACACATGTTCCCATCTTAAGCATCACAGTCACGGATTTCGTCGCACACAGAACCATTAACTTTTGAACTCACGTGACTTGCTGCATGCTCTCATTCACGTCCTCCACATTCATAACCCAGCAACATCGGGTTACTTATATTACTGATAGCAACCCAAATTGGATCAAATCAAGCCAGCTTCCTAACCCAACAGTCTCAACCCAACAGACTCTACTTTCTGTGTAAAAACAAGGTAGTTATGAGATTAAAAAATGAGAAAGTCTCAGTTGTGAAATAAAAGGTAACAATTATAATAAATTAAGTTGTATTTGTGTATATAAAGTCACGAATTACAAGAAATTAAATCATAATTAATTATTAATTTTATTGATGCTGAGCTGGCTTTATCATTCTGTGATATGAATATTACTTTTTTATTTTATTTATATATGTTATGTCTCTCTCACTTTCGCTTTGCTATTTTTTGATGCATTTTATTTTATTTACTTTTTATTTGTTTATTTGAAAGAGAGAAAATTATGAAAAGTTCACTGTGGACTGGTGGAAATAGTTTTGGTTGTTTGCAAAATAGTATTTTACACTTTAGTGCCATTTACTCCCATCAGTCTTGGCGTTGAGGATAGAAGCTTTCCCTTGTCACTCTGCTTCAGATTCACTCACTCCTTCAAAGCTCTTCCCCATCAGTTTATATTCTGGTGTCCTACAAATGAGCAAGCTGCCAGAGCATGGTCAGGCCTGTCCATGGTGTGTGTCCTTGGCAGTGTTTGTATGGTGAAATATGGAGCTGTTGTCTGGTTATTATTCGGGAAGGCTGCTGACTCTCTGCCCACTCCTGACTCAGTAGCAGACAGATTCAGCCTCAGCCTCAGCATCGCTGCCTCTCACCCAGCTGCTGTAATCCGAACACAGTCTACGGCACTCTTTCACATGCATATGAAGCCACTCCTCCACCCATAGGGATAGAAGTGGAATTAAAGATGTAGTTTCTTTGTCATTAGTCTCACCAAACGGAAATGTAAAAATGATAATTATTTCCTTAACACTACCATACTATCGCTATGCATGCAGTAAATTTACAGTAATGTGCAGTACTGTAATGCACAGTTTATGCACTGTACCATCCACAAAATACTGGAAATGTAACTGTACCAGTAAATAATGTATAAATGAATAAACTTTAAAAAAACATTTATACAATACTACATATTTTTCGAAAATTTGTATGTATTATGTATGTATGTGTGTGTGTAATTTATTTGTTGTTGTTGTTGTTTTAATACAAAATTAATGCATTAATTTAGCAAAGGCACATTAAATTGATCAAAAGTGAGAGTAAATGCATTCATGTTCTGTGGATATTGTGACTATAAGGCCTCGAGTAATTAACATTTGTATGATATATATTAAAATACAAAACAGTTATTCTAAATTGTAGTAATATTTCATAATATTACTGTAATATATTAATATAATATTATTGTATTTTTAATCAAGTAAATGCAGCCTTATTATTATTATTATTATTATTATTATTCAGAGGTGGAAAGTAACAAATTACATTTACTCGCGTTACTGTAATTGAGTAGCTTTTTTGTTCTTTTTTTTTAAGTAATTTTTAAAATCTGTAATTTTACTTTTACTCAAGTATATTTAGTTTGAAGTATTGTACTTCGCTACATTTTAAAACGCATTAATTACTGAGTAAAAAAAAAAAAAATCTCTCCCTGGAAACTACTGCAGTAGGCTAAAAACTGAGTAAAAAAAAATCGCTCCCTTGAAACTACTGCAGTAAATAATGGGCAGGAGAACAAATTGCCGCTAAATTCACAAGAAAGATGGACGGACAAGACAGGCATTAGTGGTGCGGACCCACCTGAAAACGAAACCCTGTCGTATTCTGCTGAAGTTGAACTCGAAGGAAATTAAGTGAACCACTGGCATATTTATGCTCTATTATGCAGTGTAAGCTGTGTTTGCCTAGGGAGACCAAACTAGCAGCTTATAAAATCTCGACATCGCAAGCATGTATAGGTAAGGTAAATACTTGCATCGTTACATTGATGGTTAAAATGAAGCTTTGACAGTTTAGCAAAAGGATTTGCACAAATTAGCCAAAAAGACAGTGGTGCAGGGTGTGCGATATAAATCGTCTGCGATAATATCATAATTGTTATTTTAACGATGTGCGATTTGATATTATCAGTATTTTGCCAAAAAACAAACAAAACACTCCTACAGATTGCCCTGAAATCTAGTAGATTAGTAGTGCGTGCACGTGCATTTAGAGTGGGTTCTTTCACTGCGTGATTCAGTCTGTTAAAATGCATTTAGAATGATCACAGAATTGAAGATATAGGGGCAGATTATTTACATATTTATTTAATTTCATATAGTAAATCAATATCACTCGAAGAGTGATGTTTTTTCCCCAAAAATCAGCATGATTGCATATAAATTTTTTACAACAGTTCAATAAACAAGCTAATTTAGAGAACTGCATTTTAGACACCAGTTTTTGCTCTATTTCAACAACAAAAATAATTCTAAACACAGCCATAGCACAGTTTTGCATCTCTGAGCAACACGAAGGCGTTTTGTTCCTGAATGAATCAACCGTTTAAATTATTTGGTTCAATCGCAATGACTCACTTATTAACAGTGACTTGCTGACACCTACTGGCGGTTTTAATTTCACATTTAAAGTATCTTTTGATATTTTTTTTTTTAATATAATTTCAAATGAGTATTCAACATTTTATGTCTTATATATCTAAACATTATTTATGCATTTGTAATTGCAGGTTAAATGCATTCATGTCCTGCATTAAACTGTGTGTAAATACATCTAAATGCCACTTCAGATGAAGCTTCTGTGTTTCCTCTGCGCTGCAAAGATGAATTTTGTTGATACTGATTAAATTTGCCTGGTAACAGCCCAAATGTCTTATTATTCTAAATAACTGATTCCTTTAATTAAAAACAACTGGTTTGAGATTTATAGGCCTATCCCAGGGGTGTCAAACTCAGTTCCTGGAGGGCTGCAGCCATGAAGAGTTTTGGTCCAACCCTGCTCCAACACACATACCATGCAGTTTTAATAAGCCTAAATGATTAGATTAGCTGGATCAGATGTGTTTAATAAGGGTTATATCTAAGCTGTGCAGGGCTGTGGCCCTCCAGGAACTGAGTTTGACACCCTTGGCCTATCCCATTTTTGCCTCCCTCCCACTGTTAAAATGTAACTGTCACGACACACACACGAGGATAACCGGAACTACGGAGCGAGGAGACGAGGAATATACGAAACAGTCTTTAATCCATGGAACACAGGGTACATAAACACAGGAGACAGCAGGAAACACATCCACGTAACGA
>NW_015549591.1:1272681-1273066 GCF_001515605.1 Sinocyclocheilus anshuiensis | reverse complement strand
TGGCGGAGCAGGGGACTCGGGAGGCCATGGCGGAGCAGCCTCCGAGGCCGCGGCCCCAGCCTCTACGGCTGGAGCCCTACTACCCCACCCCCCCAAAAAAAAATATTTGGGGACGCTTACGGGTTCCGAGGCCCTCCGCGGGCCATGGCAGGGCACTGAAGCCCTCCCTGGGCTTAACTGAGAATTTGGAGCCTTTCCCTAGGCTTAACTGAGGATCTGGATCCCTCCCTTGGCCGAACTGAGGACTTGGAGCCCTCCCTTTGCTTAACTCGGGATCTGGAGCCCTCCCTGGGCTTAACTGGGGAACAGGAGCCCTCACTGGAGCGAGCTCTGGGGCTGGAGCTGACACTGGAGCGAGCTCCAGGGCTGGCAGGCTTGACTCAGG
>NW_015549591.1:1263333-1272439 GCF_001515605.1 Sinocyclocheilus anshuiensis | reverse complement strand
CCGTGGGCTATACTCGGGAGCAGGAGCCCTCACTGGAGCGAGCTCGGGTGCAGCCCGGTGGGCTCTACTTCGGAGTGTCCGGCAGACATGACAACGGAAGGGCCGGCAGGCTTGAGTGAGCCGTGTCCGGCAGGCATGACAACGGCGCGGCCGGCGAACTTGACTTCTGAGCGGCCGGCGGGCTGGTGTGAGCCGCGGCCGGTGGGCATGACAATGGCGCGGCCAGCGCGCTTGACAGCGGGGCAGTCCTCATACCGTGGGGAGAAGAAAAAGGAAAACAAAAGATTACAAAAAACGGAAATAAAAACACAGGAGAAGGGGCGCCGCTTACTGTCTTGGTCTGGTCTTCTGTCACGACACACAGGTTAACCGAGGATAACCGGAACTAAGGAGCGAGGAGACGAGAAATATACGAAACAGTCTTTAATCCATGGAACACAGGGTACGTAAACACAGGAGACAGCAGGAAACACATCCACGTAACGAGTAGCTAAAGCTAATTTAATGCTTTAGTTCGTAGATTAAATCGCGGGTTGAGGCTAAAACAATAGCTTGTTTTGTATTTACCCTTTTGAATTCAAATCTGAAGCTATTTAGTGCTTTTTGAAACCTTGACTTATAGGCCTGTACATTTGATAAACGTTCTTGGATGTAGTTGAATGCTTTTCAGGAACCGTAGCAAAGAGCATGAAATGCTACAGCTTTCCAAGGTATTTCTTTATCCTCTTATCAGAATTGTTTGCCACAGAACCGTTCAGTGAATTAAGCATAATATAACCTCACTGCTTATGACAAGAACATATGCAAAGGTAACACCAACATGGAAGCAATCAGCACTGAACTGTAAAGGAAGTGTACTTTATTAGAAAGTGTACTAACCATAAAAAAAGGTATACTTTCCCACACTTTGATAACGTCTAGCATCATATAAAGCACACAATTAAAGGGTCTGGTTATAATTGTGTCCCTTCATTAATAATGTTGGGTGCAGGTGTAATTATTTCTTAATTTCTCCACAGGGACAGAAGTCTGAAGCAGAGCATTACTTCCTGAAGGCAATAAAGCTGGATCCTGCTAGAGGAAACTGCTATATGCATTACGGTACAATCTGATTTGCTTCCCTTCTAATTTTTAAAAAATATTTTTTGATATACACTTGACATTTTATTTCATAGTGTCTTTAAATATTCCACCATTTATTTATTTTATTTTTTAATAAAATGTATTATTATTACTATTATTAAATATTTTGTTATTATTATTACTATTATTATTATTATTATTATTACACAGTTACAATTATAGTTGTAGTTATATTATGTTATGCACCATTCAGTCTTTGTTTTTTCATGTTGACTACAAACATAAGTTTTTAAGTATTTATTTATTTTCTTTCTTTCTTTCTACTTCAGTTATACTTGTGAAAATACTTTAGATACCTTCGGACTGGATTTTTCAGTGTTAAACACATTTTTTGGATGATTTCCAGTCTTTGACAAAATAAACATGGCAGCATATTGTGAAGGAGAAGAAAAATCAGTCTTGTCTCTTCCGTGAGGTCCTCCCATTCCTTTATTGCACCAACACTCAATCACAGTCAGTGTTTTCAGAAATATATTTCAATTTGCGCCCTTTGCAGCTGGAGTGAAAGTTCTCCATCTATTGACACGACACCTTCTCTGATTTCAACACTACACCTTCTGTCTCTCTCTCTGTTTTCACTCTCCTTTGCCACCGCCAAACCACATCAGGTCTCCCATTCTCACAAGCACACATGAGGAATCAGATGATTGTGGAGGAAATGGATTCAAATTTTGTTTTCGTTATTATAAGGGACAAAGCTAGCAGGGGCTGGAGTGGATACAGGCAAAGAAAAGAGAGGGTTGGATTACTGACTCCTCGCTCTAACAGACAGATGGCTGAAACTCTCTGTAGTTTCACTTCCACCGCACCTAAAAAGAGGCCACATCTGGTCAGCCCTCTCCCTTTACTCATCTGCCAAAACACAACCGCAGATGTGGCAGCATATATACCTGACAACCTCAACTGATGTAACTGTAGTGCAAGGAGCCGAATGAAAACAATGATTGCCAGGTCTTCAATTAAACCCATGTCTCTTTCCTCTATATTTACCACGGTAAGATGTGCTGGTATAAGGCAGGGAAGATGTTTACGTTTTAAATGAAACCTTCAAGCAAAATCCAGTAGAAATTGTTCTTGCCTCTGCTACCTTATTGATTAAAGTATGTTCACAAAAGTACATTAAATATAAATGCTATTTGTGTTTGGTTTTGGAATCATAAAATCTAACCTTTATCAAAACAGAATTCTGTCTAATAATTCAATTACAGGGTAGTCCAAAAAAAAACAAACAAAAAAAAACGTACTCATGTTAAGAATTGGATCTGCTTTTAGTCATATTCAGTAATGCTTGTCAGACTTGGATGTGTTTAAATCTTCCAGCAGAAAAGCAATTTTAGGTCACTTATTGGATTGATTAAATGGAAAAAAAAAATGTCAAGGCAATAATGACTCATATATATGTTTTTAACAAAATTAATTGAGTGAAAATTAAACACTGGTCTCTAAGTCAAATCCTGGTTTACTATTTTATTTTATCTGATCATTATAATGCGTTTTGAGACTGTTGCAATTTGTAAATGTTATTGGATTCTGTATTATACTAAAGTTAGTCATGCAATTCTACAAAATGTAGTTTATGATTATGAAAAATTAAACATTTAACGTGAAAAAAAATCTGCAATGTTTTAACTGGAAGGTTGCTTAACAACACAACAACAGCAACATTAGAGAACATTCTACGTAAGTTATTTTAGTGTAAAAATAAAATAAAAAAATAACCATTAGGGAATATTCTGTATTTTACTTTTGAAAATAAATAAATAAATAAATAAATAAAATAAACTTAGAAATAACCATTAGTGAATGTTCTACATAAGTTATTTTAGTGTGTAAAAATAATCATAAGGGAATGTTCCATATAAGTTATAGAATGATTATGGTGGGCAAACCAGTACTTTGAATTATAAATCTCAACACACATCATAACACATGCAATATTATAGTGAAATTTGCAGCTACAAACAACTACAAATACCCTACAAAATTTCCTAGCAGGTCACATCAAACTCACTCTGATTTGACCTGTAAAGCATTCTGGTTCGACCTTTTCATTTTCTCATATTTAGTTTTAGTATGCATGTAATTTAGCCCTGGACATTTCTTTTTTCTGTGAGGACGTTGAGAAAGTTTTAGTATATCAAGACAAAGACGAACATTCCAAGAACTGTTAAAGTCAAACTTAAAATCTAGACTCTGCTGGTTAGATACCATCGTGTTCTACAGGGTTCAGAACTCAGTTTGACTTTTGCGTAAGTGAACAGAATTAGTAAAGGAAGGCCACGTTATCTTTGAGGACCATCTAATTGAAGGGTCTGCAGATGTTTGGGGTTGTTAGACATGAGATTGCATTCAGCTGGCAGCCTCCAATCATTTGTATGAGCAATGTGTCATTTCTGATGCCATTTTACAGATCTTTTAACAGATTATGAGTGTCGAATGAAAAGGAATTCCACTGTGCCTTGCTGAGGTAGAGCACACAACATCTGTGTTTTTGAAGTGATATATTCTAATTAATAGCAGGGTAAAGACATTTTCTGTTTGGGCTTTTGACTAGACGTGTAAAAGGAATTTAACGTTGTGCATGTTTAGTTATGTTTCAAGATCATAACTGTACACCTAGATGCTTTGAATTTTTAAAAGCATTTATCCCAGCAGGACCTTATGTAGTTAAAAAATGTGTCCCTTTTAAAGTGTATTATAATCACGAGAGCAATAAAACACACATTTGAGCGAAAGCACCACTTTTGAGCACAATATTTCAGTTCAAAAACCTTTATTTTATTCACTGACCATCACTAATCGAGTTTAAGTAGAAGTTAAATGTGCTAAAATAGAAGTACAATTAGTTACGGCCATTGAATCTGACATTCCTTTTGTCTGTGTTTGTGCTTTGTACATTAGTGTTGGGAATTTTTCAGTGACTGTTTTTGCAAATTATTGTGTTTTTGAGCGAGTCATTGACTCATTAATTCAAACAATTCATTAAAAAACACAGAAACAAAACAAGCTACCGTCTATATGAGTGAGTTGTTGAATCATTCATTTAACTAATTCATTGCAAGCTGCTCATTCATTCAGACACTAAACAAAGTGACTGGTTATGTCCAAAATTGCATTCTTTATGAGAATGTACTTATTTTTGAGTAAGTAATTACTTCACAACTGTTAAAAAGTATTATATAAAAACGTGTTCTATATAATGTGAATGTGTGTAGTATGGATTGAATCCAGACATAGCAATGATGTCACTAGCTGTGTTTCCATCCAAAGTTGCAAATTTAACTTAAGTGCAAAATTGAAATATCGCATAAAACATCTGCGAATAAAGCAAATCAAACAAGTCAAAGAGAAAAATATCATCACTTCCTGATAAACTGCCACTAAATATCACTAAGAATAGTAGGATAAGACACTTAATATAACAATTTTCATATATAATAAATTATTTGTGCCTACGAGTGAGCAGATGAAACATAATAAATGCATTCATTGCTTTCGGGGGTGGATTCCTGCCGTTTGTGAATGCAGTCGTGTAAGACAGTTCTGCGAGGCAGTTATACAGATATACTTTTATGAAAGCATGCACACTTCTGAATGGCATCAGAAGTAATAACTCATAAAGTAATTATCATTAAAATATCATAAGTAGTTTTTGTCTTCTGTTTGCCTTATGACTATAAATTCGGACATACTATTCGGCTCACTGATTTTCACCTAAGGTTGACTATATAGTAGGGAAGTGTGCAATTTCTGATGCAGTTACTGTCTTTATGAGTGAATCATTGGCTCACTCATTCAAACACTGATTAATTCAGGAGCAAAACAAGTTCTGTCCATGTGAGTGAGTCACTGAATCCTTCATTCTACCAATTTATTCAAAAATACTCATTCATTCAGAAACTTTGTGTATCCGAATCATTCACTCTTGATTTGTTCAAACACACTGAATTATGCTTCAATTTGGATTTTGAAATGTATACAAATCCATTTGAATTGAGCTTGTGTTAAAAGACAAGTTTCACGTCTCTCTCTCTCTCTCTCTCTCTCTCTCTATATATATATATATATATATATGAATTGATTTCTTTCTTTCTAAAATCCCGCCCCGATAAACATGCCATTCTTATTCATCTGAGGTGAGAAAACCTCATTTCACATTCCAAGGTTTACTCTCTAAACCTCAACTTACCCACAATATAGACAAAGGCCGGTGCTCACACAGCCTGTCTCACATAAACAAATAAAAGTAAATCTTTCCTCTTCAAATGTATTCTTTTGAGGTAAAAAGCAGCTCCTGAAGCTTGACAACAGCGACATGATTTCACCTCTGAGCAGTTCCTGCGCTGACAATTAAGATTTAATATGATAGATTTTTTCCCACACGCTTCACTGATCAGGATTAGACACATTCTCCTTGATAGTAAAGATCTGAACGCTTATGTTGTTCACTCTTAGCCCTGCCTGACATCATTTCATTTAGCACAAAGCAAAACTTCACACTCATTTTTAACATATTGCATATTTACACAGTAAAATGTAAAAGTTTCATCATCCAGACATTGTCTGTGGTGGATCTGTCTTGAATAACTTGACAATCCTATAGTTTATAATGTATAGGGAACAAATGTGGGAATTATGATCGAGTCTTTGGTTGTTAGGTGGTTCTGAAGAAGCGGTTGGCATATTTATGTGATTCAACAGTCTACAAATCTCCTTAACAATCACTACGCAAGACACTTCTAATGCAAACGGTCTCATTGGGAGTTTCAGCAGCATGGCGGTGCCCATATAACCACAAGCATGGGCTCATTATTTTACATAAAATCCAGAGATGATGCCAGACTTTCCAGCCCTGAGCACTTGCCTCGGTTCCAACACGTGGAACAAGAATACAGCCCAACATCAGTGTGAGGAACCGTCGCCTTGGAAACATGGGTATCATTGCATTTGACTCTAAATCCTCAAATAGATTGAAGGTGTGTCATCTTTGGTTTCATAACCCCACTGAACATCAATGATGTCACAATCAGCTCTAACGAGCACAATAAATTATGTCATACATGGTTTCAATTTTCACAGTTGCTAGTAAACAGAAAACAAAATAAGGAGAGTTATATTGCAAAGTAATTGATGTGTAAGAGTCCGCTAATTCAATGCCACAACTTAGTTTGAATCAGTTCTAGTTTGAATTTAGTTTGAATTAGTAATATCCAAATGTTTTGAAGCAAAACTATGTTCATGTGTGTCGTCATGTTATATTATAGCTTTTTTTTTTGTAAAGAAAACAAACAAATACAATATATGTTTATTTAAAAAAAATAGCTTATGCAAAATATATTTATAAAAAAATAATTGGACATAACTAATAAGGTGTTTAAGTAGCAAGCATAATTATTTTATTATTTTATTTTATTTTAAATATATACAGAGATATAAAAAAAAATAGCTATGCAATGATATATAATAGAGAACTAGATCATGACATCATAAAAAGTGAATATGAATGTAACTTATTAAAAAGTTACATTCATATTCATTACAGTAGCGAACACCCGATCTGCAAATGGACAAGACACCAAAACTTACGTATTACAAATGTCAAAATGGTGCTTATTCTGAAATCTGAATAAAGATATATGCTTTGAAATGTATCTTAATTGTCCTTAATATGCGCATATGCCTTAATTG
The DNA here is from genome assembly GCF_001515605.1 of Sinocyclocheilus anshuiensis. Lineage (NCBI taxonomy): Eukaryota > Metazoa > Chordata > Actinopteri > Cypriniformes > Cyprinidae > Sinocyclocheilus > Sinocyclocheilus anshuiensis. Next base: position 1,265,608 of record NW_015549591.1, on the reverse strand, counting down.
TCCTTGTAGTTATTCACTGGAAATATTTCCAACATTGCGACGGAACCAATTAGCCCTGTACCGAACCGTGAATTTTGTGAACCGTTCCACCCCTAATATATATATATATATATATATATATATATATATACTTTTTCAAGTTTAAAAAATCTATTTATTGTATTTGTGGTGTCAGTGCCAAAATTGTAGGTGGACAAGTCAAAATCTGAACCTGACTGGTCCAATGTGACCACTGACTAGGCTAAAATGACCTTTGACCTGAACTGAATCCAGCATATAAGCCCTGGCAAAGACATCCTTGTTTTATTAGAGCTCATCTTGTCATTTTCCTGTAAAACCCCAGTTTATAGGTTCTATTTGTCACTGCAGCAAGTGACAGACCAGGAAACTTGAGCGTGTTGAACTGAGGTTCCATCTACACTCCATACAACATAATGGTAAAGCAAAAAACAGGTTTTTAAGATCTTTGCAAATGATTTAGTTTGAATTAGTAATATCCAAATGTTTTGAAGCAAAACTATGTTCATGTGTGTCGTCATGTTATATTATAGCTTTTTTTTTTGTAAAGAAAACAAACAAATACAATATATGTTTATTTAAAAAAAATAGCTTATGCAAAATATATTTATAAAAAAATAATTGGACATAACTAATAAGGTGTTTAAGTAGCAAGCATAATTATTTTATTATTTTATTTTATTTTAAATATATACAGAGATATAAAAAAAAATAGCTATGCAATGATATATAATAGAGAACTAGATCATGACATCATAAAAAGTGAATATGAATGTAACTTATTAAAAAGTTACATTCATATTCATTACAGTAGCGAACACCCGATCTGCAAATGGACAAGACACCAAAACTTACGTATTACAAATGTCAAAATGGTGCTTATTCTGAAATCTGAATAAAGATATATGCTTTGAAATGTATCTTAATTGTCCTTAATATGCGCATATGCCTTAATTGTCCTTGTAGTTATTCACTGTGTTTATCTAATTATGTTTGTTGAATGTTGTTTTTATTCACACAGTAGGATGCAAATGTTATTTAAACGTTGGTTAAATTAATAATTAATTAAAAAAAACATATAACACTATGAAAACTGTAATTGTTGTAAAACACCACATATTGGGCTATCCTAAGAGTCTGAAATAAATATTGCTATATGAGGACAGAAAATACATGCATCATAACTCGAATCCAATACATAGCTTTCTTCTGGTATATACAGTGCCTTACGAAAGTATTCATACCCCTTCATTTTTTCATGTTTTGTTATGTTGCTGCCTTATGTTAAATTGCTTTAAATTACGTTTTCCCCATATCATTCTACACTCCATACACCATAATGACAAAGCAAAAAACAGGTTTTTAAGATCTTTGCAAATGTATTAAAAATAAAAAACTTAAATAATTCCATTGCATAAGTATTCACACCCTTATCTGGGACAGTTGAAATTCAGCTCAGGGGCATTCATATTGCTTGTAGATGTTACTACACTTCGAATAAAGTTAACCTGTGGCAAATTCAGTTGAACTGGTATGATTTGGAAAGGCACACACATCTTAATAGAAGGTCTAACAGCTGATAATGCATATCAGAGCAAAAACCAAGCCCTGAGGTTAAAAGAACTGCCCTTTAGAGCTCAGAAACAGGTTTGCGTCAAGCCACACATCTGGGGAGGAGTTCAGAAAAAAATTCTGCTTCATTGAAGGTTCACAGAAGCATGTAGCCTCCATTATCCATAATGGAAGATGTTTGCAACAACCAGGACTCTTCCTAGAGCTGGCCTCCTGACCAAACTGAACAATTGATGGAGAATGGCTTTGGTTAGAGTGGTGACCAAGAACCTGATGGTTCTGGTGCCTGATGCTGGTGTGGCCAGATGCAATTCTCTCCTCAGTGAAGACACATGCAAACACACTTGCTCATCACCTGCAGAGTACCATCCCAAAAGTAAAGCGTGCTGGTAGCAGCCTCATGCTGTGGGGCTGTTTTTCAGCGGCAGGGACTCGGGGACTGTTCAGAGTAGAAGAAAAGCTCAATGCACCAAAATATTGAGATAGCCTTAATGAAAACCCAGTCCAAAGCATTCAGAACCTCAGACTGGGCAGAAGGTTCACCTTCCAACAGGACAATGACCCTAAGCATACAGCAAGAGTGGCTTATAGACAACTCTGAATGTCCTTGAGTGGCCCAGCCAGAGCCTGGGCTTGCATTGAACCCAATCAAATATTTCTGGAGAAACCTGAAAATGTGCATCTG
>NW_015549591.1:1262501-1262848 GCF_001515605.1 Sinocyclocheilus anshuiensis | reverse complement strand
AAATGTGCTGGACACATCTGAATATTTGGGTTGATCTGTTCTGGAACAGTGTTGTAAATACAACTTAAATACTGATTTCTAGTTGTGTCCTCTTTTGGAAGACCAAACAAAGTAGTTTAGCTTTCACAACAAAACACACAGTGTCTTCACGACATGGTAGCGGTGGCAACAATACTACAGCGAGAATAAAAGCTATGCCTTCTTTCTTTGCGTGAACATTTGGGCGGCGTTATGCAACTCTTCCCACACTGTGATGTAGACATGTGGGAGCGTGTTTGAACGAGGCATTTTAGGTAGGCGTGGTTGACTCTTAACTTTTATAAAGAATATCTCTTTGGGTTTGAGAC
>NW_015549591.1:1261948-1262324 GCF_001515605.1 Sinocyclocheilus anshuiensis | reverse complement strand
ATTTGGGCGGCGTTATGCAAATCTTCCCACATCGTGACGTAGACATGTGGCGGGGGGGTGTTAAAACGAACCGTTTTAGGTAGGTCTGGTTGACTCTTAACTTTTATAAAGAATATCTCTTTAAAGAAGCAATATTTTAAAGGTATTTGAGACTTTAGTCTTTGCAACTTTACAGATCTTCTTTATGCACCAAGAGCTTGTAACACTCCAAAGAGCAAGGACAAATTTAAATCGCATCATATGACCCCTTTAATGGAAGAAGTTTGAAACAACCAGCACTCTTCCTAGAGCTGACCTCCTGGCCAAACTGAGCAATTGATGGGAAAGGGTATTGGTTAGAGTGGTGACCAAGACCATGATGGTCACTCTAGTTGAA
>NW_015549591.1:1261441-1261791 GCF_001515605.1 Sinocyclocheilus anshuiensis | reverse complement strand
CCATGATCATATATGCAGATGGGAGAAATCTAGAGAAGGACAAATATCACTGCAACACTCCACCGATCTGGGATTTATGTCGGCGTGGCCAGACTCAATCTTCTCCTCAGTGAAGACCAGGGCTGGGAAGGTTACTTTTAAAATGTATTTCACTACAGATTACAAAATACATGCTTTAAAAAGTAATCAGTAATGTATTTTGTTAGATTACTCAGGTTTAGTAACTTAATCTAAATACTTTAGAATACTTTGAAATACTTAAACTATACACAAAGAAACATATTAATGTCTTGTTTTTATGTTTTCCAACTCTAAATAAAAGTGACATCTACCAGTCATAAGATTTGCGT
>NW_015549591.1:1255838-1261091 GCF_001515605.1 Sinocyclocheilus anshuiensis | reverse complement strand
GCTGAACCGATTCCCCCAAGAAGGCTTACTTTCCTTCAGCATTTTTTCTTTTGATGTTTTGTTAGATTCACTAATGAAAATTTGCAGCACTTAAGATCTGACAAGAGGTCAAATGATTGACATGACAATCCTATCCTGATTATTATTAAATCATCTAAATCTCTGTCATGTTCTGTACTGTTCAAAATATTCTGGGTTCAATCAACAACATTTGTGCCATAATGTTAAATACCACAAAAAAATGCGTTCGACTTGTTTGTGTTGTTCTTCAGAAGCAGCATAACTAGAGTTTGTCTCTCTCCTCACACAGGAGTGGTGGAGCGAGACCATCACACTTACCAGCATTATTGAGCGCGCTGCCGGTGGATGGAGAGACCTGCAGGAGACGCGGGTCAATGAAGGGCGTGAAAGACGAGGAAGACTTGTGCTTCGGCACGGTGGGAGTCTGTGAGAACACAACACAGAGCAGAATAACACTGAACATTTAAGCCTTCTCGAGTTTATTAATTATAATAATGCTTGTAAAAAGCATTCTAACAGCTACGACTAAACACACAGATGACAAAACATGCTGAATGTCTTGATGGTGGTTGGTGGAAAAAAAGGATGAATTGACTGATGAAAACCGCGATCATTACAATTCTAAGAAAGAGAGTAAAAAGCGGGGACATGGATGCAAGCAAACTGAAGGTGTCTGGCTAAATACAAACAAAAGGTGAACATTAATTTCATTAATTTTTCTAAAATATTACATAGTTTTATAGAAGGAGGTTTCATAGACTTGGCAAATTAATTTTTCAAAAGTTTGTATAGACATCTGTTATGGGCGTTCTTGGCAGTGATTCTGAGGCTTTTTAAAATATTGTTCATATCGATATCGGGATTATATCGTATCAACCAAACTAAAGAAATATATTGTGATATAAATTTTGGCTATATCGTCCAGCCCTACGATCCAAAGAAAGAATCTACATACATCAGCAGTTTCTGATCTAATTTCAAAATCTGAAGCAAAAACAGAATGGTCTAACTTTATCTTTGTGAAATTATGCTACATAAAATATATCTGCAGGAAACAAAAACAGCACACTGGTTGATTAAGAGCGCAAATTCACTCTCTGCCAGCAGGTGGCGCTTATGGAACAGCAGCAATGCAGCGTTTCCCTGGTTACCGCTGTAAACAAAGCAGCAAATTACAAATTTTTCTCTAAATAAAAGTGACATCTACCAGTCATAAGATTTGCGTTTTTTCAGTTTTCCACAGCATTTACTGTATATGAACAACAAAAAAATGTTGTGTCATTTAAATCTACCAATCAATATAAATTCAATTTGAATACAATGAATGGGATTCCGTGCTGTTTCATGCTGCATTCCAAGCTTCAAAACGAATCCAAACACACTAAACATATCATAAAAGTAGCCAAAACAACTGACACAGTTCTCCAAGTTATACAATAGATTTGTTTAATGAATGGACCAAACTTTAAGTGATTACTTCACTGATAATCCTCTCTATGGAGACGCGATCGGCACACAATAATCGCCGAGTCAAAATTGACAGGGCTCGTTTCCCAAAACTACGGTCGCAAGTAACTTAATGTCGTTATAGTTCAATATAAGTTAACAACCAAAGTTCGCTAACAGTGCTTTTGGGAAACACATCCCAGATCTATCCAGTTTAATGTGAACCATTTACACTGGTTTCGTTAAACAAAATAAATGATTAATTTAAAAGATTGAATCAAAGGATCATGAACTCGCATTTACGCGCCAAAGATAATCTATTCTTGAACATTTTGAATGAATAAAGACTTCAAGTTCATCTGTAAAGCTACCCTTTGACTTTATAAACTTATTTCATGCATGATTCATATGGATCTGTTAACTGAATGCAAAGTGTGAATTCTAGGAGAATTCGTTGTCATTTTTCAGTTAAATTCTTAGAAATACAGTATTAAACGTAATGATAACCATTCAACACTCAAAATATGAGAAAATAGAAAAACGAGTTACTGGAAAAAAATTTTCAAAGATCAAGAACAACTTCCTTCTAGATGCTTTTTTCAGATTAGATGTTGAATCCTTCGATGCTGATAGAAGTTTTGTTGCAGGTAGGCATTGCATTGCGTTGAGATGTTATGTCATTTTTCAGATTTATAAGTAAAATAGTCTGTGTATTTCCACAAGAGAAATGCATTACATGAATGGCTTTCTGTTGTGTCGTCCATTTTTGTGTCGTGATGATGAGCATGTATGCACTCTCAGTACAAGTTGCTAAATGAACAGGCTGCTGCACACAGTTTTTTTTTCAATGGAGAATCAGTTGCCTAAATATTAAATTAAGAAATGACATTAAAATTCACAAAAATATTCACTTTGGTAATCTAAAATACATTTCGGATGTAACTGTAATTTGATTACAACCTATTTAAAATTTAATTATAATGAAATAGTTACTCATATTTTGTATTTGAAATATGTAATGCCATTACATGTATTTCGTTACTCCCCAGCCCTGGTGAAGACACATGAAAACACACTTGAATTTTGAATAAAAACACCTAAAGGACTCTCAGACTCTGAGAAACCAGAGTCTCTGGTCTTATGAACCTCAATTCCAAGCATCATGTTTGAAGGAAACCACTGCTCATCACCTGAAGAGTACCACCCCAAAAGTAAAGTGTGCTGGTAGCAGCTTCATGCTGTGGGGCTATTTTTCAGTGGCAGGGACCGAGGGACTCGTCAGAGTAGAAGATAAAAAGTAATTTAAAGCAGTTTAACATAAGGCAGCAACATAACAAAATGTGAAAAAATGAATGGGGTATGAATACTTTCGCAAGGCACTCTATACTGTAGGAAAGCAGGTTTGGTTGATGTTCTAGAATGGGGCCGATCAGCCAGATGAAAGGCAACACTGAAGCCTGCATTTTGTCCTCCTAATGCCCTGTTGTGCCATGATTTGCCCTCGGCTGTGTTTGGGAAATGGATCTGTGTTTTTCTTCATCAGCACTGCCTCAGATTTGACTAATTCTGTTTGCCCTCCTGTTGAGCAGTCGGGTGAGCAAAGCCAGCTGAGCACCAGTCACCTACATCTCCTCCTTTGACTGGCAGATGTTCACATTGCAGCGCGATGCCGCCACTTCTCAGCATTCTTCTCATTACTTTACTCATTCCACCAGCAGATAGATTTCAGATATTGAAAAATATCACAGCTTGATCTAAGAACTGATATTTCTTGAAGCAACCTTGAACTTATTGGAAGCCTGTAATCTGCATTTCTGTCTGATATTTTTATTTAAAATCCTTTCATTACAATATGTTTAAAATTAAATATTACATTTTTTTTTCTTATAAGTAGCTGTAGCCAGCATAATTATTCTGCCTGCAGCTTTCGTGTTAAAGGAATAGTTCACCCAAAAATTAAAATTTTCTGAAAATTGACTCATCCTCAGGCCATCCAAGATGTACATGAGTTTATTTCTTCATCAGAACCGATTAGAGAAATTTAGCAATACATCACTCTTCAGTGAATGGGTGCCATCAGAATGAGAGTTCAAACAGTTGTTATTTATTTATTTACATTAAGCCACGTCAGCAGCAGTGGCTATATAAAAACAATTGCATCACTAAATCAATTCAATCAATATCCTTTCAAAATAATGTTTACAATAATTGAACAATTTTGTCATAAAAAGTCAACATACTCAAAATACCAATAAAAGCTAAAATAATAATAATAATAATAACACAAATAATAGCAATGGCAATTATATAGAGTCTTTGAACTTAACATATTACAAGAATTCTAAAATTATTTCAGGACAAACCTTTTTAAAAATGTCCATTAATATATTTTCTGAATAAAAAGTGTCATCTAGTATAATTTAAAAATTGACATTCTATTAAAATATGTTTTATACTCAAATGATTCTTACATAAATCACCAACTGGTTTCTCTCCCCATTTCAATAAATATGAATGAGTGAGTCTTGTGTGACCTATTCGACATCTTGTATACACAACCTGGCCACGTCTATTTTCAAAATAATAACAGTTAACTCCTTGATTTAGTACTGGGTTCACTTCATACAGTTTGTCATATGTACAATCATTCCATTTAATTTCATTTGCCATTTATCATAAATCTAAAAATTCAAAATAGGTTTAACATCAGATGCTGGTATTTTGCATTCTGTCATTTCCAACTGAAGTGATTCCTTAGCCGCTTTATCAGCCTGTTAATTTCCAGCCAATCCCATTTGGCCCGACAAAAAAAACAATGTTAAAGGTGGGGTAAGCGATTTTTCAAAAACGCTTTAGAAAACAGGTTCGGGCCGAATAGCAAAACAAACTTGTAGCCAATCAGCAGTAAGGGGCGTGTCTACTCATGATGTGGAGGAGAGAGCGTTCAGTGCACGGGATGGACATTAGCCGAGCCGAGCGACTACAGAAAGATAGAGATGGCGCATGAAAAACAAAAGAGAAAAAAAGTCTGCAGAACAAAAAAAGACCTAAGGCAATAAGGCAAGAAGTAGGACCCGTGTAAATATCGGATCAGCTTTCCAGTGCTGGAGAGAACTGAAGTAGTGGAAGGCCTGCGATCGGACGCTGAGGTTGCTTTGTTTCTTCTCGATAGGTGAGTAACACCGTGTCTGCACCGCAACAGCTAAAGTCTGTCTAGTACACTGGACACGACAAAGCGACCATTTTGTCGTGTCGCGCCACTCGTGTCCGTTGTAGACATGGTCTAACATTGATTTTGCTTTGTTTCACAGAATTAATCGTTGCCTGGGTTGCGCACGTATGTGTGGGGCGGAGCTATCAAAATAGGGGCGAGACCCTTTTGGGGTAGGGGCATGTTTGTTTTGATTCAAATGTCAACATTGGCTACCAGAAATCACTTACCCCAACTTTAAAATATTGCTTCTTTAAAGAATTAACTTTTCCTATTATGCTAATTGTAGGTTATTCAATTGTCAAAGTATCAAGTGCTTGTAGACAGGATTTAGAGTCTGTACAAATTACAAAAATGACGCTTTTGCTCCTTTTCTATTTTATCTATAACTAAAAGTAATGCACAAGCTTCAGCTGTAAAGTCCAGGTATGCACTTGCAAAAATGTTTTGAAACTACTGCTGCAGATACATACCTGTCTGATTTTGATCCGTCTGTGTACACTGGTATATGAGATGGTAAGCTGCATCTGTTTCTCATGATTTATTTATTTATTTCTCATGTTTTTTGGGATGAT
>NW_015549591.1:1255540-1255730 GCF_001515605.1 Sinocyclocheilus anshuiensis | reverse complement strand
ATGAAGGCACCTATCCCTCCCCCGGAGGAGGGCTGGGTGGAGAATCTGGAAAATCTCGACGAGAGAGCGGCTTTCTCTGTCCCTGGGTCCCAGGAGGGCATGGAGAGTCGCGGACGGACCAGCACCAGACCACACTCATCCGCCTCCATCGCCAGCAGGCAGCAGCGGGCGGTTCGAGAGTGTCAAAAAC
>NW_015549591.1:1254828-1255520 GCF_001515605.1 Sinocyclocheilus anshuiensis | reverse complement strand
GCTGCCCCACTGCGGGTACGGCGGTGGTTCTGCTGGTCCCGCTTGCACGGTATCTGGGTGCCTGGCTAGCGCTACCCAACCCATCTCGTTGGCTTCTGCGGACCATCAGCCTCGGCTATGCGATTCAGTTCAATTGGCATCCCCCAAGTTCAGTGGCATCCGCTTCACGACAGTGAAGGCGGCTGATGCTCCTCTCTTGCATGCGGAGATTGCAGTCCTACTGGCGAAGGATGCAATAGAGCCGGTCCCTCCAGCCGATATGAATACAGGGTTTTAGAGCCCTTACTTCATTATACCTGAGAAAGGTGGTGGGTTACGACCAATCTTGGATCTGTGTGTCTTGAACCGGGCCATTCGCCGGTTACCGCTCAAGATGTTGATGCAGACACGCATCTTCGGGTGCATCCGTCCCCGAGATTGGTTTGCAGCAATCGACCTGAAGGATGCGTACTTTCAATTGTCGATCCTTCCGCGCCGCAGACCATTTCTGCGGTTCGTGTTCGAAGGATGAGCATATCAGTATGAGGTCCTGCTCTCCGGGCTGTCCCTGTCGCCCCGTGTCTTCACGTAAGTTGTGGAGGCTGCCCTTGTTCCCCTGAGAGAACAGGGCGTTCGCATTCCCAACTACCTCAACGACTGGCTCATACTAGCTCAGTCTCAGCATCAGTTGTGTGCACACAGGGACTTGGTGC
>NW_015549591.1:1250244-1254778 GCF_001515605.1 Sinocyclocheilus anshuiensis | reverse complement strand
AGCCCGGCACTCACTGGGTCCAAGTTACACCGGCCTGTCGCCAAACCTTCACCCCATTGTCAGACCTTACGTTCCTCTGGGCAGGAGTGCCCCTAGAACAGGTCTCCAGGCATGCTGTGGTTTACACGGGTGCCTCCACCACCGGCTGGCGGGCCACGTACAATGGGCACGTAGTGTCGGGGGTATGGACGGGCCTCCAACTGCACTGACATATCAATTGCCTAGAGTTGTTAGCAGTGCACCTTGCCTTGAACCGTCTCAAAGGGTGCTTACGAGGCAAGCACGTGCTGGTCCGAACGGACAACACAGCGACCATTGCGTACATCAACCGACAAGGTGGTCTGCGCTCCCGTCGCATGTTGCGACTCACCCGCCACCTCCTCCATTGGAGTCAGAAGGTTCTGAGGTCACTTCGTGCAATTCACATTCCGGGTCTGCTCAACCGTACAGCCGACAAGCTGTCACGAGCTACACTCCCGGGAGAATGGAGACTCCATCTCCAGACGGTCCAGCTGTTGGAGACATTTCGGAGCTGCTCAGGTAGACCTGTTTGCCTCTCCAGAAACCTCTCACTGCCAGTTGTTCTACTCTCTGACCAAGGGAACACTCCGCACGGACGCACTGACACACAGCTTGCCGCGGGGCCTGCACAAGTATGCGTTTGACCCAGTGAGCCTTCTCACACAGATGTTGTGCAAGATCAGGGAGGATGAGGAGCAGGTCCTGCTTGTGGTTCAGTATTGGCCCACTCGGACCTGGTTCCCCGAACTAATGCTCCTCGCGACAGCCCCTCCCTGGCAGATTCCTCTGAGGAAGGATCTACTGACTCAGAGACGGGGCACCCTGTGGCACTCACGTCCAGACCACTGGAAACTTCATGTCTGGTCCCTGGACGGGATGTGGAGGTTCTTGGTGACCTACCCCAAGAGGTAGTTGACACCATCACTTCGGCGAGAGCACCGTCTATGAGACACGCTCACGCCTTGAAGTGGAACCTGTTCATCGAGTGGTGTTCTTCTCGTCAGGAAGACCCCCGGAGATGCCCGATCGGGGTCATGCTTTCCTTTTTGCAGCAAGGGTTGGAGCGAAGGCTGTCTCCCTCCACCCTTAAAGTCTATGTCGCTGCGATTGCTGCTAACCATGACCTCGTGGAAGGTACGACGATTTGTGCCTAGGGTTTGGGCCGGCTGACTCCCAGGTAATCCTGAGGCCCTGGCCCAGCTATGTGCCCAAGGTTTCCACTACTCCCTGCAGGGATCAGGTGGTGAGCCTGCAAGCGCTGCCCCTGGAGGAGGCAGACCCAGCCCTGGCTTAGCTCTGTCCCGTCCGAGCCTTGAGATGCTACGTAGACCGGACACAAAGCTTTAGGACCTCAGAACAGCTCTTTGTCTGTTATGGAGGCCGGCAGAAGGGGAAGGCCATCTCTAAGCAGAGGATGGCCCACTGGATTGTGGATGCCATCACCCTGGATTATCAGGCACAGGTTGCAAGCTCACTCTACTAGGAGTGTTGAATCCTCCTGGACGCTGGCTCGTGGCACCTCGCTGACAGATATTTGTAGAGCTGCGGGCTGGGTTACTGTAGGCCCTGTCGAGCTCCTCCGTCCCCTCGGCAGCCAGACGTGGCGAAACGTCCGGCGCAAGGCCCTCACTTGATGAATCCGTGAGAACCAATAAAGGGTTGGGTTCCATATGTAGAGACCTAAGTGGTTCCATATGTGTAAAGTCCATGGTATAGCCTCAGAGCCCATGTTTCCCCGGCAGACTTCTGCCATTTCCATTAGGGTTACAATCACCTCTAATCTTCCATATGCACCTAAATGGATGTCATATGTGTAAGTGCTTCCGAAACCTCCTTCGGGAAGGATGGGGCTTCCGCAATGTTCCTGTTCCAAGTGGAACGGGTAAGTTTTCCCAGTGTTATCCAATCTTACTGAGTGGGTAGTACTACGATAACGGTGCTGGTCTTCTTGTTGCGAGCCCCGGCCTACACCACAAAGGGGCGCAGGTGGGTGTAGGCCGCACAGGACACTGGAAGGGGCAGCATCCATGGCGCTTTGGTAGGATCCCAATTCGTCGGTCACCGACGTGACTCGGAGTGACCGACTGAAAGGGGACGTCTCGGTTACGTATGTACCCATCGCCACGGCTGCTGTACCACCGCTGAGCGGCCGGGTCACCGGCTCGGCTCCTCAGCGAAAACCTGGTATGCGTTGCACCGGCTGCCTTTTTATGCTCATGATGTGATCAGCGGCAGCTGGATGCAATCATCGCATGCCAATGTGCATTGGCTCGTTTAGTTTACACTCAAAGTGGATTGGTCTCTCTAAGCAAGATCCCAATTAGTCGGTCACAGACGTGACGTCTCCGTTCCCTCCTTCAGGGAACGAGGGTTACATACGTAACCGAGACGTTCCCACTCACACACGCACACGCACACACACACACACCAGACAAGGTGAGTTACAGAAGTCTGAGGCAGTGGCATGTCAAAGTCATTTGGAGAGGACTGGTTAAAGTATGAGAGTCACTACAGTTATTACATGAGTCACTAGGAAAGAGGAGCAACTGGATTAGTTCATGGCCCCAGGACATGATGAGAAACTGTTTTTTGTTTTTTTTAGTGTCTTTTGAGCACCTCAAAACCTCATTAAAGTTCCCTGTTGTTTGTAAAGTTAAAAGAAAAGGCTCTGATGGATAACACCCCCCCTTTTTAAGATCAGACAACTTAACTTTCTTTACTTTCATCCCAATGAGAGATGGCTAAAATGTCGGGAAGCTTTTCCTATCTCTCTCTATTTTTTCTTCCAAAAGATGAAACATTGCCGGTTTAAATATACGTAGAGCCGGAAATAACAATTATGCCTAAATTCTTTATTGATAAATGTTCTTTTGAAGAAAATAATTAATGTTTATTTCCTTTTAAAGAGATTTCATAAATCACAGAGGCCTGGGGGATATTTGGAGGATAGTTTTGAGACTGAAGGCTGACCTGGACTGTTGCATCATGGTTATCATCCTTGAGCTGAATGCATGGTGAATGAACACCAGGACTATGAGGATTTTTTTCTTTGTGATGATTAATTTTGTACTTTCTATTGAACAGATTTTGTGATTATATTTTTTTCCACCCACACAATGAGAGAAACCCACATTCCCATGGTGTGTGTGTTTTTTTTATTTTTATTTATTTAATTTAAACTGAAGGTGGACTTCAGTAAGGTTTAGTTTCCAAAACTGTATTAGTGATTTTGGGTCATTTCACTATTTTCAGTCATATTCAGAATTATTGGTACGTCTGGTGAAAATGAACAAAGAAGCCTGTGAAAATAATTATGTTTTGTTTATCCTTTTGATCTTTCATTCAAAAAAGTCACTATCCTTTATAACCTTTAATCTAACCTTTCAAAAATTCAAACAATAACACAATTGTTTACATAATTGTAACATACTGAAATAAATGTATCTCTCTCTCTCTCTCTCTCTCTCTCTCTCTCTCTCTCTCTCTCTCTAAAGTATATTCCCATTTATATTTACCAATATATTTATTCCCATTTATTATTTATTTATTATGTTTTTTTTTTTTGAGTGGCCAAAGACTCTCTAAGGACAATGCAGAAAATAGTTGAATCTTTGGGTGAAAAAGCCTCACAAAAAAAAAAAAAAAGAAAATCAAACAGCACCTACATCACCGCAAGTTTGAGAGGGTTATCGGAGAGAAAGAGTGAGAGAGAAAAAAAAAGTATCAAGCACAACTATTCAACCGTGATAAAATCAGCATAGAATGATTTCTGAATGATCATGTGACAGTGAAGACTAGAGTAACAAAAAAGCAGTGTTGCCATCACAGGAATAAATTACATTATAAAATATATTAAAATGGAAAACAAAAATCTAAAATCTTACAGACCCCAAACTATACCTTGACATAAGCCAGCTTATTGGGGGGAGTGCTATGTAATTTGAATTGTAAGTTAGAAATTAATTACATAGAAATTAATTACTGAGAGAAATTCGTTACTGTGCCGTTACAGTAACTGTGCCAGTTGTATACAGTCAGTGTATTTCCTTTTTCACATTTATACATCATATATGAATGCATGAATAACAACACTGACTGCACTGACCTCATTTAACTCTACATCCTGTCTGAAATCATGCATATGCCATAAATAATTTTACTGGCACAGCTAAACTGAATGGTTCCATTTTCAAGAGGTTGCATGACACCTCTGCTCAACATTTTAGGAAAAAAACAGCACCAGCACCAGCTTTCTCTGGGATTCTGCACAAGCACTTTCCACAGATGAATAAATCAGCCCTACGTTTGTTTTATTACACATGAAGATCTCTGGTCAGTGGTGCTCTGTATTCATCATTTCATTATGCTTTACTCTGTTACACTCTTTACACTAGTTTTGGTTATGCTTCTTTATCCAAACAAGACTTTGTTCCTTCTTGATTTAATTTAATTTAATTTAATTTAATTTAATTTAATTTAATTTAATTTAATTTAATTTAATTTAATTTTAATT
>NW_015549591.1:1248558-1249306 GCF_001515605.1 Sinocyclocheilus anshuiensis | reverse complement strand
ATTTGTATGAGGATAAACATGACTGTTTCACTGGGTAACACTTTATTATATCTTAAGTATGTTAACACTTTTATATTATTTATATTTAAATAAATAAGAATACACAATTGGAAAAAATGACACAATATTCAGTAAAATAGTCTTTTTCAATTAGATTTATTTTATTTTATTTATTTTTTTTTTCTGGGTCATTGTGTCATTTCACTTTCACAATTAATATTCATTTACCATATAGTGCTGATATGGAAACCTGTTTCCGCCACAGAATGAAGCAATTCCATAATTGCGACTTTTTAGAGTTGTTTACACGACACTGTTTTTTGTTGAAATTGTCGTTGAGATAAAAATTGCAATTACCTTTTTATTTTTTTTAAATGTATGGTGCAGAAACTGAGGAGACGTGCCAATTTGAATGGGCACAACGACATCTGTGTGTGTGTAGTGTGTAGGCTATAGGTAGGTGCGTGTTAAGGAGTTGACACCTTCAAACTGAAGCCAGGAGCGCTGGGTTATAAACCTGTCACCTTTAAATCAAACGAAGGGGGCTGGTGACTCAACGTCTGACAGCCCAAGATTTATTGAACTCTGAGGTGCTTTATACCCTCAGAATATGAATATCTGCAACAGAGAGAATGAAAATGTGTATTTACTTAGCTGCACTGTTAATCCACTATTAAAAGCACTCTGCTGAGGTCAGCCCACATGAGCACATCGCGTGCGGACTTCAGTTTACAGTCCTGCTGAAATT
>NW_015549591.1:1244904-1248494 GCF_001515605.1 Sinocyclocheilus anshuiensis | reverse complement strand
TAAACTAGTGTGGGACATTCAGACATCTATGAGAGAGAGGATGGTTCATCACAGCAAGAGGGGCTGGGATAGATCCAGAGGACATCAATAGCCATCTTTTCCATTACTGTGCCTATAATTCCAACAGGTTCTCACTGTGAAATACTGACACAGAATATTGTGAGAGATTAATTTAATTTTAGATTCATTTCAGGGGTTCCTTTGGCACAGGGCTCTTGTCCAAGCATCTTGTCCAATATTCCATACCAATTTTGTGCAGAAGAATTTATGCAGATGAAATATTAAAATATGAAAGAATTTGCTGTATTATTTGCATTTGCTTATATCTGTCTTATTTTAACCGATACAAAAAAAAAAAAGGTAAACTCATGGGGGAAAACTTGTAATCATGTAATCCAGATTCATAAATCAGAGACTGTCTTTATGAGTGAGTTGTTTGAATTGTTCACTGAATCGATTTATTTAAAATGGTGATTCATTCAGGAAAAGGCAAGTTACTTGTTCAATCCAGAAAGGAATACTAGCATACTCTTACTTATTTTATATTATATTTAATAGGCAGACATAGTATATGCTAGTAGGGATTCTGAATTCAGCAAATGCGTTAATGAATGACTTCATTGAAAGTGATCTTGAATCTTGAAAGTTTTTTTTTTTTTTTATGTAGAAGAGAACACACTATATTGTATATGTGTCTTATTCTGTCTTGATGTATCGCAACTCATAGATTGTATAATGTAATGCTGTAGCATACGGGCCATCTAAGTACAAAACAAAGTGAATAAATGCTCAATGGTTCCACATCCAAATTGATTAGCTATTGAAAAAAATCTAAAAATTGTATACAATAGGATTGAAATGCACACACACAAACAAACAACTCTCATTTGCTAAACAACACAATACATGTTACATGATTCCGTAAAAAATAATAATATTAGTAATAATAATAATAATGATATTAAGAATTATAATTTTGGAAAAAAAATACATATATTTGGCATTCAATGCTGAACTCAAATGGTGTTTTCTGTTTCTACATCCTAAATTAAATGATTTCAGCTGGATTTAATAGCATACGTGATACAGGCTAAATGATAATGAGATTTTAATGTAATAAATGTATGTAAAATACATATAGACTTGTATCCCAAATCCAAAGGGTGTGTCTTGTTACTGGTTTCTAACAACATTTTGATGGTGGTTTTAACCATAGAACTATAATAGAACACATACTACTGAAAATGAAACAAATACATACATTTGTTTAAAATAAATACAATCTTCTATCTCAGCTTCAAAGGCGGTGTTTTTTTACAGATTTCTCAAAAAAAAAAAAAAAAAAAACATTTTGCAGGTGTTTTCATTGTCAAAAGAGAAGCAGAAGTCATGCTATTCACATTCAAGAATAGCTTGTGAAGCCTTCAAAGGGGTCTCCAGTATTACTGCCCCGTCGAGGAAGATGTTGCAGTTGTTTTGACAGAGTTTAAATTTTAACTTTTAATAAATTCATTTAAAATCAATACAGTCTTCTTTTTCAACTTCATAAGGTGTCCCAAAAGAACATTACCATGCAGGCTTAAGTCTCATATGTAATTCAGGACAAATGCTATTGAATTAAATTAAAATATGTTAATAAATTAATTTAAATGCATGCATTTTATTAAAATTTTAATTTTGCTGTAGACACAGAAAAACACATGCCATTGAAGTTCAACTATTAAGAAAAAAACTGTTTTGATGTTTGTTCAGGAGTCCCTTGTTTGTCCTGAGCAGTTAAACTGTCGAATGTTCTTCAGAAAAATCATCCAGGTCCTACAAACTCTTTGGTTTTCCAGCATCTTTTGCATGGTTGAACCCTTGCCATTTTGATATCTTTTCACACTGATGACAGTAGTGTGTTTAGGCATCTCACAAACCACGGAATTTCTACTGAGCGGGTTTAAACATCCACTGATGCTGCAGAAGGAAACACAATGCATTAAACTACGATGCATAAAAACTTTTTGAATTTTGAAGATCAGTGTAAATTGTACTAATTTTGTCTTCTGGGAAACATATAAGTATATTCTGTAGCTTCTGACTAAATTATTATATTTATTTTTATTTATTTTTCTTGTAGACTATATGTAAACATCTTTCATGCAAAATATCTTACTCAGGACAGTACTAAAAAATAACATGCATTTTGTTTGATCCCTCTTATTTTTGTAAAATAATTAACATTTTGCAGATTCTGCAAGGGGTATGTAAACAACTGTATATCTTCATAGATGTAGCGAATCAGCTCATGGGGAAATATTAGTTCAAACACACCTTTGTGAAAAGGCGCAAATGATACCTAATGTATCAACTAATAAGACTCAGTTTGAATACTTGTCTGTCTGAAAGAGAGGCTTGATGCAATCTGAAGGCTCACGTGGGGGGCCTGGTGTCGTTGCAGACATCCTGGCATCCAGTTTATTGGGTGAGGGGACTGTGACGATTTGTTAATCTAATGAATAACTGATTTGTTAAATCAAATGAAAAATTGTGTGTTTGATTGGTCGAGACGCTACATAGAACTATAAGCCAGAATAAACCCCAGTAGTGGGGTCAAATGGGCCTTTTGTACAATTTTGTGCTATGACAGCTAGCAAATGTTTATATTTATTCACTGTTTTAGAATCACCCCGCTAAACATTAGACGTCTGACGGACGTGCAGATGATGTCTATATTGCGTCCGTCGGTCCAAGACCAATTCTGCACATCTACGTGCAAACTAGGTCCGTTTTTTTGGACGTCTAACCAAGACCCCATTTGGATGTCAATATGCAGTTCAACATTTGAACGTCGGACTAGATAACTTTTTTGGACGTCTAAGGCATGTGCAGGAAATTGACATTATTAATGAATGTAATATTTATTTTATTTAAGACAAATATCAACATTGTTGTTATCAACATGGTTAATTAATATCAATATAGGTTATTTGTGATGGAACATTATTTGTTATTTAATTATTTATTTATTGAGTACGTGTTTTACATTTTACTGTTTTTTTTCTCTTATTTACTTGTTTATTTTAATTGTCTCTGGACCGGTGTTATTTAATTATTTAGTTATTAAGTACATGTTTTACATTTTACAGTTTTTTCTCTTATTTACTTGTTTATTTTAATTGTCTCCGGACCGGTTTGTGTCATATCGTCTCCGATTGTGTTTAACATGTTATCAAGGCAAATACAACACTGTAGGTTAGAAAATGAAGCATTCCAACTTTTGAGTTAGCCGAAAGCTAACATTGCAGCGGTGGAACTTGCGTTTGATAGGCAGCACGTCATCATAACCCAACCAGTAAACGCCACTCTGATTGGCTGAGGCACCACGTCATCATAACCCAAACACTAAACGCCACTCTGATTGGCCAAGGCAACAAGCATTCGGCGCGTACTGCTGAAGCAAGTGGCTGCTCGGCTCTGTTCAGCTTCCATCAAATCAAAGTGATCCAAAATCATCGTTTTCTACTCAGTTGAAGGTAGGTTCGGTCCGCTTAGTTAATTTGATGTATTTATAGTGTTAGCTGTTTTAATTAGCTTTGTTGTCTTAA
>NW_015549591.1:1233153-1244859 GCF_001515605.1 Sinocyclocheilus anshuiensis | reverse complement strand
ATTGCATCTCTCAGTGATTAACAACACGACTGTATTCCCTTCCAAGATATACAATATAATCATATAACGTGTAGTTTGATCTGTTTCTTTGAGAGTTCATAGCACAACGCGACTGTATTCACGTCCATCATAAAACGTTACACACTATAATCATGCATTATGTAGTTTCAAAACAAGTTATAATGTGTTTTAAAAATGACTGAATCTAATATTTGCAATATTCTGCAATTCCGTCTGCGTTTTCTGCATCACGGAAACCCTAATTCTGTTTGTTAACAGCAGGTGTTAATTCATCACTTCTTTATCTCAGTTAACTTGAACACTGAATAGTATTACTTGTTTAACACTGATCTTCAGTGTATAGATAATCCACACCATCTCAATACTATTGAGTATTGTAAAGCTTTAGTTGGGTGTTTCTTTTGTCTTTCTGTCAGGTGGTGTGTGGTGTCTCCTTCATTTTGGACATGGAGTGAGGTGTCCTGCCCTTTAGGAGCACCTAAACAAGGTGTTATGACCTCATCCTCCTTTTCTTTGCACTTGCCCGCAGAGACAATGTGCCTGGGACCCCACATAGTTTCATCAGTGACACTGTTCCTGGGACATCAGATAGTATTGACTTTGACACTGATGTGGACTATTGGTCTACTGACTCAGAAAATGAATCAAATGATGAAGCTGAGGTGACCAGCAGCTTTGAAGGTGACCTAAGACAGTGGGCTTTAAACCACAAATTGACACACAGAGCGCTTAATGGATTATTGTCCATATTAAGAAAGCAATGGCACCTATTGCCTGTGGATTGCCGGACATTACTTGCACCACAGTGTAACACAACAGAGCCTAAATGTGGCGGGCAGTACAGCTTACAAATATGGGGACTTGGTGTATGACTGCAGATTGCCTTTTTCTGTGTGTATTCTTTGTAAAGAAGACACTCTAAGCTTTCAAATAAGCTCAGGGTGTTTTTTGGTATTTTCGCCTAAATTTGACATACCCAAATTCAAATGTTTACCCTACACACATACAATGGAGGAAATGAAAAAAAATGGTGTCATTTTTGGCTGTTTGGGCTGACTGAAGCAATCGTGCAAGTAGGAATGTGACACATCTGAATGTTTCCTCAGAGGTATCAAATTTAACATCGCGATTCTATTGAAGGTCATTCGATCTGTGATTGTCACACAATCAGATAAACTACATAGTCAAATTCCTGAGAATAAGAGCTTTCTTGTGATATATGACTTGACTGTTTTGTGAAAAATATAAAAAATACACATTCTTCTGAATAATTCTTCGCAATCATTAGGCAGAAATTTGTGTGGGACGAATACATTTCTAAGCTTAATTTTACTGCTTTATGTATCATGAAACCAAAAGTTATGTATTCTTTGTAAAGAAGACACTCTAAGCTTTCAAATGATACCATATATGAGCCGATACCATGTACGGAAGGCTTTGCAAATGAAGCATAAACATTTTTACGTGATTTTGGACCTGTATCGAAGTCCGCGGAGTTTAAGTAGTTTTAAGTTAATGGTGTTTGTGGTCACAGTTTCAGTCGCTGATCCTTTATGTCAGATACGACTGACTGACCAATATTGACTAGCCTACAACTCTGATAAGATTCCTAAAAGTTTCACACCTACAGCACACATTACAGACATCGATGCACAAACGCGGATATGTTCTACATGTCTTATAAACTCCTTGATTTCGCTTAAGCAACTTTAAATATAATATGCATGCTCAATAAACTATTGTAAAATGTATTTACATCACTCGACAGAAAGGTTTTTTTTCTGGTTTTAATAAAATGTAAATTAATAACAGTCATACTAAGCATATTTCCAGTACGTGCCTCAGGCTTGCACAGTATCGTCAACTCAGTCAGAATCTTCGGTAGTCCTCGGCAAACTTCGCCACGGCTCATTCGGTTCTTATTGAGTCCTCTGTAATCCTCAGCAAACTTCGACAGTTGGTTGAACCAGCTAAATCGGTTCTTTTCGAGTTGGACATGGCACTTCGGGCTGTGCGTCCTGCATCATCAACCCGGAACTAAAGTTCGATTCAGTTCGATTTGTGAACCGGCTCGACCGGTTACTTCCTGAGAACCGGCTCAAAAGAACGATTCGTTCAAAAACCTAACATCACTATTCTGCATGGAAATGTTCTTCTAGGACCCAGTACCAAGACACACCTTTTTGAAGTTGAAATAGAAGACTACATTGAATTTAAATTAATTCATTAAAAGTTTGAAGTTAAATTGCCAAAACAAATGCAATATCTTCCTCTCTTCCTAATACTGGATACTCTTTGGAAGGTTTCGCAAGCGATTCTTGAATGTCAATAGCATGACTTCTGCATCTCTTTTGACAATGAAAACACCTGGACAATGTTTGTCTAGGAATCTCTAAGACACAACCTTTCAAGTTAAAATAGAAGATTATATTTATTTTAAACTAAATTATGTATTGGTTTCATTTTCAATAGTATGTGTTCTATTATAGGTCTGTGGCTAAAACTACCATCAAAATGTTTGTCTAATCTGTAACAAGGTTACAAATTAACTTATTGAAAATTGTGCATTTCAAACTCAAGTCAAAACAACTGCAAAACAACACCTTTTTTTTAATTTCAATAGTATGTGTTCTGTTATAGTTCTGTGACTAAAACAAATATAAAAATGTTCTTATAAAAACCAGTAACAAGATACACACTATAAAGCTGACACAGAAGAGTGTATTTAATTTATTCTGTGAATGCAACCACCATTTAAAATAGTCTCACAAGGACCTGGAGTAGGCTTACTGCATAACATTTGGATTATGGAATGATAATGATTTTTAAAATTGTTCTTTATATTATTAATATGTATTAATAGTAGTAATAATAATAATAATAATAATAATAATAATAATAACCACAACCACTTTCACATATTTTGTTTACAGTATTTCTTATTTAAATTCAAGTGAGCTTTAAAAGTGTTTGTCTGTGTATCCTTCAAAGACCTTGGTGCACAAATTGCTCTTGTTTGGTTAACTGTAAATAAAATCGTGTTATCCTTCCACATATACTTTGTAGACAGTCCCTACCTGGCCTAAGAGCTAGCGCCACTGCTGGAGCCTTTATGCCTTGCAACACATTGAGGAGGATTAAAACAAATAAACTGCTTTGTGTGTTCAGTTCTACATTCTAATACTTTTCCGATAAACCAATCCTTTATACAATTATACTCATCCACTAAGAATTTATTGAAGTTTTACATGGCTGAATATCTGTCTAATATCCAACATCAAACGTTGAACCAATTGGTAGTGAGCTGTTGTGTGAAATCTGTGAGATGCCAGATGCCTCTCCTTGAATGAGGACGAGAGTAGACAGCTGCAATCATCCTCTAATCGTATTTGTGGCAGATGTATAAGTGTCTGGGTGAACTCCATGCTGATGGCGATAGCGCTTTACTGTGCCGGCGGAAGTAAGCATACAGTGCTTCGAGTCAGAACGGAAGTTGCGTGACGTCATGTGAAAAGGGTCTATTAGCATAGACCCTGCCCTGAGTGAGAAGCATCAGTCCGCCATTACTGTTCAGTGTTTCCCAAAGACTTACACTCAATGTGTGGTGGCACTTCCCCCGGGGGAAATATAGGCTATATATAAAATGGCAAACGGGCTTATTGAAAATTCACATTCATTCTCTGCCAGCAGGAGGCGCTTTAGGAGCAGCAGAAATAGCGATTTCTCATAAACGCTACTTTATCAGGCGTTATAGGAATGATTAAATGAAAATGACATCAAAACTTTTCTAAAGACATCTTTTTCTTCAAAGATACATTCATATAAAAACACCCGCGCAGCATTTTGCCTTTAAAACGTGCAGAGCTCATGTTTATTCAACGAAGTCAAAGCATTTTAGAAAATCTATTTGTGGCGGTCGGTGTTGATATTGTGGCGGGCCGCCACAAATAAATCAATGTATGGGAAACACTGCTGTTTTCTTGCTGTAGCTGCTGGAGACACAATGTCAGCGCCAAAGAAGCATTACAAGTGTTGAGTTTCGGGATGCACCAACGAACATAGAAGTCTCCATAGACTGCTGAGGACACGGTGGTTAAATTTCAATTTCAAAGGAAATGTCGGGGGAAAAAAAAGTCCAATGTGTTTCTGCTAATCATTTTACGCCGGACTGCCTCACAAATGAGGGTCAGTTCAGCGCTGGAGTTGTGCAAAGATTGCTTCTGAAAGAGGGACAGATACCAACGCTTCGTGCGCAAACGTCCAGACTCCAGACAAAGTAAGCATCACGTGTTATATTTTGTTTTCCAAAAGAGCTTCTTGGCACTCTGTAAGGCTAGTGTTGCTGAAGCTACCATTGTCTCTGCCTATTTTCACTGATGTTGCCTTCACGTGCTACCAGAATGATCGTAAATAGGAATGTGGTAGTTAAAAATTGCATATGGAAGCAATGTGATGTCGACCTCTTGAATTTGTAAAGCTCATAATGTAATAGCATGCAAAGGCACCATGAGACCAGCGTTCCAGTGAGACCATGTCGTTATTTTTATCGCGCCGTGCTCCCCGTCTGTGTAATTAATAAATGCAAATTTACTGCATAGTACAATCAGATTGTGTGAGATTGTCCTGTTTTGTTGTTGCCTGTATGTCAGAGCATGAGCTCTTGAAGCTCCACCCTCTTCTGAAAATGGAGGTGGGAACACCAGCTCATTTGCATTTAAAGGGACAAACACAAAAACGCGCGTTTTGGCTCATACCCTAAAAGCTATATTTGAGCTAAAACTTCACATACACACTATGGGGACATCAGAGACTTATTTCACATCTTGTAAAAAGGGGCATAATAGGTCACCTTTAACAAATAAGCTTTTAATCATTGTATAATTTGTTAAAATTTGTAGATTTTTAAGTAGAGCATGATCATATGAATTGAAAGTTTAATGACATTTGTAAGCATTTACTTGAAATAATGATCTGTTAATCATTAGGAAATGTTTAATAAGTTCCTTAGTAAACATTAACAAGCACATTATCTCATATGTCTAGCGATGTGAATATATTTTAACTAATAATCTGTTAAACATTATATATGCTAATTATTTTTTTATGAACGTTATTATAAAGTGTTACCAAATATTTAATAAAAAAAAATAATAACTCAATGGTTAGGTTAGTCCATATTTGACCCTAAGTTGGGCTGAGACAACACAGCATTTAGTGTACAGCCAAATGTTCTTCATTTATTCATAGAACCATAGATGCCAATAAAGAACCTTAATGTTTAAGAGTGTATGCAAATTCAGTAATTTAGATTTTTCCATTCTGAAAAAAAATAGTACAAAATCCTGTATCCTAAATATTTGATGCTGGGGAATGAGAAAAGGTTGATCATTCACACAGGTAAGATTGTGAATTGTCCTTTTCAAACGCCAGTCTGTCTCTTTATCTATTATGTTATGTATGGGTTTGATGACGATTTCCTTTAAGTTTTACTATAAATCTGCTAGAGGAAAAACATGCTTATGGTATTCACCACAAACATCTCTGTACAAGCTTATAATTGTAATAATAGAACAATGAACATCAATTCAAAAGGAGGAGGATAACTACAACCCAGTTGTCTATCAGTCTAGCAGGAACATGAGTGAGATAGCTGTGTCAGACACCATTAGTTTATGCCAGGCAATTGTAATAAAGAAGTAGTTTTTCTGAGTGGGAGAATTCACGCCCACAGAGAAGTGCAGAGCAGGAATGAAAGGCAGGGGCAACAGACACATAAAAGAGCAAGAATAATAGATTGGAAAAGGCTAAAAGTGGATAATATGGGGATAAAGAAGAGCAAAACAGGATAAGGAAAGGCAAAAAACATGATGTCAGCATCTCCACTGGAAAATGCGAACAACCTGGTTTTAGAGCATTCCTGCACCAATTTTCTGTCTGGGAACAGACCTAATCAGTTCTATACCTGCTGGAAGGAGGAAAATGTGATAGAAATGTATCCAATAGAATTATATCTGATAGAAGTGTCGGTCTGCAAGATTTGTGCCTGATGGAGGTATGCTATTAAAGTGCTGCTCGGTGAGTGCTGATAAAACGCTACAGATGATTTCCACTGGTGTTCCTTTTTGCTTCATACCGGCGCTGTTCCCGTTCCTTGGCAATTATAAACTGTATTTGATGTCTTTATGAATCAGGCGTGTGAAGCACTCTGAGGCACAACACAACACATGACATCTCTTTTATGATAACGGATCACTCCCAAGAAAATGCTTACCGTACATATTCACCGGCGTGGAACTGAGCAGCCATTTTTAATTCATTCTCTATGGAAGCTGAGGCACAGGCTCGCACTGGGAATTGTGGGATTGACAGAGAAGCGCTGGTGAAAAAAAGTTGCGTCATTCAAAACTTCATGCAAGTGAAGTTTCAAAATAATTTTATGACATGCGATTGCAAGTTTATAAATTCATAATTGTGAGTTATAAACTCGCAATTATAAGAAATAGTCTTTTTTCTCAGAATTATACTTTATAATATGCAATTGCGCAGACAGGATACGTCATCAGCGCGTTCATGCACGCTGTGCAGATAGCGAGAGAATGGCAGACAAACATCAACAACCCGATCTTCCTCCCTCGTATTGTAGTACTTTTAAAGTTTTCTCACCGATGAACGACACATGATGTAGCCCAGCGGTTAATCCAGTCCTCACGCCAGCTCGTTAGAAGTGAGCTACGTGCATGAACTGTGTTCCGATCGATATGATCCCTACACAGTGTTCATTGCTCCCTACTCCCTGAGCAGGGGAAATCCATTGAAGTTTACTTCACTTCGGAACATGGGCTGGAATTGAGAACCGCTGATGTAGCCTATTGTAGTAATGTTGTCTCTGGTATTCTGGTCTGTGAGCGTAAATGCTTTCAGGGGGTGTGGCTTTGGACGGCGGTTGCAGGGAGGGTGGGGACGTTCGCTTTCAGTGCTATCAGGCTAAAGTTGGCATTTTCCAAGATCTCCTACTGCACCTTTAATTAAAGTGCTATAATGATCATGAAATGATTATAAAGCAGATGCTTTCAGGGGGTGTGGCTTTGGACGGCGGTTGCAGGGAGGGTGGGGACGTTCGCTTTCAGTGCTATCAGGCTAAAGTTGGCATTTTCCAAGATCTCCTACTGCTCCTTTAATTAAAGTGCTATAATGATCATGAAATTATTATAAAGCAGATGTACTTCAACCATCATTCCACGAGGCCGATTTAGATACTGAGAGAGATGAAAGCAATCCAATCACTTTGCAGACTTAAGGAATGCAAGATTTTGCACTATTCCAACTTACAGGCAATCGCAATTTCCTGTGAATGTACAATGTGTGTCTCTGCCTATGCACGGACTGAGATTACCATGAAGCAAGATTATTCTCAATAACAGTTCATGCAAAAGCCACGATGCACACATGCATAGCCCAATTCACATGCATGGAGAAAAAAAAAAAAACACAAACAATTCTCGTGCACAAAATAATAATATATATTCAAAAAATGTTTCACAAATGGGTATTTCAAATTTTGTGTTTACAAACAGGATCAAATCTGATTGGCTAAAGAGTACGAGTGACCCGCTAGAGAGGAGCTCGCTGCCAGTAAAGTCTCAAAAATACACACACAAATCCAAGGCGATTCACACATGAATGGCGATTTGCACATTCACATCACAGCCCATGATAAATTCGCGAATTTTAAACATTCAAAAAATGTTGTACACCGTTGTACATCTGTAAATTGTGTTTTGTGCTTATGAAAGGTATTTTATGAATATATATCTTATTTTGTGCACGTGAATTGTTTTTTGCAAATTTTATTTTATTTTATTTTTTATTTTTTGTTTTCCCATGAATTAGGTTTCATGAATGTGAATTGGACTACGCATGTGTGCATCGTGTCTTTTGCATGAATTATTATTGAGACTAATCTCGCTCCATAGATTACCCTGTGCTTTAGGATGACAAGAATGCTGGTAAATGTGTCCATGTGTGTGTACTGCCTGGCAGAGATAACTTTCTTTTCCCCTGTTTATATTAGCGGTTTTGCCAGCACTTCTATCTCAGTAAGCACATGGAAAGATTTCTTGATTATGGTCTTACTTCGCAGGTTATGTAATGACATGTAAACAATGTTTCTTCCAGCTGGCTCCTAAGAAATCTCTTGTCAACTTGGAGTCTTCATATTCCATCTCTCCATATGCTCCTGTGTCCCATCAGGAGACACACAGAGTGAACATAATTCCCCATGGGCCCTCAGAAATAAGGTGTCATCCATTATATCACAGGCAGTTTGTTCTCCAAATGATCTATGAGGATGATTGCAGCCATTTAGCTCGGTTTAGCATGTTGGCCACAAATCATTCCACTTTACTTTAAATCATCTTGAATCTTTTGTATATGAGCAGTATTTGTAATACAAAACCAGACAATGTCTACATGTTTACATATAGACAATGTTTACATATAGTTTTCAAGTAAACCTGAAGGACTTAATTAGTTGGATCAGGTGTGTTTAATGGGCTCTATGCACGGGACGCAGCCTACGTATTTCCGTTGAAATGTCAGGCCTCTTAAAAGCTTCCAGACTATATTCAGCCGTAGCACGAGTGAATCACCAGCCACAATCTTTTGTCAGTGAACAATTAATATAAAATAGTATTTTGTAACAAAGTTTGTAGTTTGGGGAAGGAGGCGGGAACATTTAAACATAACTTTAATAATAAAATGAACACAAAACTTAAAATAGTGTGACAGCCCCTCACGGACGACTGCCACGCACAAACAGAAACAACACAACATAAAATCCATGATTGGTCCTCTCTCATCCTTCACTGTCATTACTCCTCCTTTTATCCTTCCGGAGCTCCTCAGTGGGACTCGAGACCGGTGAGTGACGCAGGTGTCGCTCATGATCAATTACTCCCCACTCGTCACATACCCCATCGCCCCTCGCAGGCCAGGGGTACCCACGGTCTGTATTACCATACAGGATAGTACCACCACCTGGCAGCAGCTGGAGGTTGGCATAATGGCAGGTTGTACCATCTCTCCACTGGCATTCATTTGGATATCAAATGGATATCATAATTTGTTCATCAACGTTTGAAAAATGGGTTGCGGCTCCCTCCAATCAGGGCATACATGGATGATATGACTACCATCACAATGACTAAAGCATGTACTAAGCGGCTGCTGGATAAGCTCCAGGAAAACATCAGATGGGCACAAATGGAGATTTAAACCCAGAAAATCTCGCAGCATCTCCATTGTCAAAGGCCGACTTACTAATGACAGGTTCTGTATAGCGGGAGAGCCCATACCAACGGTCATGGAAAAGCCCATCAAAGGCCTTGGACGTTGGTACACCGCAAACCTTAAAGACTTAAAACAGGTGGAAAAACTCAGGCATGAGACAGTCAGTGGACTCAAGAGAATCAATGGTACAGCTCTCCCGGAGAAGTTGAAGCTGTGGTGCTTCTAATTTGGTTTGTTGCCGCGACTTATGTGGCCAATTTCCATATACGAGCTCACTTTATCTCACGCCAAGCACCTGGAGAGACTGGTGAGTACACAATTGAGGAAATGGATTGGGCTACCAAGATGCCTTAGCAGCATAGGGCTGTACGGCAATGGAGCTCTCTCTCTTCCTATTTCGGGCCTTGTGGAGAAGTACAAATGCGCCAAAACTAGGCTTGAGATGATGCTTAAAGAATCACGCAATCCCTGTGTAAGAGATGCTGCTCCAACATTGGCAACAGGGAGGAAATTGAATCCAGTTACAGCAGTTGCTGATGCAAAGGCAGCCCTCAGACACCGGGATATTGTGGGGCAAGTCCAATATGGTAGAGGGGGACTTGGGTTGGGAATAATAACACCTAAATGGCAAAGGGCGACAGCAAAGGAACAGCGACACCTGGTGTTGGAGGAGGTACACCGTCAGGAGGAAGCAACTAGATGCGCTAGAGCAGTCTTCCAAGCCCAACAAGGCCGCTGGATGAGGTGGGAAGGTATAGAACGGCGTAAAATCACTTGGAGTGAGCTGTAGAGCATGGAAACTAACAGGCTAAGGGTGTATTCACACCAGGAAAGTCCGCTAGTTCACTTGCTTTGGTCCGGACCAAATACAATGTTGATATTTTTTAGTTTGGTGTGGTTCACTTTCACACTAACCCTTTTTGCAAGTGAACCAGAAATCCTAAACAAAACCACACGTGTGCTAAGGTCATCCATTCATTGGACAGAAATTATCAAGTAGGAAGAAAAACTGTTCAAGAAAAACAGGAAGTGCAAAAACAGGCTAATCAGGAGATCTTTCATAGTGCAATTTTTATTATTTTACTGATTTGGTGTTATCAGAGTGCGCTGTTAGGCGCATATCCAATCGTTTGTGCGGAGAGTGGAAGCTGAAGCGCGCTTCAAGACATCTGTGGAAACAAATTAAATATGCTGTCATTTTTGCTCATAAAGGTAAGGTAAGAATAGTACATAATTCGGAACTGTAAAGGGTCTATTTTATTTGTGTGCACTCACAATATCAAGAAAACTTTGTGCTTTTGTAAAATAATTAAAAAAACAAAAAACAAATAGGAAGCGCTTGACGTCTTGGGTCTTGAACAGGAGCGCTTCACAAAAATGAACTGAAACTCAGCGAATATTTTCCTTACATACATGATGAATATATCTATAAAAAGCTTTAAATGACTACAAAACTAAATAATTAATTAGTATGTATTATTAAATATTATGTAATCCGTAAAGATGCATTTCTTTCTAAAGGCGCGACCAATGATGAGATGGCGAGTCAGGATCATCAACTCCATCTTTGCGACACTGACTCATAAAACACTAGTTTATTAATAAATAATTCAAATATCTCCTTACTATTTTCCCCTAACATAGTCATGGTAATTTTTGCAGCAAGCTTTAGCCTATTTAGCGCGCTCACGTCACGTTGCTGTGCGCCATGGTCACGAAAACTCACCATTTGCATCGGTTTTTAAGCATTGTGATTTTAAAAACAAGTGATTTAAGCCATTGAAACGCAAAAAACAGCACTATATGCGTGAGCTGTCTGTTTCTGAGCGTGATTTCTGCAATTGGGTCGGATCAAGGTCGGGTCATATTCACACCTTAAACGAACCGTACCAGAGTTCGTTTAGAAGCGGACCGAGACCACCTCTTCAGCTGGGTCTCGGTACGGTTGTTTGGTCCGCACCCGAGTGCGCTTGCTGTATCCACACCTGCCAAAAAGGTCCGCACCAAGAGGGGAAACGAACTTGAGTTCGATTCAATCGAACCAAACCAGACAGGTGTGATTACACCATAAGTTTTATCGTGAGAGCCACATATGATCTGCTGCCCTCTCCAACAAACTTGCAGGTATAGTGTGGACAAGACGCAGCCCTGGCAAACCTCAGACATATCCTGGTGGGTTGTAAGACCAGCCTGACACAGGCCAGGTACACAATCAAGTACTGAAGTGCTTGGCGGCAGCAATAGAGACCAAGAGAGTGTCAACAAACGCCATCCCCGAAAATGCCAAGAATACCTTACCAAAAAGCCAGTCCTTTGTTAGGGAAGGGGAGAAAAAGCAGGCTAAGTGCCTGTCCCCTGACGCAGGCCAGCTGAATATAGCCAGGGACTAGGAAATGT
>NW_015549591.1:1231967-1233054 GCF_001515605.1 Sinocyclocheilus anshuiensis | reverse complement strand
AGTGGGCTGCAGGGGCTTTGTGGCTAGTTCCACTATAAGGCTGCTGAAGGAGTTGGGCATCAGAGGACCGGTCCAGCGGAGGATAGTCGGGGAACTGGCTACTGTCGCTGAAAGAAGCAGCCACTGGCTGTGGGCTGCCAAATGACCATGTAATAAAGTGACACACACCCGGGTCTGATCAGCCTGTGGTAGGCCTGCCTCGGCTGAGGGTGTATTGTGATAAAGGGCCAAAACACCCAATGAGCCTGGGGTGCACAACTGATGATGTGTTGCATTGGTGGAAACACCGTACAAAGGTCATTGGCAACATCACCTCAACAAAAGGCATCTTTCACCCAGGCTAAAGTTCGCACAGAAACTGGGATCTGATGGACATCAGATAAGGTGTCTCACTGGCAACATCCATGAAAGGTAAGTACACATCATGTACAGCATAACATATCATTAAAACGTCAAGGATCCCCACCCGATGACTGCAGCGAAGAATTGTACCGTCTTCATCTATCCATCTTACCATACTAGTCCTTTTTCTTATTGTTCCCCAGTCACGCATAAAGCAATTGTAAATTCACAAATGATTATTGGGTATTGAGGCAAGAACCACGGGCATGGATTAGGCCATGATCCTGGATTCTTGCTGAAGCAAAATCAGAGCGTAACAATTGCTGCATCCCACTATGTTCTGCTCACAGCGAAGGGAAAATGTTCTACGGTGCGGCTAAATGGTGCTGAATATTGGGATCATAACACCTAGTCCTATCATGCAAACTTATAATACAAAACTTATTCAATGAACAGTTCCATAAAACATCCGTGAGGGTGGTTTGTCCCACTATTGCTGTGTCCTGTTTTGTGAAACTTTCCAAAGGTTTTTCACACTTCTCCCCTGGATGAAGAAACTCACATTAGGTGGTTCTACATTAGGTAAGAGACCTGGTGTATAAACGTGTGTAAATAAATGTTCCATGCACATATCGGGATTTATAAAACATAAACTAGGCGTAAATATGTGCGCACTATATATTATTGTTCATGAAGGCTGGAAGTGAAAAACGCCTTATATTCAGGTGTGCATAATTATTAAGCA
>NW_015549591.1:1229712-1230056 GCF_001515605.1 Sinocyclocheilus anshuiensis | reverse complement strand
GCTGTGGCTGAAGCAGATGGACGCAGTGAGGGCTGCATGTAATAAATGTAATAAAGTGACACACACCCGGGTCTGATCAGCCTGTGGTAGGCCTGCCTCGGCTGAGTGATAAAGGGGATAAAGGGCCAAAACACCCAATGAGCCTGGGGTGCACAACTGATGATGTGTTGCATTGGTGGAAACACCGTACAAAGGTCATTGGCAACATCACCTCAACAAAAGGCATCTTTCACCCAGGCTAAAGTTTGCACAGAAACTGGGATCTGATGGACATCAGATAAGGTGTCTCACTGGCAACATCCATGAAAGATAAGTACACATCATGTACAGCATAACATATCATT
>NW_015549591.1:1207371-1229542 GCF_001515605.1 Sinocyclocheilus anshuiensis | reverse complement strand
ACGGTGCGGCTAAATGGTGCTGAATATTGGGATCATAACACCTAGTCCTATCATGCAAACTTATAATACAAAACTTATTCAATGAACAGTTCCATAAAACATCCGTGAGGGTGGTTTGTCCCACTATTGCTGTGTCCTGTTTTGTGAAACTTTCCAAAGGTTTTTCACACTTCTCCCCTGGATGAAGAAACTCACATTAGGTGGTTCTACATTAGGTAAGAGACCTGGTGTATAAACGTGTGTAAATAAATGTTCCATGCACATATCGGGATTTATAAAACATAAACTAGGCGTAAATATGTGCGCACTATATATTATTGTTCATGAAGGCTGGAAGTGAAAAACGCCTTAGTCTGAATACTTTCCGTACCCACTGTATATATATAAAAATCAGTCTTCAAGTATTTTACTACACTTCAGTATGTGATTCTTATTAAGTAGGGGTAATTTTTTAGAATTCTATACTTCTAAGTCTTTGAGAACCTGACACCTTGTACTTCTGCAGACTCCAGGTAGGTTGCAGTTCTGGAAAATGGTGGCGCTGGAGACTAAATGATTCCTGGTGATTTCACACCATTGTGCCAGCTCTGCTTCATTTTAGTGCAGCTCTGTACAGAAAGAACTGCATTGATTCTCAGTTCTGAATAGCGTGCTCTCTGGTACAGTGCTGCAGCAATATGGATGCACACAGCTGTCCTAGCAACACAAGAACAACAGGCTGGGAATCCTTTAAAACTACCTGTGAAGATAATTAAATAGGGTTACATACTGAATTGAATTCAGTTGCATTTGAAATTATTCTATCTAAATTAATATATATTTTAAATTAAGTTATGAAGAATTAATAGTCTATATAATATTACAAACATACAATACTGTAAAAAGTGTTTAGTAATATTTAATAGGATGTTCCTATCCCTTTACCATTTGTGATCTTGTTTGCTTTTTTACTGAACAGCTTCACCATGTTTGTGTTAGGGATCCCTGGAAAACTGATATATTAAAAGTAAACAATCAATTCAAGCTTCTGGGTACAGAAATAAATGAAAATATTAGTACGGGCTGTCAGAATGAAGGTGTATTATGATACATGGCAATCTAAAAATGGGAACAGTATTTAAAACACTTTGTCAAGTGAAGATGTTCCTATCACAGCAAACACCTATCCGAGCCACATGACGGATGCAAACAAACGTGGATTACCAGTAGCTCGGTTATTATTGCTACTATCTCTTAGGAGTCCTAAAAGTTTGAGGTGAATGGGGTTTAAAGCTAAACTCCATTTAAGTGCTGATCAAATTGGCACAGAATTCATACAGCATTATCCAGCCTTATTAGCTAGACTTGCTAGAAGACGATAGCACAATACTCACCCTAAAGTTGTCGATGTAATTTGAAATGCTTGAAAATTACCTTTTCCGTTTTGATGTGACAGCTGACAAACTTGCAGTGCAATGAACAGCATTTAGAGTAATCTGGGGAAGTTCTTGTAAGCTGAAAAGTCATCTTCTCCTCTGTCATTTTGAAAGCTCTTCGTTAGGAACAGTGGCTACCGGTGCAACACCAGATGTAAATAAAAATCCTTAGGAAAAACAAAGTGATCGTGCATAGGGCCCATTAGAGATGAATCTAAACTCTGCAGGGCTTTTGCCTTCCATGTATTGAGTTTGACACCCCTGCTTTAAAGGCAGGGTGGGTGATTTTGTTCAAAAACATTATTTATTTATTTATTTTTTTGTTATGCTGATTGAAAGCCTCTTCACATCCTGAGAGCAATCACTAAGTTAAGTGGTCTAAATGCATTTGTATGTATTTATATTGTCTGTGGAAAGCGTAGGACCATAAAATGTTCATCCAAACATATCCCTCGGTCTGAGGGCTACAATAGGCCTTCCTATCTGCCTGCCAACGTATGTATTTCCATACCTTCCGGCACCCTGTTCGGGCAGACATGACTTGAAAAAAGTAATCTGATTACGTAACTTGCGTTACTTGTAATATATTACCCCCAACACTGGTCATAAGTGCATCCTATTACGCTATTGCAGAACAAGCGAGGGTGGAAGGCGTTATTATTGTAATATTATGTGCTTTGTACTGCAGTGTTTTCTCACAGAGACATGAGGTAATCTGACAGCGTTGCATTCAGCGATCCACCAAAGCCATCTCGCCTCTGGTCTGCCTGAGCACGTTCATGTGTTTTGGAGAAGGCGTAGATTTGGAGAGTGATTTGCAGGGAGGATGGGATCTTGCACTTTCAAAGCTAGTCAATCATGAATACATGTAGCTAAAATAGCTAAAATGTTATCCCATTTTGTTTGTGCAGGCCATTAGTGTTGCAGGCCAGCTAAAGTTCAGGGCTGGTAACCGGAAAATTGCTTATTTGAGGCCAAACTAATCTGAGCATTGAGTAATTGCCATTGTGCCCTTGAGCAAGACACTTAACCTCAGCTTAACCCAGGAGATTACCCCGGTAATAAGTGTAGCTTACTGTATGTCTCTTCTGATAAAAGCATCTCTTAAAAGACTATTTATTTTTATCTTTATTGAGAATTAATCCACCTGTATTATAATCTCTAATGCTGGTTACTGGAATCTGTTATTTTTGGATGTATTCTGTCCAGGCAGAGAAAGCTGAAGTGTACCAATTAAACCACCGTTTTGTTTTTTTTAGGAGATGTTCAGCATGTGTTTAAAGAACGACATCTAAGCCATGTCTTTTAAACCAACAAATCCCATGAGAACATTGGATGTTTGATAAACATAGCATTATGTAGACCGTTCTTTACATATCAAATGCCTGTGTATCCCTTTTTTTTTTTTTTATCCAGCAATTCAAATCATACAGATGTGGCATAATTATGTTGACTTAGAAAATACTGTCTCTAATTTCTAGACTTCTAGATTTTAGACCAAGCACAGCTTTATTGTCCTCTAACAATGGTATTTGTGGCTGTAACATGACAGGTAGACAGGTCAGAGAGTTCAGAGATGGCCTCCTAAGCCACAACAGGACAGGTTGTTTATTCAGAGACAACTTTCTTGGTTGTGTCAGGACCAGCTGAGAGTTTAGAGACAGGTAAGGGATTCATGAACAGCCTCCTTGGCTGCGATAGGACAAGCTGAGAGTTCAGAGATGGCCTCCATGGCCGTGACAGGGCAGACTGAGAGTTCAGAGACGGCCTCTTTAGCCATGACAGGGCAGTCAAGGGATTCATAGGTGGTCACTGTAGTCAAGACAGGACAGGTAGGAAGCTCAAGAGTGACTTTTGGGATCGAGACAGGACAGGCAAAAAGACCAAGGGTTGACACCAATACAGGGCTGAGTTCTGGGGCTTGAGCGGACTCATGAACTGGAGTGAGCTCAAGAGCAGACTCATTGACTGGAGCAGGCTCAAGAGTGAACTCATGGACTAAAGAGCTGCGTGCAGCCCAAACACACAAAATGGCCATCACCTTAACCGGGAGTGCAACTGACAGTGGCACCACCTCTAAGGCCCCCAGACTTGTTACCACTGCAAAGATGCCAGTTGCTTACACAGACATTAGTGGTGTGCCCTCCAGAATTAAGGCCATTCTCCAATGCCTAGGGCTGCCCTAATGGCTTCATGTGCAACGATCATGATGCCAAGGAACACTGACGCGGTGTCCATGATGGCTGAAGATTCTGGCATAGCACTCATGATGGAGGCTCTGGCATTACACTCTCAAGAGCGGGCTCTGGAACAGCTTCCTCTAGAACAGGCTCTGGAACAACTGGAGCGGGCTGAGCCGCCCTCCTCCTTTTCAACCTTCGCTTAAGCATGTGAATCAGTGGAGGGTCCTGGGCTTGACTTGACAAGAAAGGTGGGGATGGGATAGTCCCTGCAGTTAGATTCTGGTGGTGGTGTATTACCTTCCCCTGTTGACAAAGATGCAAGAATCTGGAGAATTTCCAGAAGTCCAAATACTTTAGCTTATCCATCTCCCAATGCAGTAGGGGTTCATCCAGACAGAGGTTGAAGATGTCTTTAATGTCCACATCCTGACAGTCCAGCCTCTCCGCCCTTGTCCAAAACTTCTGGGTGAAGGCCCGCACCTCCATTCCCTGCTGGCGAAGTGCAGTCAGACTTCAAAGATGGACTTGTCTCTGTTGAATGTTAACAGGGAGCAGTATCCTGATTATCATGCTGCTAGGTCCAAAACTAGCCAGTTCCTAGTGACTCAGCTGCTGGATCTGTAATGGTTGAGGTTTTCTGTCACAAACTGCTCTGAGACTTGTTAAAGAGATCCAAGCGCAGCTTTATTGGAATGATACAGAATAATAATCCAATAAACATACAATAGGTGAAAATCAATCCAAATAAGGCAGGAAGCACACGGTAATCCAGAACACAGGCACAAGCAAAAACACTCAAAAAGCAGAGTAACAAATACAAAACCTCAACAACAAAGGCTGAGTGAACATGGTTTATATAGTGTGAGCTAAACTGACTAATGATACACAGCTGGAAGCAATGAGGCGTGATAGTCCGGGTAATGGGAAATGTCCAAGACTGCCCCTGCGTCTCAATGTGCCTACTTATACTACACCCTTAAAGTATGTACTCTTTTGGTGAAGAAAAAGTACACACTTGTGTATGTAGAAGTATAATGTGTAGTAGAAGAGTAGGCAAGCTTTGGGACATATTATCACGTCACACAACTGCGTCTTTAAAGGACCGCTCTGTCGCACCTGTTACACGCACCCTGTCAAAACTGGCCTGTCAGTCATCTTGTCACAGTTAACATCCTCCACATTTCATTTAATTTAACTTCCTACCGTACTGGAGAGAAAAGAAGTAGCACATTGATCTGCCAGTCGCGGGTCTTTCATGCCGAGATCTCTGCTCATATCTTCTGCATAATGATGCATTTAAAAGTTAACGACCAAATGGATGTTTATAAAAGTTCACATTGCTGTTGCAGATTAAATATAACACGGATAACAATAAATAAATATTTTTTACCAGGTTAAATGTTGGTTATTAGTAACTCAAACCCCTTTTTGTAAACCTCTCTACCTAACTGTCGATCGCGTGCATCCGCCACTTTTGTAGTTTTTCTAACGCGTTTTATTCGTGTTTGTAGTTCTGGCCCGAATCCTTCGCAAAAGCGCAATGGATTGTGGGCAATATTAGCCAATAGAGTGTGCACGGATCCACACTTCAAAAATCGACCTGAAATAGTAGACCATCCGGGGACTTTTGGCATACTCTTTTCAACATACTATGCTTTGGGACACACTTATTCTAATCTCACATACTATTTAGGATGGATAGTATGAACATTGAGATGCAGGGTGCGAGTCAATGACCTGTGAAGAGTGCCCTCTGGTGGCCGTCTTGGGCACACCAGCTTTATAGTGAATGTTAACAAAAATAAAGAAAATGACGTCAGCCCCTGCGTGGGCATCAGTCATGGCAACAAATTAAAATAAGTTAAATTGTTAACTCTTTCGCCACCATTCTAAGAATTTTCTGACATTTATGAGACAACGTTTCCCCGCCATTAATGGAATTTTCCGACTTTCCATGTTTGCACTGGTATATGGTATGAGGCGCTATTACGTATCTTCTGAAAGAGTATTGAGCGTCTGGATCAAAACACGGCGAAGAAGAAGCAGAAACATGCGATCGCATATGTAAGCAGATGCATATGTACTGTAAAATAACGTGATCATCAAACATTAATCATTATATAAATCAAAACTGCCTAATGTTACAGAATGAAATGACGATCCAGGAAGTGCTATTGGACTGTGGACGCTTTGAATGTGTTGATGGAAGCGATCTATTCCATCTATGTTTTGATCATAGTTCTGAATCTGATCTAGATGTAGTCTTTTACAAAAACACAATTTTCTAAATTTTTTGTTCAAAATATATTTTTTTGTTTTCTTCATGAACCTTAGCCACAAAAAAAGATTGCATGAAACTAGAATATTTTATTTTATTTTATTTTTTAAAGCAGAAGCTCTGTTCTTTGTTTTGACATATTGCTTGTTCAGATATTCATACACCAAAACATTCTAGGTGCCATTAAACTTTTGAGGAAATGATCACAAATACTGGCGGTTGCTGGCAACATAAACAAAAAAAAACACTGGCGGGAGAAGAGTTAAAAACATTAAGAGACCTTGCATTCCCCCAACCCATCCCATTGCCCACGTATCCTTTTTTCAAAGCAAAAGCATGTTCTATGTGAACCAGCCCTAAAACATGCTAGCAACATGTTAGCAATGTGCTAAAAACCCTCAACTAGAACAGGCTCAAGTGTGTTAGCAGTGAACAATTTCTATGAATCCATCCATTCCACTAATCCAATTTATCCCCATCCATCCATTCCATCAATCCCATCTATCCCAATCCATCCTTCCATTCCATCAGCTCCTTCTATCCTAATCCATCCATCCATCATTCCATCATTCCCATATATTTCATCCATCCATCCATTCCATCCCATCTATCCCAATCCATTCCATCAATTCCATCCATACATCCATCCCATCTATCCCAATCAGCCATCTATCTGTCCATCCATACATCAGTTCTATCTATCCCATCTATCCTAATCCATCCGTCCACCCATCCATCCATCCATCTATCCATCCACACATCCCTCCCTCCTTCCCTCCCTCCCTCTTGAACTATATGTAATTTTGAAAATTATACTATTACTACTACTACTAATTATTATTATTATTATTATTATTATTATCATCATCATCATTTGCTTTATTAGCTTTATTATATTACCCTTCTGTGTCCATGCAGAACCCCGTTTGTGGAAAGTGCCCCATATGTTTAATTAACATACTGTCTCTTTGGTGTAAATCTGGAAAGCTTATTTAGTTTGAGTGTGCAGATTCTGATTATAGACATGGAGAGCCATAGAAAAAAAATGCCATAGCAAAATACAAGGAGTGATAAATAATGTGTAGAATCTAAAGGTGGTGTTGCCGTCAGTAGTCCAGATTATGAATGGATTTATTACTCCAGAAATATATATTTTTTTAAGATTTACTACTGCATAGATGCAAATGTGCTCGTGTGAAATTATGGATGCTGTCTACCGGTAGATGTACAACTGAGACGTTAAACTTATGAACAGCCTGAGATGCAAACAGAGGTTGATCAGGGGTTTGCTGCATGGGAGAAACACATTTTACCTGAGGTTGTGTTTAATACTCTTTAAATTTGAAGTATTCAAAAGATGCTGGTGCAGATGTTTAGCTGCCTTTCCACACACACACACACACACACACACACACACACACGCATGCACATGCATACATGCCTACATGCACAAATATATGTCCCATTAGATGGCAAACCATAAAAGAAAATTCAGAAAAGTTAAAACTTCTACTTCACTGTAAACTAATGTACTTTTAGAATGCTAGTGTCTGCTGAGATGATAATGATGAATTCACTAAGAGAAGAACAGCAATTGAGGCACAAATATATGTCCCATTAGATGGCAAACCATAAAAGAAAATTCAGAAAAGTTAAAACTTCTACTTCACTGTAAACTAATGTACTTTTAGAATGCTAATGTCTGCTAAACGTGCTAGCCGTTGCAGAGATGATAATGATGAATTCACTAAGAGAAGAACAGCAATTGAGCAAAATGATATAAAATTTAGGGAAATGTATTTCATCTGTTGTGGATACATACAGAATATGTATTCTGCTGCAATGTCAAAATGATGAATGATAAACATTGAACTTTAAGTAAAAGA
Organism: Sinocyclocheilus anshuiensis; assembly: GCF_001515605.1. Lineage (NCBI taxonomy): Eukaryota > Metazoa > Chordata > Actinopteri > Cypriniformes > Cyprinidae > Sinocyclocheilus > Sinocyclocheilus anshuiensis. The sequence goes on along the minus strand of NW_015549591.1, from coordinate 1,221,780 downwards.
GGTTTTAAATGCATCTTTCCATTGCTTGAGAAGCAATTCTTGATTACAATTAGTTTTTCAAAAAATGACTTTATTTGCATCTATTGGCAAGGAAAAGCAGTCACTTCATAGACAGACGGTCTTTAAAGAAAATATTTGTATAAAGCATCTGTTTCTCAAGAACGCATCTTGCTTCCACTGAACTCACTCGCACACATCTCCGAATGTATTGCTGATTTGTTATGCATGAGAATGGCGGTCGTAAACTGCAAGTCCCCTCTCTCACAGACGGTCTGTGTGGATGAGCTTGGCATCCTTCCATTACTCTGACAGGATTTGATAAAAAGCTGATGGCTGCTTTAGTTAGCTGGCTTTGAGAAAAGCTGTGTGGGCTCTCAGGGTGTGTGTGTGTTGTGTGCGTGTGTGTGTGTTAGAGAGAGAGAGTCCATAAACTGTAAGCTGTTTCTTTTTTAAGGCGTTTCTTTTTTCATATTTTGTACGTTTTCATATCTGTAAGCCATTCAATGTATATACAAACACACTCCTACACTAAATACATTAATATTTGGCTACAATAATATTTATTAATTGTGTAGTTATTGTACAATTTCAGTTTTAATGGGGCTTAGAGAAATACATCTTGTCTAAAGAGCAAGAGTTTTCTGAGTTTGAATCTTACTTAACTGACCATTTTTGTAATGAACAAATAAAAATTGCACACTTTAACTTTTTTTTTTGTCCAAAAATACATTAAACAGTAATATTGTGAAATATTATTAATTTAGCTACATCTTTATGTCAGGATACACCAAGTCTCTGGCATTGAGAGAACGATTTATATTATCCTTATAAAGACAAAAAATGTTTGTTCAATCCTTTATTTCCAATCTTTTTTTTCTTTTTTTTTTTTTAAGATGGTTCTATCTTTCTTCTCAGAAATGTCTTTATTAAATTCAGGATTGCACAAAGATATTCTACATGCAGATGTTGCATTACTATAAATGCTTTGATTTTGAATATCCATTGTAACAAAAGCATTATGTTAGGAACTCAATGCATAGTTTACACAAAAACAATGAGGAACATTCAAAAATCGCCTTAGGATCATACAATCAAAGATAAAAAACCCAAACTTGTGAGAGAAGTTAGAACAAAACTCACAAGGCTATAATATATATGTTGTTGTTTCTCTGATCTGTTAGTCTTATACTGTATAAAGTGTTTATGTTTTGAATGTCTGCAAAAGAATATCTCTGTGTTCTGTAGTACCTCATGTCCTTTCTTAAAAGTATATGCAATCTTTTTTTACCAAAGATGAGAATGGTTCAGGAGATTGTCTTTTCATTAAAGGACTATATTGTACCTTAACAGGTACAGTGAAGGAGTAATGGCATGTTTTTGCAGAAACTAGCTTTCAATGAGACAAGAGAATGTAACAGAATTGAATGGCAATTTTAAGATCCTGGAGGGTCTAATGTTTTCTTGTGTTGACATTCGGAATGCACATAATGTTTGATGGCCATGTCCACTTGTCTGTTACATTTTAAAGGTGCTGTAAAACAACTACAACAACAACACAGAAATTAAGGTACATTGGTTGAGTAAGATGAAAAAGTGTGTGAGTTGTAAGTGTTTAATGGTCGGTTACAGTGGTATTTTGCTATGTTTCTATTGTTGGTTGAGGATGGGCTTAGGTTGAGATTAAGTCAATAAGATTTATTAAATTTGCCAAGTAACAGAAGCAGAGACTGAGTATTGTGACTCATATCCGACTGAAACAGATTATTGAAAAAAGGGCGGAGACTTGTTTCTGTTTGCAGGTTGTTGATTGGATGGAGGCTGAATGGGAACCTGGTTGATTGTAAGAAAGGGTTCATGTGGACAAAATGTGTGGAAAAGTCGACATACGTCACCATAAAGAAATCTGTCATTTCACTGGAATATCGAATTAAGATTGATTAAAAATTTTGTTTTTTTTTGGGGGGGGCGGGGTTGCTTGTTCTTCATAAGATCAATACCTATTTACCTATTTGGAAAATAGGTACATTTCCATTTCATGATGACTTAAAAGTAAATGCGTAACGTTTTTCTATGCTTTGTCAAAAAATAATCAATGCCCATATGATTGCTTCTTTCTATTGTTTAAAAAATACATTGCTGTTGATAATGTGTGCTATTGCTAGCAGTTAACAGCAAGAAACAAAACTAAAAGTGATGAAATTATTCAAAATGCTTTTGTTCTTAATGCTTTTCTTTCTTGATAAGTAATTCTCATAACAAGTATGAGAGTTTGTGTGGAGCAGGATTTACTGTGAACCTGTCACGGTTTATGTTAATTTGGAATTTGTTTGCACCGTTTTCACTTGTTCCAGTTGTTGTCATGGTATCTGATTTGAGTTCTTCATTATGTTCAGGTGTGTCTTGTTAATTATCCTCATATGGCCTGTGTACTTTCTGTCTGTTCAGATGGAGTTTGTCGGGTCTCGTCAATACTTTGTGTGTCACCAACCTGCCCTGTCTGGATATACCTGTCTGTGGATTATTAAAGCCTGTTTGTTTGAGATCTCATCTGCGTGTCCGTTCCTCGGCACAGTAGTCTGACAGAACCGAGCTGCTTTGAAACATTGAAAACATCGTCGGATCATGAGCACAGTGTCGTGTTTCACTCTAAGTTGCGTTTCAGAGGCCTCAGCAAAACTTAGAGCCTTAAATCATGAGGATCTGTTCATTTTGATGAAAACTCTGTCCCCGTATATTAGAAATAGCTTTTGCTCTTTGTATATCTGACCCAGACAGAGACACAAAGAGCCAGAATGGACGGCGAGATTAATCGAATAGCTGTTGAACTCTGAATGTTAAATGTGACGTAAGTTCTACCCCGCTACCACATAACAACAAGCCAAAGCCCGGGAGATAAAAAAAGATCTACTATATGTACTACACACATGTAGTGTTAGTTGTGTGTGCAGCACATCGATCCAGCCGTCCCAGCAGATCCGCTGGGGGTCTCATTTTAAAAACAAGGTGCCTCTTATGTTGGCATTATTTAAAGCAGTTATATAATCCTTTCCTTTATTGTATGGAAATATATAAAGTCCTTTATAAGGATTTATAAGGATACTCTTTTTGGCACTAATCACAGTCGTATTCTCCCAATTTCCTTCAGATGAGGAAGTAATTGCCAGTCCAAAAATAAAACAAAACCAGTATTACGAAATATGACACCAAACCACATGTGAAATGTTCATTTTTATGAAGTAACATAAAGGCATCATCTCTCTTGTCTCAAATGTGAATGTTTGGGCTTTCGGCTTTGGTTAAAACTGTATCTGTATGTAATCATATGTTAGTGTACAAGTGCTTCCATGCATTATATAATTATTATACTGTAATAAAAAAATGAAGTTGGAAAAATAATACTAAGATTATTAGATCATGTTTTACAATAAAATACTACTTTTTAATTATTTGTGAAATTTACTAGCAATTTCTGAATATTGTTTCAAAACGTATACTAGCCTACACCAAGTCATTTATTTATATATTTATTTTTTAGTACATATAATTATTTTAGTACAAGTTGAGTGATTTAAGTCATGCCATGTTTGGTAAAAAAAGTGAGTGGCTGACTACTATTTAAACCATGTATTATGCTATGGTTTCTAATAAAGTGCCTGCCAAGTGTCAAATTTAATAGTTAAATCTAAAACTGGGGATTGACACATGCTAAATTTAGACATATAGGGCATAATCGTTGATTTTTGAGAACAGCCAGAAGATAAAAATGCAGAGCACCCAGATGATATACAATATCCATTAAATCCACTGTCCTTCACTAGTCCCTTTAGGTGGGAAAATGTAAGAATGTATAAGTAAAATAAATATAAAATAAGTTTGTTTGTTTTTTTTTCTCTCTCCTAACGCTATGTGTTGGAAAGTCTTTTAAACCTCATCTTACACTTAACCACTGCCTCCCACTCTGGAAAATTTAACAATGTCATCTTAGCCATAAATGCACATTTCCACATTATTATGTCACAGCATGACACATGGCACAATCACCTCACATCAGGTGTTTAATTTCTCTAATTCAACTTGTTTTGTTTTCAGTTACTGTCTAATACTGCTGTGTGACCCTGTGCCCTGTCATGATGAAGATGAATCTGGTTCTTCTGGTTAGAGTCTTCATCAGATTCGTCTTCCCCAATAACATTGTTTTATACAGACTAATTGTGGTTGAGGTGGAGGATTGGGAATGTCTCTTACAGAATGTGGGAATTAAACAGATTCCTTGTTCAGATTTGACAGTCACGTGTTTGTGAAAACATTTGAATTTTCTATATCTGCTGGAGTAAAAGAAACATCTTTCTGTAGCTATTTTTAAGATGCTCCATTAAGAGCAGAGCAGAGAAAACTTTAGTTCAGTTCCATCATTTCACTCTTCATTCTAGTGTTTTTACAACATTCTGTGGTTCGAAAGTCTCAAGAAGCTACAAAAAATCAGAGGCGAGGACAATTATTTATTCTGATCTGACAATTTTATTTGACACATGCACACACTGTAGCAGGAGTTGGCTTTACACTGAAATGTCTTTCTCCCACAAGGAAAAGAGAAGGACAGTAAAGGCTAATCCACCCCTGGGAAAGAAATGATAATGCAGTACACACTGCCAAGGTCCTCTCTGTGCTTGTCTCTCCAGGAATGACGAATGGAGGAACACAGCTAAAGCCTCATCAGTGATAAACTAACCTGAGCATGTAGAGATATCTGTAGCCAGCTATCCAGAACACGAGGACAAGGGCACTGTGTCATAGCACCACAGGCTGATATGTGTTTACAATGCACAGCAGGCTACTCAGGATACTCCATGAGAACTGACAATGGCCACGTATCGTTCTTTGTAAAGGGAAAGAGAATATGAACCTGCTTAACAAAAATAACAGGCGGAACATTTAAATATGTGCTTAATATTTTTTGTTACATTTTGATGAAAATAAAGTTCAAAAGAACAACATTTATTTGAAGCAGAATTTATTTTATTTGTTATTTTTTTCTATGCTTTTATTTATTTCTGTTATAATGTAAAGGTTCACTTTTGATTAATTTATTCAACCTTAATTATTTTATTCAGATTACAAATTACAGACCCCAAACAGTAGTATTAAATCATTAAAGAAATAAATCAACTTCACATATTCTGCCCCATATCTATGGCTTTTCTAATGTAGTAAACTTGCTCAGTAGCGCACCTGATACAGCATTGCAATTGAGATGCGATGCACCTAAATATGAGTCCAAGTAAAAAGAGCTCAAAGACTTGTAGAGGCAAGCTAAACTGGCATGGTTGCTTCAGCAAATGCATTTATATCTCATATTTTGCTTTTGTTAACATTGTCGGTTAGGTTTAGTATAGGTGGTGTGACATTTTCAAACACAATAGAACATTAACCATTTACCACCACTCACCTGACATTTAATTTCAGAACTGTTGCGATACATACAACAGCTATTATAATCAAACATTGCCAGATTCACATTCATCTGTTTCAGATAAAACTGAACGTGCTTTTAGCACCACTGAACACTTTGAGTGTAGCAAAATTTGCAAGAAGCAATATAAGAGTCATGTTTTTCCTAGTGAAATAAATACATAAAAAATGTAAAACTAAATAATTAGAATTAAATAAGACAAAAATCGTGGTCATTTTTATTACTGGCATGTTCAATTAAATTAATAATTCACCCACGAACGAAAGTTTGCTGAATATTCCTCAGGTCATTCAAGATGAGTTTGTTTCTTCATCGGAACAATTACAACAGTATTATTATGGATTATGATCTTGTATTTTGGTCAGAAGCAATGGTTAAAAATGGCTTAATGATGGATCGGTTTCTTCTAAACACACAGCTTTCCACTTCACAGGACATTAATTGATGGATTTATGGATTATTGCGTTGTTGTTTTTTATCAGATGTTTGGAGTCTCATTCTGATGGCACCCATTCACAGCTGTGCTAAATTTCTCTAAATATGTTCCAATGAAGAAACAAACTCAAACAAACAACCTGAGGTTGAGTATCTTTTCAGCAAATGTTCATTTTGGGGTGAACTATACCTTCAAACAATATTTTTGTAATTAATTTGATTTTGGCCCAATGGTAATGTCAAATTCTCAGAAAAATTAGTAAAATATGAACTACTGTGCCCTTAAAAATAAAAATTGCCCTACTTGATTAATGCACCATATAGCAGACAGTCATTACTGCTTTGTCTTTCCCTGCTAAATTAATCACAAGGGAGAGATGGTGCTAAATCACAGCTGGATAATTGTTAGATCATCGATTAATTAAAAGCCACTACAACTAATAATTTATTAAACATATAGAGTAATCACTCAACCATCTAGTCTAAAAAAATGGGGGGATTCACACACAAGCTGTTCATGATATCATGCAATTATGAAGGCTTAGCTCATGAATATTTAGTTTGTTTTTATTGGTATGATTTAGTTTGACTTTATTATTATATCTGCCTCTGACGATGAAGATTTTGCAGGAAAAATACAATGTTTAGGACTAACATCTCAATCCATGTCACATTGGTCTAATAACATTGTTTTTGTTTTGTTTTTTGAGTAAAGTCTACAACTTCTAATCGGCCCTAATGTAACATTTCTACCAGAATTACTTCTGAATGTGCATGAACGCATAACAGTGGGAATGCTTTTGTTTGCATTTTATTTTGTGATTTCACTAGAGCGGACAGTGAGCAAAGTGATTGATTTGATTCTGAGAGCGATACAGAAGAGAACATATTGATGCTGTTGCTTTCCACATTTGATAACAACTGCTCTGATCACTCAGCATAACATTAAAAATAACTAACTCCAACAGCACATCACCACTTATTACAACACTCTAGGCAACTGAAAACTCCTGCTTAATAATATAAGACACTTCCTCTCTGTCAAACACGTTCCTTACCATGAGTTTTCATAAAGCAATGGGGAGAAAATTAACATTGGCAAAAATGAGTGGGACACCCACACGTCTCGATTGTAAATGATGCCTATGAGACAAATTGTTTATAAAAAATTGTTAATAGTGAGGCAGAAATAAATAAATAAAAGTGAAGTAACAAACCAAATATAAGTATCTACAAAAACTGAGAGAAATTAAGTTAAAAGAATGCACTAATCTTAAAAAAAAAAATGTGAAACTTACACATTTACAAATGTTTCACCTTGTTTTCAGTTGATGTTCAGTGATTGGTTTGCATTGCATTTGCATTGAAAATCACTTATGCTGCAAAGACACACATTAGTTCAGATGAAAATTAAAGAGTACTGCAGATGAGCAATTTTTGAAAGTTTAATAATTTACATTTTGGTCCAAATTGCAGGCCATGCCATTTCAATTAATTTAAATCCACATAAGTAGACTACAGTGTCAAAATGGCTTAATAATATTTAACCAGACAATTTTCATAATAGGAAATGACATCTCACAATTTTTTTTGGCTGCCAAAATAATGTCCAAGAAAATGTCATAACATCTTTCCTGGCTCCGAGGTCAGTGCTGAGGTGTTCAGTTAACCGTTGGATTATTTTAAATATCTTTCTAAACAGAAATAATTACCACAATCCTAATGGCTTCTGTTACTGGCACTCTAAAAGAAAACGCTCGGGTTGAGTTACAATCATCTGCATTTGTTCCAAGCTAATGAATCGAGTCAGATGTGATCCATTTAGCCTCCCTCTGTAACGTCCCCAGCCTTGATTACTGCAGTGATTAGCATCTTGGAGACAGCTCTTCTCTTTGAGACAAACCGCTAAACTGGAATGCCAAGAGTCAGCATATTTTGAGGAACATGGGCACTTTGGACACTAAAACAACCAACCAACTAACTAGCCAAGGAAAAAGGAGAAATAAATAAACAATAACCTATTTACATTTTGATGAAACCAAGGTGGTCCATATATCTGTCCATTAGAATTTCCATTAATCTCAATTGCAAATGGTGCCCTTTATTGATCCAAAATGCAACCTACATATTGTAAACAGAATCAGTGTTGTACACGCTGTACATTTCATCAGTTGATGTTTTTATTTATTTATTGTATACATGGTAAGAATTGTTATTGCTTTGATCAAAAATACAATAAAAACAGTAATATTGTGGAAAGAAATTGTTTTTTTTTATTTAAGTATTAATTTATTTAATAAAAAAACTTACTGACCTTACCTGAACTTTTTAACTCTTTTGAACTTTTGAATTATTATATAACAACAAAACCAACAACAATTCCAATAACAAAAATTGGTTTAGCACTGAAGAACCACAATTAACTACCAATTATCAAACTGATCCATTGAGACCATCAAACATTTTTTTTTTATTCAATAATAATTATAATACTAATCATTTCATTTTTTTTATTACATTTTAATTTATTACTTTACTTTACTTTACTTTACTTTACTTTACTTTCTTAAATCTTCTAGAATTGTGTCCCCCTACCAGAGCCATAATATGAACTAGGAAGTGTTGTTTGCATCTTAGCCACTGACAGGCATAATCGATATGACATAAAACAAATAAAAAAAAATTCAATTAATGAATGGTCACATTAAGTGTGCAAATAAGGACTTAATGTCCTGCTTTGTACAACAATGATTCTTGGCAATAATCCATAAACTCATGGGCAGCGTCTCCTTCAGTTCTGATAGATGTTTAGTCTATTTTTCATAATGACATATTTAAAAGTCTGTAATCCTCTGATGGAGTTTGAGCGAGTCTGATGTACAACTTTGGCTTGTTCATATCTGATTTGTGTATCCAATTAATGTTTCTCTCTCTGAAGCAGTGGAAGAGGAAACATCTCTGATTAGAAAGGTGCTACACTGTAAAATCTATATTAAAGTTTAAACGTTCTCATCTTAATTCCAGACATGAATCTGAGTCATGTTCATACTGTACCATCTGCACCTAGCACTGTAATCAAGAGCCTATGAATTTAGATGAGCCTTAAAAGTTTTTAAATTAGGCTCAGGTGTTTGTTAAGATGATATTTAATGAAGAAAGCCAGATGCTGATTAAATGGGAGGAAGATGTTTTACTCAAAAGTTTTTATTTATTTTTATTTTTTTATTTTTTCTAAAAATAGCATTGCTGCTGCCACCACTGCAATTAATTGGAATAATGATCTGTGCTTTAATTAGGCTAATAACTGTCATTACTCAACTTACTCACTTAACCACCTTCCCAGAATACAAGATAATGAGTAATTTGTAAATAAGTGAGATACAAACTAGCTTCTCCCCATTTGAGCTTCCAATGACAAAGCATCAAAGCTGTGTATTGTTGAGACTGGGATGAAAATGTTCTGTAATGGAGCACTTAACACCCCAATTCCCCACCTCATCATCTCATTCTCGGAAGGGAAGGAGAAGAAGAGCTCCTACCAAATGTAAAAAAAAAAAAAAAACATTAATCATTCAACTTCATTTAATTAAATTAGATTCAAATGTATTTGTATAGCGCTTTTCATAATACACATTGTTTCAAAGCAGCTTTTCAGAAAATGCATGCATCTACACTGCAATTTAGATTGATCTGTTATCAGAAGTGAATGTGTCCAAGTAATGTTCACTTCACAAATTAACAGTTCAAGATAATAGAATCATACAGTTAGCTAACATTAATTAATTTCAGGCAGAAGCTCATTCAAGCGATTATTACAAGTGTGATCATAATGATTACAATATAGAGAACATTTCAAGTTGGCGTCATCTGGGCTCCTTGTAGGGGTCAGCATCATCTCTTCACAGGTGTTTGGTCATCTGAAGTCTTTCTATGAGGCTGGAGGCTGGAGGCTGGACCTGGCATAATTTCTACTTACCTCGAGATGTGTAGGAACAGAAAGACAAATGGAAAAATTATTATTATTATTATTATTATTATTATTATTATTATTATTATTATTATTATTATTTCGTTCTGTTTGAAAACGAGTAAGCAAAAATTAAGCTAGATTTTTCGTAGGCCTATTTTTGTTTGTGGGTAAACAAATGAGCTTATGATTCGATATTTGTTTCAAATGTGTGGGCAGCTTTGATACTTTAGTCTGATTATATATTGAGATGTATATTTGCAAGAAATCTAGCCTATATAACAGCCAGGGCTGCGTTTCTCGATAACGATTGATCTTAGCACTTAAGGGCGTTTTCTACGACTCATTTTACTATCGTTCGTTATTGTTTCAAGTGCGTTTCCCAAAAACGCACTTAACCCGCTGAAATTATTGAAATACACTGTTTTAAATGTATTTTAATGTAACGGTTTTAACTGTAGCGGCATGTTTATTAGGATTAATCTGTCTATACTATAGTGCTACAGTAACTGCACTCAGACCCATGACTCCTTTAGGCTATGATCAGATCAAAACTGGGCTTAATATTTCCTTATTTGAATGACAAAAAAAAATAAATAAAGAGATTTTCTAATAATAATAATAATAATAATAATAATAGCCTAATAATAATAATAAGGGTTTTCTTTACAATGAAACCATTTTTTTTCATTTCCTCCATTGTATGTGTGTAGGGTAAACATTTGAATTTGAGTATGTTAAATTTAGGCGAAAATACCAAAAAACGCCCTCAGCTTAAGTGGTTAACGAGAAAAGATGTCGTTAAAACGACATAACTGAGTGGAAAAAAAAATATGTGTGTGGCATCAATGCGTCACCGTAATATATATATATATGCTTGTGACTTTCATCTGATCTGACTGGGAACTTCATTGTTTGAGTTAAATATACATTGGGTGGTGTGGCCCGATTCAAGGCTTGTCGACAAGTTTGTTTGTGCGTTTTGGTTGTTAATTTACACGACAACAGTGTTTTAGGGGCGAGAAAATGCAAACTTTTAAAATCGTGTTTCAAAGTGCAAGTTTTTTGAAAACGATACCATTATCATTTCTGTGTAATCTACAAAAATGCAAATTTGTGAAAACAGTGATGCCATGTGCCTACGTATTACGTGCTATCTATATAGGAATGTGTATGTGTGCCAGTGTGTAGTGTTTCTTCTCCAACTACTGGCCTGGTATACATAATACAGCTTTTTTAAATCATTTTCACAGATCCTTGTGATCCTCAGGAATCGTTTGGATAACATTAGCCCGATTCAGATGATTTTCAACAATTTTCAACATTTTCAGGATATTTTAGTGTCGTCCGAATCCACATCTCTGAGTTTAGAAGAAGAAATCAATTCAAAATTCACTGTTTAAATTATTTTTGACCACTGCCAAACAACGTACGGTAACTGTTGCACTTCACTGTAATTTGCATGCATATTTTAGAGTCATGCAAAACTATTTTAAAATATGTATTATATAGGCCTGCAATTACACACATACAAATATAAACCTATGTTTACCTTATATGTGTTCCATTGTGTTTTCCCATGTACTGATTAGTACTGATCTTGTCGGTTGGTTCCTTCGTCTGTTTATCGCTGCCTGCTTCTTCCTTGTTTAGTAAATGTGTTTTTGTTCCATTACGGGTCTTTTATTTTCCAACCAAATGTACGTAAATGTATGTAAATGCAACATTCAAACTATTTCTCAATTTTACACAAGTCTGGTACAAATATGTGGTCTTGTTTCGTGAAAAAGCCATATTGATTTTTCGTTATCTACCCAGAAATAAGCAAAGTAGGCGGGGCATGTCATCACATGATCAAAGCAGTTTAAAATCCCTCTCTAGTATAGAGATATTTAGACATTTATTAAAGGGAGTTGTGTGAATTATGTTCTTTTGCATGTTATTGAACTATATTGAAACAAATAGCAATAGATGATTGCATGTGTTTTGAGTTTACTAGCACATCATGTAACCACATTACTATGTAAAAACACCAGCTGCAGATAATATGACCGCAGTCACACAGCAAGTAGCTCTACATTTTAATCATTAATAGATTAATTCTGGCATTCATGAGTGTGTCTGACTGTCTTCACACAGCGGGACCGACTGAAGACTGCTATTTCATCAATGTGTATTTTATTATTTATTTTCTGTGAAAAGTGACAGTAAAAATATTTATAATGTTATAAACGATTTCGGTTTCAATTAAGTGCTGTTCTTTTGGACTTTCAATTCATCAAAAATACTGAACAGAAATGTACATCAGTTTCCACAAAAAAATCTTAAGCAGCAAAAACAAAACGGTTTCTAGAATTAATAATAAGAATAAATGTTACTTGAGTACCAAATATTAGAAAGATTTCTAAAGGATCACGAAGACTGGAATTGAAAATGTTTTAAATTGTAATAATATTTCATAATATTACATTGTTTTACTTTATTTTTCTAAAAAAAAATGCACCCTTGGTGAGCATCGGAGGCTTCTTTCCAAAACCTAAATAAATAAATAAATAAATGGAACTTCTGAATGGTAGTGTAGCTTAAAGTCATTGAACATTTTTGGACAATAGAGAGGACTTTGTCATGCTATGTGGGGTACGTTAAGTTGTTTCCATGAGTAAACAGAAACAATTTTAAAGTTTTTTTTTTTTTTTTTTTTTACATTTTATGTTCTGAGTTTATATCTCAAAAGTCTGACTTTGCTTCTCACAATTCTGACTTGTGAGTTCAGTACTGAATATACCAGTCTGATAGATTTATATAAGCCTAATGAACAAACTACGTCTGTTAGCTAAACATGTTATGCTGCTAGGGTAGGACCTAATTCTGAATGAGAGCTTTCTTTCTTTAACTGTCAGAGTCCATAAGAGAAGTCGGCATTGTGGCACTTTATGCATTTTGCCAAAGACTTTCTAATTCTGTGCAGATGGAAAAAGGAAGTGGGCTTCGTGCTGTTGCTTGGAGACATGTGTTTCCCTGATTCATGCGAGATGAGCTTCAATGCTTTATGTCCTCACTCTGGGAATCATATACACTCCTTTGAGGTGTGCTTATGGGAATAATGAAACTAGGAGTGTGTCTTGTTTTAATAAGTCCAACACACATACTCAAATTATTTCAAGTTGAATGAGATGCAAAAGAAAAAAGACAATGAAAGATTACAAAGGTGGTTTCAATGACAATATGTATAAAGAAAATGATTTATATTGATTTTCATTCCCAAATATTTTGGCAATGTCACACAAGCCAATAAACTTGCAATAACCTTTACATTATTTTATTTAGGCATTCAGGAATGTCCTCAATAAAGGTGAATCTGTATGATTGCATATAGGGAATGCTAAATATCATATGCATGTTCTGCTTTATATTTAGTAAGAAAGTAATGCCAAGCTGTCATTTAACAGATGTTCACATCACTTTATAATATACATGAATAATACATGTGAATGTTCTACATATGTGAACAAGCTGAGCATTATATGTCTCAAACCATCTCTTGAATATTGGATTGCTAGCGATCTCAAATTCATATTGCACTTATCTGATAATTATACATAAATAGCAATAGTGTAAATATATTTTATATGAATTTATTAATTTGTTTAAAATTATTCCGCATTTAATTTGAATTTATTTATTTTATTTTTTTATGATTTAACATTATTTTTCATTTGAATCTCTATCTATCTATCTATCTATCTATCTATCTATCATAAATTATTTATTAAACGAATTTTGTGTCTTAAGATAATTCATATATAAATTCAAGTCAAAGTCAATAAATTCAAGGCTCTTGACAAGAAGACGAATAAAATAACATACAATTTTGTGCAGACTAGACTTGTATTTGTTAGCCTATCTCTCTTTCTTTCAGTAGCGGAAACAATATCTAAATTTAGCGGGAACGGTCGGGTAGAAAATTATTCTAAGCGGACAGCGGGTGAACAAAGAGTGAATATATAGCGGGAGCGGGTGGGTGCGGAATAGAACCTTGTGGGAGCGGGACTAAAAAAACAGTCCCGCGCAGACCTCTACAATCAAACTTACAGTAATAGTGTACTGAAATAATTTAAAAGCATTTTAAGCATGAGCAACTTTGAGACATAACTTTTTATAAAAAAAAATATATAAAATAATATATAGTTTTAATTAAAATGCACTGCTCGCTTGTCTGCCAATGACCCTTTTTTATATTATTGAGAAGTGGTTATATATTTATATTATTATTGTTATTGTTGTTATTATTTTTGAGAAGAGGTTAAGGGCTGTAAATATCTATTTAATGATATATTACAAATGTATTTATGATCTAACTATAATGTAACACACTTCTTTCACACTTCTAATGCATATTCTGTCAATATCTCCATAACAAATTGAACTTTTTGGTTTCTATTCTCTCTCTCTCTCTCTCTCTCTCTCTCTTTATTCGGGTGTGTGTGTTGGATATATATATATATATGTGTGTGTGTGTGTGTGGTGGACTGTTTTC
>NW_015549591.1:1207046-1207278 GCF_001515605.1 Sinocyclocheilus anshuiensis | reverse complement strand
CTCTCTTTATGCGGGTGTGTGTGTTGGATATATATATATATGTGTGTGTGTGTGTGTTGGACCGTTTTCACAAAGTGCTTCCTGAAGATTCAGAAAATAGCTTTATATGTGCCTTATAAGTGAAAATACATTCCACTAGATTCCAACAATTATTCCAGAAAGATCGTCTCAGGTTACTTATGTAACCATGGTTCCCTGAGTAGGGAACTAGACACTGCGTCCTCTAGGGGTT
>NW_015549591.1:1206555-1206852 GCF_001515605.1 Sinocyclocheilus anshuiensis | reverse complement strand
TCCTGCTTTTGCTGGGCTGATCCCAGCAGAGCAATGGCCCCTGAATCAGACAATGTTAATGAAATAACATCAACCTCCAGCGGCTCACTCTCGTGCACAGCCGACGATCGCAAAAGAGAAACCCCCTTTCAAACTCATCGGCCAGATCCACCTGCGATCCCCACTAGCTCATTCCCTTCCCTGCCTCAGCAGCGGTGGGTCCTGAATCGCGGGAAGCTTTCCTCTTTCCTCGAAAAGAGAGACAAACGAGAGCGGAGCTTTTTTCCTTGGAAAAAACGCTCGCAGTGCACGCCGATT
>NW_015549591.1:1205112-1205969 GCF_001515605.1 Sinocyclocheilus anshuiensis | reverse complement strand
TTATACTATAGTCGCACCGGTAGTGACGTCATGGCTGTCGCCGGCCAACGAGTTGGTGTTTTTTCAATGTATGCTTCAGACACGGATCACGAAGAGGCGTTCCCCATAGCGACCCCTAGAGGACGCAGTTCGAAGTTCCCATGAAAGGGAACTGTAAATCACAGAACTTTCTGAAATCACTGACATTTCCTGATAATTAGCAAACACTCTTTGTTTGGAGTAAAGAAAAGAAGAAGAAGAAAAAAAAATTCCAGGGGAAATAATGAGGCAAACACCCTTTATCATAACGTGCATAAACTGTGCTGTCATCTGAGAGTCATTGCTGATAATGGCAGGGCTCCCTACCCACTGTATAATTGGGTCACCTTAGCGCAGAAACACTCTTTTGATCTTGTGTTTAGCTTCAAATGAGTCCCTGAGAGCTGGAAGAAGGAGCATAACACACATAGAACTATATTATAACTAAACTTTTATGAAATATTAGTGCTTTGTTTCTGGACAGGGCCATGGAACATTAAAAGTTACTGTGTAAGGGTACTAGAAAATGTGTTAATATTTGTGAAAATACACAGTATGTTATTTGTTTAATTGGATTGTGTTTTGCTAGTACTTGAAGATGAAAATATGATTACAGTGTAGTTAAAATGTATGTAGAAATACATTCTTAAAGGTTCACAAAGTCTGTTGTTTTGTACCCTATTGACTTTCATTGTAAGGGCAACAGTTCTTCAGAATATGTTTATTTTGTGTTGCTCATTGCTGGTGTTTGCTTTGGAACTAAGATGATGTAAATGATGACAGAATTCTCATTTTTGGGTGAACTATACTTTTAAGCATCAAGGCAGATTAAAAAAAAA
>NW_015549591.1:1204159-1204917 GCF_001515605.1 Sinocyclocheilus anshuiensis | reverse complement strand
AAATAATCAAAACCCCCCCCCCCCCGTGGAAATTAAACAATAACAATGCACTAAGGTTATAAACCTCTCTTATAAACTGGTTAGGTTATTAACTGGGCTCATGACTTTTAATCTGTCTTTTTCATTTCTGCACAGGCATGGGCAATAGCTGAAAAAAAAAATCTTCAACAGTATTTTCCTTTTCCTCTCTCTCTCTCTCTCTCTCTCTCTCTGTGTTAGGCAGGCAGTGGCAACACAGCAAAAACTGACTAAGCCAAGCATTAAATTGTGTCTTTGAGGAAATTAATCAATAAAATTGAGAAACTAATTCCTTGACGGTGCACATCTGTTATGTGTGAGCGTCATATAGACTGTTCTGCCAATGTCCTGATGGTTCTGCTTCAACCAGCTCAGTGGCTGACCAGCAAATCTCACGCCCTCATGCATTCGCTATTCTCTTTTATTGATGCTCTCGCGTTAAAGGTGAACTGTGTGATTTCTTCACCTCTTGAGACACCGAATGGAATTACCAAATGGAACAGGGTTCCCAAACAGCCCTTCTGCTTGCCTAAAATTACTCGAAATAAAACCCATGATTACCGAGTTAAAATATTTGTGGAACACTGAAACTTTGGCCCTGTGTGAGATATTATTCATCCCTATTAATATTTATCTATTTCTTTAGTTTCTCTTCTGTACACCTTTACACTTAAAGTACCTGAATCAGTTTGCTCCATCAAGAGTACAGTGCACTTTATTTTACAATAAAATGTAAATAT
>NW_015549591.1:1195605-1204137 GCF_001515605.1 Sinocyclocheilus anshuiensis | reverse complement strand
TATATATATGCAATGTGATTTGGGTTTGAAGTAAAATGTGCTGCTTAAAAATAGACACCAGATACACTAATTTCACATTAATTTAATTACTCAGTAGTTATGCGCAAAAGTATTATTGTATTCTTCCAAATGAATACAAATGCACAGGTAAATACAAGCCATACATTTCATGCAAACCTGCACTTATTACCATGTTAAATAATTCAAATATATTTTATGGATTTAACCTCACTTTATTTACCAATTTGCTGCTGACCTTCGATATTCAACTACAAATAACAGCAAATTATTTTTATTATTATTATTAAATGGATGTTGTCTGTATTTATTTTATTTTATTTTATTTCTGAAATTAAATGCTGCATTCATATTAGTCTACTTATAATTTACCTAAACGTATGTACTCTTTTTGTGAAGAAATGGCCAAATATATCTTTATAAAATGTGCAGAAGAAATACATTTTTTGCACAAGTTAACATCCACCATGTTTGTAGTGTTTTTTTTTTATTTTTTTTTTATGGGTTTTGAACAATGTTAGCTGTTAAGATGCTGATATACTCGTGGCACAGTTATTTTCTGTTCTTCACTTTGGGGTAAAAAGAAGTTTGAAATATATTTGCAGCAGTTTACTGTTATTGAACATTCCTCAGAACAACTGAACTGTAGATCGAAGGTTTTTACCAGCCAGAACAAACTTTTTTGGAAAGTTTGCTTTGGCAAGCAGTTTCAAACTCCAAATTAATTTTATTTTGGCCTGATTTCATTCAGAATGATGTCTCACTAGTTTCACTGTACTTTGAGTACATTTGGGATACTCATTTCAACATACTACGATTTGGGGCACTCTAATTCTAATTTCAAATACTATTATGCAGATGGTATGTGAATTTGGATGCAGCAGCACTTGCGTGAAATGTGTGGATATCACACTGCATGACTTGACAGACAACTGGTTTTCCACTATGTTTATGTTCACACAACACATAATAAGTTAACTTTGTGTGAATGTAAACATATAAAGCACAAAAAAAAATGTGCGAATGTAGCCAATAAGAGTTGGTGTTTTGAGACAGCATGACTGACTCAATCCAATAAAATTAAGCTTAACATTATGCGAAATTGTACAACTACATCATTGTTTTGTAACTAACCAGCGATACGATGACGTCTATAGTATTTTTAAACTGATATTCCATATGCAGCACTTCAAAGGTTATTTTAACTTGATGGTAGAAAGAGCTTCTGGAGGTCTGGTCGACTGCTCATAATGGTGTGTCCAACAATATTGAGCAGCCTGTGTTATTATGCTAGTAAATGGAGCTCCTTCTGTTTAAATCAATCATTCCCATTCATTCCCATCATTCTCTGTGCTGAAGGGCTCAGCTTTACCACATGCTGATGGAATCAATTAAAAACATCATTCATCAAGGTGCCGCTCGGTTTGAAGTTATGTGCTCCTGTATTTCTACCTTACTCATACTGGTATGGATCAGTTCTTTATTTACCTTAAGCATGACCCAAGATCCCTTTGTGCTTCTCTGCAGCCCTCACACGAATAAGCTGTCGTTTTCAGAATTTGTTGTGCTTTAAATGTGCAGTAGAGTCTTTTCATCATCATGTGCAGTCAGTGGTCTCACAATGGGTGTCATGAAAAAAAGTCTATAGAATTCACATACAGTAATGTGTATTTTGCCTATAAGCAGATTATCGCCTGTGTCCAGGTTTTGCTGATATTTAGGATTAAGGCCAATGTGTTGGGTGGGAAGTTGCAAACACAGTGTTCTTACCACTGAGGAACAGGCTGAGTCGGGAAAGAGTGTCTTCACTAAAAAATGTAAATTGTGTCACCATTTACTCATGTTATTTTAAACTTCTATCAGTTTATTTTTTTCTGTGAAAACCAAAAGGAGAAATGTTTTCATTTAGTTCAGTCACAATTAATGTTCAAGATTCAAAAAGGCCATATGTTAAACATGTTGGATTTGTGTTTGTCCTGTTCTAAATGGAAAATGTTCACAACTTTTTAGATCTGTGTTTTCTTGAAGTACAAACTGCTGTTCCTGATCATGTGTAACAGAGACATTTCATCCTGATGCTTTTGATGGCTTCTAGGAAACAGGAAGACACTTTCTTATCTCTAATACCAGGCAGAGATAGTTTTTTTTTTTTTTGCTATAATTTCCTTTTGGTCTTGAGACTGAATGATGTGAAGTAATTTGTAGTTTTTGTTAGTTCAGACAATATAGTTTACCATATTTTGGGATGTCTATATTATGTAAGCCCTCATGGTGGACAAAAAAATCTGTCAATCTGTGCAAGACAAAACTACAGTAGATTATTAATCTCTTAGTTAGTTTGATTCTTTTGGTTAATATGTAGGAATAAACCCTTGTGAAAAAGAAGTGCATTAAAGTATGTTTTAGTTACTATAAATGCTTGCACATGCGACTGACAAACTTCACAAACTTTAACCATATTTCAAACACAATGTATAATTGTCAAATACAATTATGAAAGTATATATAAAGACTACTTAAATAGGTCAAGAAAGCACTTTTAAATTCAACTAATTGCAATTAACACATTTTAACAATGCAATTTAATTGCATTGGAATTAACATTCAATTATGTCAAAATATTACATTCAGTTCACACTTAAGTATATTCATTTAAAGTGTATTTATGTAATAAGTACCCTTTTGAAAGTAATTATTAAAAGTAATTTCGATAAAGGTAAATGCAACTTTTTATCACACAATTCTGACTTTTTTTCTAGCAATTGTATGGAAAAGATTTTAGAATTGCAAGATGTTAACTCGCAATTGCAAGATATAAAAGCAAAAGTAAAAAAGTTTGATATAAACTCGCAATTGCCAGAAAAAAAAGTCAGAATTGTGAAATAAGTTGCAGTTAACTTTTTTTCATTTTTTTTTTTATTTTGTTGCAGAAACAAACAAAAAAATGAATTGTGCACTGTAAAAAATCCAACTTTTGAAAAGTTCTACTAACCAATGTAAAAAAGTAGCCTGAACAAATAATTTTTAGTAGAATTCAGTTAAATACTCTAAACACGTCGCTAACAAAAGTTGTTTTGTTTACCTTACTTAGATACTCAAGTATTTGTTCACAACATATCCAAATGTTCTCCCAACTTTTCAAATTGAGTCATCTGAACAAACAGTTTTGCATTGAACAATATTTCACAATTTCCCAGCATGCATTGCAGCTTGAAAACGTTTTATGTTAATAATTACTAAAATATTATCATTGTTTTAAATGTTACTGGCTTAATTTATGCTGCTGCTGCTGCTGTTGTCACTGTCAGTTAGCTGTCATGTGGATCAGAGTTCATATTTTTACTGATTTAAAATTTGTTGATCCTCACCATGGTTGAGAACCATGTGCTGAGGTACTGTATATGTGCATCTCATTGCAACTTGTTTGATACATTTGTCTCTGCATACATGTTTGCCTTTAGTTTTAAGAGGCAAATACTACCCATAACATGTAGAAGGCTTTGAAAATAAACAAAAATCTAAAAGAAAGAGGACTGATATAAAAGATTAGCATTGCTCAATGCTAAATAATCTTTGGTTGCTCTGACAGATCTTTTAACACTCAGTAGACCGACTTGTATTCATTAGATGAGCTAAAGTTTTTAAGTTGTCGGTTGCTAGTTGGGTTAACTTAACAAGTTGAGTGTGATAGGTTTCCTTATTTTTTTGAGTTAGGTCAACTTCTTTTTTTTTTACAGTGTGGGATGCAAAGTCGTAATTACAAGAAAAACTATTTAAAGGGGTCATAGGATGCTACATGCACTTTTACAAGTTGTTTGAACTGAAATGTGTGTTGGCAGGTGTTTTTTACACTACCATTGAGAAATTTTAACCAAACTATGTTACAGACTTCTCATTAAGACCCTAAAGAATCATATCAACTTGTGGAAAATGGGCATCATATGACCCCTTTAAGAATTTAAGAGTTAAGAGTTTTAAAAGAGTTTATATCTTACAATTCTATGTGGTGTTTATATATTTATATTCTAAGAAAAAAGTCCCAATTGTGAGATTACCTTGTTTGTTTGTTTTTTTATCCTGTGGCATAAACAAGCTTCCATAGCTACCAAATTATGCATATGCACAAAATTATGTAAATAATAATAATAATAATAATAATAATAATAAAATAAAATAAAATGAAATAAAAAAATAAAAACTTGCAAATATTTCCAAAAGTGGCACCATTGTGATGGGGCAAGTAACAACATTTTCAGTCATTGTTTGTAGGCACTAGGGTTGTTCCAACATGTTTTAGTGCATTATTGTACAAAAAAGTACCCGTGGGCACATTCACCATATGGTATAATTTAGTCTTTCTAGAGAGCTGCTCACGTATCAAATGACCGTTTGCCGATGCCATTAAAAAGTCCACCGTATGCAAATATCTAAATTAGACAACACAGCATTCATGTTAATGCAAAATGGCCACAGTTTGGCATTTGAATTGTCAACATGACTCTGTCCACACAAACAGTGGTTCTGACCTCAGAACTGAAGAATAAATTATTTCCCTAACTTAATTATTAATAATTTAATAAGATTTAATGGATAAAACCAGCACCTACTGTATAGATTGAATACATTATTTGTGTGCATCCCTAAATAATACATAAAATATTAATAAATAGAACAATTAAAACTATTATAAAACAAATAAAAATAATATTAAAAAAATTCTACTCCTTTAATTAAAAGATTTGAATGTATAATAAAAACTGCACATGTAGTGTGTCTGTGCCAGGCTTCCTGTCTCCTAGCCTGCATAATTCCACATGCCATTTTTCAAACCCAGTCAAATAAATCTTGGAGTGCAGCATAGTCATTATTTTTTTCCCCTGCTGGGGTTTTGCTTTGAGTGCTGTAATTGAACTGTAACATTGTGCCATGCTCTTTATTACAGATGACCAACATGCTGAGTGCGGCTGAGTCTCTTTTTAGTCCATAGTTTTAGTCCATAGTTAGTGCATACTATAATGAGGATAAATAAATAAATAAATGTCAACAGTGTTATTTTTAGTTCATGGTTATAATATAAAAATAGTTACTGAACCATGCAAGTTTATTAGGAAAACAATTTGTATTTTTGATTTAAAATAAAATTTTATTTTATTTACAGGATTATTTTTATTTTACATACATATTTTTCATCTGTCATTTTTGAGTCTCAACAGTGTTATTTTTAGTTCATAGATATATTACAATGATAATCACTTAACCATGTGAGTTTATTAGGGGAAAAAAAAAAAAAAAAAATATATATATATATTCAAATAGCATTGACATTTTATTTTAATTACATGAATATGTTCAATTATGTGCAATTGTTGAGCCTCATTAGTGTTATTTTTAGTTAACTATAATTATGCTACTAATTGAATTGTTTATTTAAAATATATAGTATTATTTTATTTTTATTAAAGCATTTTTAGTTCATAGCTATACTATAATGATACTAGTCACTGAACCATGTGTTTATTTTTTGCTTATGTTTATTTGCACTTTTTGTTCCTAGTAAACACATGATTCAGTGACCATGTAAAAGTTTATATATAAAATAAACTTTTAAAAAACTATTCAAAATGTAATTTAATTGCATGATTATTTCCTTTCATCTGTAATGAAATTAAAATAATACAGTTGGGTTTATATTAAGTTTGGGCAGCAGTTCCATTCACTTTCACCGTTCTCATGTACGTCTACCAGTTTAAAGGCCTCAACAGTCCAGTAAATCAAGATTCAAACGGGCCTTTCCATTCCCAAACCCCTCATGTCACATCTCAAACCTCAGAGACTCATTATTTACATCCAGCGTAAGCCTTGTTAAAGTAACATCTGAAAAAAATGAAGAGATGTTAGCTTGCTCCACATGGAATACTTTTGTTCCTGCCAAATTGCACACCATATTTCATTGCTAGCTGTGGAAAACGTTACACAATTACCATCTCAGTAAAGATAAATCCAGTTCTCCACAGGATTACACGGGTAATAAATGCACATAACTTTACCCATGTTTACACTTATATATAGACAATTATATTATGATTACTTCAAGTTTACATGTGGCCTGTGGTGCATCAGACCCATCACCATTATACGGCCTCAAAGTAGCGGAGTTAAATTCGATTGTGCTCGGCGAAATCAATGGCTGTACATCATGAATAAATCATGTAAGCGGCATGGCTGATCTGCATAGGGCATGGTGGGAAGGTTACAGCACATGTCATATTTATGGGCTCTGGTTAATGGAGGGGAATAGAAAGCAGCTAAAATATCTGCCTTGGCCTGCATGTTTCCCACCAGCTCCACTCATTGAAGCACAATATCGTGCCGAACATCTGAACTTGAGAGCAATCATGCTGTCGCTAGGAGGGAAAATCCATTCCTGTGGTTGGTGATCTGTGTTAAATACCAAAGAGTGGGAGGGGAAAATCTTTATTTCCCTGAGCACACACAGAACAATTGTCTTTAACACTGAAATAGAACTATAATATAGAAAGAAACCAATCCCAAAACACACAGGGTAAAACTAAGAAGCGGCAATCCTGCTCGTGCAAGCCTTACATGTTAGCAGAGTGTAAAATCAAAGGTATTTGTTGTCGACTACACGCGGATATCGTGTATTGCTTCCTGAGTTGGGCCGCGCGGCGTGAAGTACTGCAGCAGGATCTTGGGAAATCAGCATGTTGTCTTCTCGGCTCACGGGCTTGTGCTTACCTCCTCTAGAGTCATCTGCTGTTCATTTCGACTCTTTGATTGTGCGGGTAGGAAGTGTTCCTCCTGGAGAGGGAATCTTCCACACGGCTGCCAATCTCTCTGTCAGCAAAGCTCTATCACTTTGTCTTTATTAAGAGTTCATTCCCAGCCTGCAAAACAGAACATATTGGTGATAATTGGCAAATAATCCTTGTGATTCCTAGTGTTGAAAAGCATGTTTAGGCTTTGTGTTTGTCTTAATTGATGAACATTTCATTGGTTATATTTAAGTTAATTTCTTTGACACCAAATGCATTACTATTCTGGTTTAACTGTTTTAATGACAATGAATGGGTGCCGTCAGAATGAGAGTCCAAAGGCTCTATTGTCTGAGGAATGTGGGTAAAGTGTATGGCAAAATGTAATGACAAGCATTTAAGGTAAACTAATATATACCTGAAAGTCATTTCTGTTGGATCTTGTATATTCAACTATATTTGAAATTACACATTTGTAATGATGGCATTGCAATTTAGTACATTTAAAATATATTAACTTTAATGTCATTTCAAATACCATACTACTTTATAATCGATTACTTTACATGTGCTTTATTATGTTACTCCACATGTCAAAATAAGAGTACTTCTTCAAAGAACCTTACAGAATAACTGAATTTTCCATTTATTCTTTGAGCAGTTAACCACAGGTTGGTCTATAGTAGATTTTAAAAAGCAGCAATACATAATTACCTACAAATAACCCATTCACGAGAGGCAGCAGGATTTCTTTTTTCCTTCAATGAACTCTTGAAATTTTTGCCAATGAAAACTGATCCACATTTATAGCGAACTGAGAAAACGGCTTCACTAGGTGTGTTTGAAAGTTTAAGAAGTCATAAAACACACCA
This sequence comes from Sinocyclocheilus anshuiensis, assembly GCF_001515605.1. Taxonomy (NCBI): domain Eukaryota; kingdom Metazoa; phylum Chordata; class Actinopteri; order Cypriniformes; family Cyprinidae; genus Sinocyclocheilus; species Sinocyclocheilus anshuiensis. The sequence continues at coordinate 1,196,474 of NW_015549591.1, read as the reverse complement.
TTTTATCATAAATCATCTCCATGATGTTAATGAATTAATTATATATTTTTTCTTTATTTGTGTAGCGCTGTGTTTGATGTTTATGTTGAAATTTCTTGTAATCTGCTAAATCCCCTGTTCACTGCTGTAAGGGAAACAGTTCAATTTAGCTCAAAGGGAATCATTTAAGATGTTATAGGGAATTTGGACAGAATCACTGTTTTACGGCTGATCACTGAGACGGCCAGCGATTCAATGAACGAGCCGTATAACATCAACTCTGCAATGGATATTAATATCCAAAGTATAGTGAAAACACTATTAATTAGCACAGTAACAAGATCGGCAGTTTAAGACATTAACTTGTAAGCACAAAACACAAGATACCTCTCTTTTCAGTATAAATAAGGCTTTGTTGGACAAATCTAAGACCTATAAACTAATCTAACACATGAACACACGCATTCACACATTCACACAAGTTGTAGAAAGCGAGAAAGTAAGGAAAGAATGAGTTTAAGGAAATTAAAATGTGAAATCCCAAGTTTACAGCAATATGTGCAATTGCATAGACCTGAACAACCATCAATCACTTAATTAACCCTCGAATTGAGTTCCTCAATGAGGTTAAAATTTATATTAAATGAACCAGTTCAGCTAGAATCTGGAGGTACTTGCGTTGCCTGTGTGCAGGGGTTCCCTTTGTTGTGGTCCTTGCAGAAAAGGGGGTTTCCCGCGGTTGCTGATTGGCTGGAAGTTCAGTCTTGGGAAGCCAGTGGTTGGGCGTTGGCTGACGACGCGGAGTTGTGGTCTGGTTAAAGTTTTAGACGGCACTCGAGGTCAGACTCGGAGACACGGCGTTAGGCAAAACTTAACTCAGAAGAACACGA
>NW_015549591.1:1192514-1194999 GCF_001515605.1 Sinocyclocheilus anshuiensis | reverse complement strand
AGAGAGGTTAAAAAGGTCTGTAAGGAATCTCAGTCTGTTCTTTGTCTTCTAGGTGGGGGGAAAAGTCAATCCGAAGAGCTCGTGATCACTATCACTGGTTTAAATGTGATGCTGTGCATCCTGTGCATCTCTGACCATTAATCTTGATTACTTGCCCCAAAATTGACAATCTCCTTGGAAAGTATTCTTTATAAGTGTGTTCTTTTGTGTTAATGTTGAAAGCTGTTCTGTGAAAGGGTGTGAGGACGAGCGTCCCAGAGCCTATAACGGCACCGCTGTCCTCGAGGAGTTCCTCTGCTGTGTTGGAGGCTTAGACGGCGTGCACTATTTCATCAGTGAGAGGAAACTTAATCTCATCACGCAAACGTGGCATGAGGTGAGTAATGTTGTACGTCAACAGATTTAATTTTAACAACTTTAATTTTGCTTCCTTTATAGAAAAAAGTACTGCGGTAAAATCTAATGGGTATCATATTGTACTTTGATACACAGCCATATGCCACTTTATTACAGCCCACTTTGCTCAAGGGCACCTCAGTCATGGTATTGAAGGTGGAAGAGAGCACTGTACATTCACTCCCCCCACCGGTACAAGATTCGAACCCACAACCTTGGGTTACGAGTCCGACTCTCTAACCATTAGGCCACGACTTCCCCTTTGTCGTGATGGACATCATATACATGCCAGTAATGCTTCTACCATTTGTTCTTCAGATAGGTGCGAAAATATACACTTTTATTGTGTGTAATGGGAACATTTATCAGAGGACCAGTGATCACGTGTCCAATGGGTATTTCTGCAAATCTAATTGTTGAAAGCATATTGCTGATTATTGCCATATAATTCACTTAAGTTAATGTGTGTGGTCACAGTTTCATTCGCGGATCCTCAGATACGACTGACCAGTGACCAATATTGACTAGCCTACAACTTGGATAAGATTCCTAAAAGTTTTGCAGCTACAGCACACATTACAGACATTGATGCAGAAAAGTGGATATGTTCTACATGTCTACAGTATAAAGAATGAATAAACCAGTCTTATAAACTCCTTGATTTCGTTTAAGCAACGTTAAATATAATATGCATGCACAAAGGTGGGGGCAGTTTTTTTTTTTTTTTTTTTTTTTTTTACGAGAGATGCACCATGATTGCTGTGTGAGAGATTTTTCAGCGGAAAAAGTTAAAGAAGATTGTAATACACAGTTATTTTGAGTTTTTGTGAGTTAAGTGAACATTAACGTCATCGTGTGAGACTGGAGACCAGGGCCGGATTGGCCATCTGGCAATTTTGGCAAATGCCAGAGGGGCCGGACCATTTTGTTTAATGTGGGCCGGTCAGATTTTTTCTAAATATATATAAATAAAATTGTTTTTACGGGCCAACAGCGCATAGGACAGGTTTTTATCGCTTGCACAATTTCTCTATGGTTATAGTAATAATAATGTTAATAATAAATAAATGTTAAGCATTTGGCCCAGTCGGCAACGGCCGGCTGCCTGGTCCCGAGATGGGGCGACCGAACCAAGAAAAATCTATCAAAATTTCCAAAAAATCAAGCACATCATCAGAGAGATTGCAACACAAGCTAATTTTCAGTAAAAGCTAGATAATGGACCGTAAAAAAGTAAAGGCGGTGCAGAAAAACTTTGAGAAAGGAAAAAAAAAAGGGCTCAAGTCCGACGCTGCTAAATGCGTAAAATTAACCAAACTCTTTTCAAAAGGTTTAAATTCGGCTGCTGCAGCGGATGACAGTTAGTGCCGCAGAGGTAAGAAGAAAACAGAAAATACAGCTAGCATTAAGTAATTTTCACACTACTTCTGCCAGTTAGCTCCTGTGTTTTTTGGGGGTTTTTTTGACAGTAGCCTACATTGTATTAAACAGTTGTAAGCTTAGCGCAGAACCCCAGTATATTTTAAAATGTCATTGCTTCGTGATAATTGGTTAACTTAAGTGTTAATTAGCCTGTTACTGAATTGCATGACTGAAATATCAGCAGGTGATCTGATCAGCGAGTTTCTGTAAAGCGGAGCTCACGTGCGCTTGCGGAGGAATGTAGACACTGACGAGAATGAATGAGCAAAACTTCCGTGGCGAATAGAACGGCTTACAGTTAATGCAGAGCACTTCTAGATCTGAACAGCACATCTTCTTTAACACAGTTACATCTGTACACCACCTCTCATTGATGTAAAAGCATGTCCCACCGCCGCGTGATTTCCCCATTGATTCTGCGTCACGATCCGCTCTGAACAGCTGAAAGCCCGAGAGACTCAACGCGCTGTTTTAAGCAGATTTTCTTTTACAGATAAAATGAGCCAAAAAATAGATTTAACTCAGACTGAAAGTCAAAAATTATGAAATGCCCATGAGAAATATTCAAAACTAATGCAATACTAGAAAAATGCTCAGTGGGTCAGCAGGGTCAGTCAGAAATATGTGGAGAAGAAAAGATGCATGTTAACTGCAAAATAATTAGGAA
>NW_015549591.1:1184751-1192376 GCF_001515605.1 Sinocyclocheilus anshuiensis | reverse complement strand
TATCAACTTGCATAATAATTATGCATGCACTGTATTTTTTCTCTTCTGCTGTCGAGGAATGTTGTTATTGGTTGTCAAGGTAGCCAATCAGAATTTAGCAGCCTTGTCTCTGATTGGCTGGAATTATGGCTTATTGTAACGCTGGGTTGTGTTGAGCAAGCCAGCCGTCAGCATTTAGAGAGCACTGAGGAAGTGTTCTCAACCTAGAATTAAACAAGACGGCCTTCGTAGGACGGGCGGAAAAGGAAACCGGAAGTATCACGTTGCTATGCCAACACATTTAGAGCATTGCTCTCACACTACTTAAATGAAGGAAAATTATTTCTAAATTTGTAAAGTAGACCTAATTTGAAAAAAAAAAATATGCTTTTACTTGTTTTATTTTGTTCAATGTTTGAGAAGCTGCAGCGTATGTACAACATACATCTGTTAGAGAAAAAAAAGGAGGAGGATATTAAGAACAAAGTTTATCCGTTTTTACCGGAGGCGATTTAAGGTAAGTTGTAAACACCACATCTGCACTTGTGTGTACATCTGCCGGCGCCGGCATTTTTCAAATTAACGACGGATGTTAACGCGACGCAAAGAATTGTGGGTTGTCTGTAGCAGTGAAGGATATACCTCATGCATGAAATAAATGTAAATGTGTAAATGAACTGGAAGTGAGTTTTGCATGGAGTGTTTGATTTTTTCCCGCTCTCTCGGAGTATTTTTGCATTTTTGTCAAGACTGTCCATCGCCTAAGATCAGTTTTGCTTTTGGGAAACACTTTTCTTTTGAGACCGAGTGAGTGCGTGCTGTGGCGGAGCTGCGCCATTTTGCTCCAGAAAGTTTTTCCTGGGCCCCGCTGAGTTTTTGCTTGTGTTTTTTATTATCACCCTGCCATCCTGACGACATCTCCTCACTGTCCTGCCCTAGTTGTTCATTTCATTATTGCAAGTCATCGCAAGTCATCGCATCAATTTCACCATTGCTACAGATGGGTACAAACGTTCTTTGCACATACACACCGATACAGACTGAACTGAACTGAGAACTTGAACTAGGTAATTGAACTGAATAATTTGTTGAATCACCAGAGTAATTTCAGAGTTCATTTGAACTGAGTCAAGAGTTATTTCTGAGTTTAATTGAAGTGAATCATTTGTATTCAAGAGTAATTTATATGGTTCAGAGTTGTGTTTGAGATATCCAGTGCCTTTTGCGCAAGTCATCGCATCAATTTCACCATTGCTACAGATGGGTACAAACGTTCTTTGCACATACACACCGATACAGACTGAACTGAACTGAGAACTTGAACTAGGTAATTGAACTGAATAATTTGTTGAATCACCAGAGTAATTTCAGAGTTCATTTGAACTGAGTCAAGAGTTATTTCTGAGTTTAATTGAAGTGAATCATTTGTATTCAAGAGTAATTTATATGGTTCAGAGTTGTGTTTGAGATATCCAGTGCCTTTTGAAAATAAATTTGTGTGTTTTTATATTGAAATTAATTCTGGGAAACTTGTGTATGAAGTGTTAAACAGAAGTGTTGAATGGTTTATCAAAGTTTTGGAAAACCTTTCATCATATTTGTTTTATTTCATTCGTTCATTTAAACAGAGCCAATTCTTTCAAAGAAGTCCAGTTTCATAAAAAAAGAAAATGAATAAATTATTAATTGTTAACGGGTTATACAGTCTACAGTTATTTGTGCAAGTTACCTTGGAGTATGGGCATCTCACTTACACCATTGGGTTTAGGAGGGTGGGAATGTGAATTATTTATTTTACCTCACATGAACACACTTCAGGGAGCCACCATACTGACACTTACTTACCTGAAGCTTTTCCTATTCCTGTTGTTTTACAATAGTGTAAGCTAAAACATATACACACACAGTGCATTCTGAGACTAAAAGCACTGAAGTGAGGACTAACATCCTTTCACTTTTAAGGCGTCCAAGTACACATAGTAATCCCCCCCTACAAGGCAGGACCTATAGTCTTGTTACATTATCAATGTTAGCTAAAGGACTTACATGGATAGTTCTCTCAAAAAACAAAGTTCCCCCTCAGGGAACTTGAGTCGGAATGCTTTGGGAATGCCTCTGTGTGACCACGTTCTGAAGCACATGTGGAATCAGTCAAGTGGAGAAGCAAGACATCACGAATGGGGTGACGTGTGCAACCTGGAAGCTTAAAAAAGAGGAGAAGTGATTAGTCAGCAGAGAAGGCAGTCGCGTGTAAGTGTTTGCTTAATAGTTTGCTTCTATTTCTGTTTAGATTTGTATTTGCTGCTAGGAAGGATTATTTAATTTACTATACACTTCTATTTTTCTTCTTTCATTATAATTTGTATTTTGATTCCACGTGTTTGTAATTAGAATAAAAGCTAAGAAGAAGCTTTTGATATTTGTATTGCTTGTTTACTGCACTTAAGTGGCGAACTGTCCCACAGTAGTGTCGATTTGAGCCATTCGCCTGCTATAGGCTTTTGGTGTGATAATTATTAAGGTGTACACAGTGACCGTAAGGCTATTTAAACTGCTTGGTCACTCTCCAAACTTAGGAGAAGCAATTAGTCAGCAGCGAAGGCGGTATAGCGCGTAAGTGTTTGCTTAATACTTCATTTCTATTTCTGTTGTTTAGATTTTTATTTGCTGCTAGGAAGGATTACTTTTTTTTACTATCTATTTCTATTTTTATTTTTTCATTATAATTTGTATTTTGATTGCACTTATTTGTAATTAGAATAATAGCCGTCAGCTAAGAAGAAGCTTTTGATATTTGTATTGCTAGTTTACTGCACTTAAGTGGTGAACTGTCCCGCAGTAGTTTGGAACAGTGTGCTAATTGTGAAGGCGTGCACAGCTGTTTTCACTTTAGAGTCGATAAGCTGTGTATTTATTTGTTATCTGTGTTATCTGAAGCGTTCAGTCCTTGTGTGAAGACTGACTCGGGTAAAGACCTGCGGCTCTACCTGCATGACTCAACCGAGCAATGATACCGACAAGGCACATAAGTATCTTTTATTTTCCCTCTCTTTCCACATATATCATGTGTTTCCAATACATTCCTGTTGTCTCTCAACAATGCTCTAACATCAAATGCAAACTGCAATACAATCTTTCTAGCCTGCGTCCTATCTTCACCTCTTCTACTGCACCTCTTTTTCTGTGGGTCTCTGGAATTTGCCAATCAGCTGTCAACAGAGCAGACTTTATTCCAGCAATTGCTTCTCAGTCTACACTTAGTATCTTGGGCTTGACTGAGACCTGGATTCATCCAGAAGACTCCGCAACCCCTGCTGATCTCTCTAACAGCTTCTCTTTCTCTCACATCCCACGTCAGATTGGGAGGGGTGGGGGTACTTCTCCTTTCTAACAATTGGAAATACTCATCCCACTCTCCTCTATGCAATAATAAATAATATGTGTTTTGAGTGGGCAGGTTTAACATATCATGCGCTAAAGTGTGTGTGCAAAGGACAACAGAGACTGCTGCGTCTGCGCGTAATCAGCGCTCCATGAGAGACAACGGGAAGAGCTGGTTAGCGGTCAAAAACTATCAAAGAGAACGCGAAAAACAACCCGTTTGTTCTAAGAAGTTGTTATGCAGTGTATAACAATACAATTGGCCAGAAAACAAAAGGGTTTTTTGCCGGAGCGAGAGATATTTTATCCACAGCGTCTCCACGACATGGTGGCAGCAACAATACTACAGAGAGAATAAAAGTTACGCCTTCTTTCTTTGCGTGAACATTTGGGCGGCATTATGCAAATCTTCCCACATAGCGATGTAGATATGTGGGGGCGTGTTAGAACGAGCCGTTTTAGGTAGGCGTGGCTGACTCTTAACTTTTATAAAGAATATCTCTTTGGATTTGAGACTTTAGTCTTTGCAACTTTACAGATCTTCTTTATGCACCAAGAGCTTGTAACACTCCAAAGAGAAAGGAAAAATTTTAATTGCATCATATGACCCCTTTAAATACAGGAGTGAATAACTTAAATTATCGTTCTGTGTATGTACGGAACATGGCTCACTACCGGAATTGTGATGATCGATAGCAACTTTCTGTTGTCTCGCATGTTTGAAATCCACTATTTTTGATAAAAGGAGTATTGCAGCAACCAAATGTGTTTATGTTTGTAAGGCTGCTTTGCACTACGTGCTCTTTGAGGGGTTAACATGCCCACTTATTCTAAGAAATGTTTGGGCTTGTTGTTTAGGTTTGGTTCAAAAAGCAATCAATTTTATGGAGATATTAAAGTGGGCAGGTGCGGGTCACAATATTTTGATCTTGTTTGGTTAAAACTCATACCACTTTCCCTGTGGTTTTCTTGCATTGCACACATACAGGCACATCTCTGATATGCATTTAAATACATCATTAATAACTAGTTGTTCAGTTTGGTTCCATACACACCTTGTAGAATTTTTGTAAATGCTCTTGTCACTACCTGCATTTTTCAGGAGTCAATTTGGTTGTAGGATGCGGTTGTCACTCCCTTAAAATACTGAACTGTGTGGGTACAGAATAGGATCAAGCACTGAAAGATGAACTTACAAGCAAATGCAGCTGCAGTGTTTACGTGGCCTTTCATTTAATTGTAAATAACATGTAATTTAGTGTCTGAAAGCATTACATTCAGTTCACACCTAAGTAATATTTCCATAATAAGTACTGTTTTTAAAACAATACTATTGTGTACTTCTTTTTCAGAATGGTCCACACATTAGCTCAGTTGCCAACTCATTAAGACATCATGATGAAAAAACAAAAACAACACACAATTAAAATATCAAGTGTCTCTCCTCATGTAGATGTTCTGTCCTCTTACATAGTTTGACATTTTGGATGACATGTACATACTGGCATATTGCCAGCTCATTAAGATTTCATTGTGTCTCCCCATGCAAATGTCTTCTGCTCTAATATGTTCTGATGGCCCCCAAAAATAATTTCAAAATAGTTTTATTACATTTCCCGAATCTTCAATCAGTACATTGTGCAATGATTTGTTTCAGGAACCCCAACGCTATTAGTTCCGGCCTGTTTGCTACCGATGACATCTAATGGTCACCTCACAGACAAAAAAAGTAATCTGTGCAAGGGTAATGTTGGTACTTTACACCACGTTGTGCTGTCAGAAAGCGAGAAGGCACTTGAGCAGCTGGTCTGCTAGCCATTACAGTTCTCAGGGCACGTTAGGAGAGCACAGGCTCTTGATCAAAGCATGTGTCAGAGTTGATATCACCTCGGCACAGCATCACCCTGTGAGGCCACGACCGGCTAGACAGAGCCTAAAATGAATTTAAGGAAGATGTTAATGCGCAGAGACTGGGCAGTGAGGAATTGAGATGCAACTGTTGTGAGGTTTGAACCTTTCTCAACATAATCAGTAGCTTTTGGTCTCTGGAGCCTCCATTATCTATTCAGAGGTGATGTTAGGAGGGAGTGCGAGGTGAATATTGAATTTATTCCAGCAGATGACCGAGGTATGTTTAGATCTATAGGAATTGAGCAGTTAAGTAATAACCTGGCCTTGGAACATCTTGGAGACTGTATTTCAATCAGAAAACTATGGATTTTTGTTTTGCTAGGGGAAGGAGATCCTTAAAGATGTCAGGAATGAGACATTATTTGTGTATATTTACATGACTCGTATCATTCTGGTTGTAAAAGTGTGTATGTTGAGTGTAATTTCAACACTTTCTCCAAGTAATCTTCACTGTTGTGGGCTTTTGTGTGTCTTATGAGAGACTAGTGGAACATCATCACCATATAAAAGCAAACAATTTATTACACACGCTAAGGCATATGGCTTCAAAAGACCAACAAATATTTTGTTATTTAGTATTTCTCTCTTGTTTTCCAGCTATCAAGTCTTATATAATAACATGAGATATTAAGTCTTGTTTCTGTATCAAAATTAAGTGAGTTGTGTGTGCTACTAAGAAAAATGTGTGTGCTACTAAGGTCAGAAAAAATAATTTAATTTAAAAGGAAAACGTTCTCTTTTTTTCTGACCCTATTTTTGATACATTTTTCAGTAAGCCCACAATGTCTTCTGTGTCTTGATTTACTATTCTGAAAATCCTCTACCTAATTTGGTGTTGCTGCTTTTTTGCTTTTAAAAATTAAGCCTACTATTATGCTTTATTATCACCATATCTTGCATTCAGTCTTTTTGGCAACTTGTTTTCTCGTGCAATGTTTTTTTGGTGAACATTGACAAATCCTTTTTTTTTTTTTCCACTCAAAAACTGAGGTTCATAAGTTCAGATCAGCATACGATCAATTATTTCTAAATCAAAACCTGTGCTAACTGAAAGAAAACAAGTCTTTTGTTTTCAATATGTCATGGGACAGTCATTCATTCCTTCATTTGTGGGACATAAAGGAGTCCAAGGTGAATACACATTCAATTTTATTTTTGCCATCAAAATATAAGCACATGCACCTACAGTACACAAGGACAAACAAACACCTCACATCTGTGATGTTTCTGGGAGTTTTTATTTTGTATATTGTGTTCTATTGTGAAGTCTCTTGTCTCTGTCAGTTTTCTGCCCTTGTCCTTGACTATGTTTAGAATAGCATTATTTTCACAGTATGTGTACAGTCTATACACGTACAGTGGGTATCGAAAAGAATCACTCCCCTTTAAAATAATCACATTTTGTAGCTTTGTATGAAGATGGACACAGTTTTTAGTTTTTGTTTTATCCAGCTGTACTTAGTGCAACTTATAACATCCAAGTGAAAGATATAACACCAACATGTCAGAAAAAAAAATGAATCACTGAGTTGGAAAAAGGATCACCCCCTTCCTAAAAATAACTTGTAAACTCAATCAGGTGTAGCTAATCACCTTCTCAATGGCACACAGAGTAATTTGACCATCAATTGTGATCAGCTGTGGTCATTTTGATCAGCTCAGCATGAAAATAGCTTTCCTGGAGCATTGAAGTCATTGGTAGTGCAACTGAAGCAAACAGTCAACCAGAGATGTAAAGTATTGGAGTAAATGTAATTAGTTACTGTATTTGAGTATCTTTTTGGATACTTTGTAGTTGTACTGAGTATCAAAGATATTAGCAACTTTTACTTTTTACTTCACTACACTTTTGAATGAGTATCTGTACTCTTTACTCCACTACATTTGAAATGAGTGTTGCAGTTACACATTACATTTTGCATGGACCTAGCTTTTTCTGCAGCAGTTTATTTCTGCTACAAAAGACATGATATTGCCTATTACAGTTCACTTAAAGTACTGCATCTTGTGCGTTTTGCCCTTACTCACCCAAACTTTTCAACAAGGCTGTGTGAATGCCATTATTTTATTTATCCATTATACTGAAGAGACCTTTTTGAAATATGTTGTTTTTGTTTGTTTTGTAATTTTGAGGTGTTCAGTTATATTTATTTATTTAGAAAATAAACGTGATTGCTCTCCTCACAAATCAACTCTTTCTAGTTTTTGTTTCATGCTCTCTGTGCCTTGCCCTGGACTTGTATGTCACTTCCTGTCTCCCGTGGTGTTTGCAGTCAGTTTGTAGTCTGTTTGTTCATTGGTTCCCCTTGATTAGTCTCCCCAGGGGCCTGTTTCATAAAACAAGTTTACCAAAT
>NW_015549591.1:1169321-1177759 GCF_001515605.1 Sinocyclocheilus anshuiensis | reverse complement strand
GTTTTTGTTTCATGCTCTCTGTGCCTTGCCCTGGACTTGTATGTCACTTCCTGTCTCCCGTGGTGTTTGCAGTCAGTTTGTAGTCTGTTTGTTCATTGGTTCCCCTTGATTAGTCTCCCCAGGTGTGTCTTATCTTGTTTAGCTTGTTAGCCCCCTGTGTGCATATATAGCCCTAGTTTTTCTTTAGTTCCTTGTGAGTTGTTGAATGTAATGGTTCTGTTTGTCAGACATTCTGTTCTTTGTTGCCTTTGGTTTTTGGCTTATTGTTTGTTCTAGTTTTTCCATTAAATGCCTGCACATAGATCCTTGCCTCTGCCTTTTTCCCCAGCTTCTCCACAACATTACAGTTTTTCACTGGCATGTCTCTTTAACCAGTGCATCTTTCAGCCTATATTTAGTATAAGTAAAATACTTAAGTACTGTTAAAATCAGATACTCTAAGACTTTTGCTCAAGTTGTTTTGGAATTGGTGACTTGTAATGTGTAGTGGAGTACTTTTCACAGTAAGGTATCTGTACTTTTACTCAAATATGGTTTTTAGGTACTCTTTACACCTCTGCAATCAGCTATGGGTGGCAAGGCACAGTCAGATGATCTCCGGGATAAAAATGTAGACAGGCACAAGTCAGAAAATGGATACAAAAAAAAATACAAATACAAATGCTTTATTAATGCCTAGGAACACAGTGAAGTCCATTATTATGAAGTGGAAGGTATTTGGTACAACACAGACCTGGATCCTGGATCAGGACGTCACTCCAAACTGGATGAAAAAGCCAGGAGGAAACCGTTCAGAGAGGCGACCAAGAGGCCTACAGCAACTCTTACGCAGTTGCAGGAATTTATGACAGAGTGGTCATTGTGTGCATGTGACATCAATATCACACATTCTCTACAAATGTGGCTTGTATGGGAGGGTTGCAAGAAAAAAGCCACTCCTCAAGAAAGGCTATATGCAATCACGGCAAAATGCACCTTGAAGATTCTGCAAGGCAGATGAGACTAAAATTGAATTATTTGGCCTCATATGTCTGGCAAAAAGCTCACCATCCAAATAACAGCATTCCTACAGTAAAGCATGTAGGTGGTAATATCCTGGTATGGGGCTATTCTCTGCAGCAGGGACTGGAGCACTTGTCAGGATAGAAGGAAAAATGGATGGGGCAAAATACCGTCAAATTCTTGAGGAAAATCTGCTGCCCTCTTCCAGAAATTTGTCAATGGGAAGAAGGTTTACTTTCCCACTTGACAATGACCCAAAGCACACAGCAAAACTGACCACACACAGTAGTTGAAGGAGAAAAAGGTGAATGTCCTTGCATGGCCTAGTCAGAGCCCAGACTTAAACCCCACTGAAAATCTGTGGAATGACATGAAGACTGCAGTCCACAAATGCTCACCATCAAATTTAACTGAACTTGAGCAGTTCTGCAAAGAAGAGTGGGTAAATATTGCAAAGTCTAGATGTGCAAAGTTAGTAGAGACAGATCCCAACAGACTAAAGGCTGTAATTAAAGCAAAAGGTGGTTCAACAAAATACGGACACAAGGGGGTGATCCCTTTTCCAACTAAGTGTTTCTGTTGTGTTATTTATTTATTTATTTATTTTTCTGACATGTTGGTGTTATATCTTTCACTTGGATGTTATAAGTTGCACTGAGTAAATACAGCTGGATAAAACAAAAACTGTGTCCGTCTTCATTTCAGGCTGCAAAGCAACAAAATGTGATTATTTTAAAGGGGGGGGGGTGATTCTTTTCTATATCCACTGTATGTGAGGAATATCCAAATTACTAAATTTTCCAAAATGTACAGTATGCCACAGTATAAAAGTGCACATTGCGAGGACAATTATATGCCACTACGCAACTTAACTTTCCAGGTTTATAATGAGCCATTTTTAAATGATATAGCATGATGAAAACTCTTCCGAGAGCAGAATACTTTTAGGTGAAGTTTGCTTGTGATAATGATCATGATAACCTTTCAATCCTTAAAAACAAAAAATTCTGTCTTTATTTACTCGTGTCATTTCAAACCCATATGATGTATAAACCCGTATGACTCGTATGAACAGAAAAAGAAGAGCATCGTGCCAGTATTTTCAGTGTATGTTCTCTATAATCATGCTCTTGCAAACTATTCTAAGTCAAACTTTAAATAAAAAAAAAAAAGTTTCTTACGTTTGTGTAAGAAAAATATCCCTATTTAAAACTTTATAAACTGTAATCTCTAGCTTCCGCTAACTGCCGTATGCACGTTCACGAGAGAGTGGCGTTCCCATGGATGACATAGGTGTAGCATAAGCTTCGATGAGTAGTGACGAATGCGGAAGCGCAGAGGAGAGAGCAAAACAAAACCCTGCTCATGAATTAGAAGTACAAAATGAGGATTTGTAAAGAAAAAAAATTCGGAGGATTTCGATATAAGCCAAAAGGAGACTGGTTTTCCTTAGCTGTAAGCAAATCTTGGTTCTCGCGAGACTAGCATATTCTCATCGGAGCTTACACTACTCCTACATCCTATGTCATCTGCTGGAACGCCACTCTCTTGTGAACGTGTGTATGGCAGTTAGCGGAAGCTAAAGATTAACGTTTTAAATATGGATATTTTTCTTACACAAATGCATCACTTCACTTCAGGAAGCCTTTATTAACCCCCGGAGCCGTTTGTAGTACTTTTTATGATGGATGGATGCATTTTTTTAGGCTTCAAAATCTTGACCCCATTCACTGCTATTATAAAGCTTGGAAGAGCCAGGACATTTTTTAAATATAACTCCGATTGTATTTGTCTGAAATACAAAACAATTTTTGGGTGAACTATCCCTTTAAAGTAACTCTGCAGTTTTGTGTATTTTGCGACTTTTGGAGTGAGTGGAATTCACTGTAGTAAATACACCACATAACTACTATCATATAATATAATATAATATAATATAATATAATATCACATTACAGCCTTGAAATCATTTAATTTCAGTCAGAGTTGTGCGACACTCAATGGCCATTTACAGATACCATAGGAATGAATAAGAAGTGCCGTAAGCTGTATCCCACCTGTCACAACAAGTCTGTGACTTCTCTCATAAAACAACATTTTTTCGGTGTAAACTCTAAAAATAGTTAAATCCAAAACTATTGTTTTGTGTAAAACATGTTGAAGATTAGCCGATAGGCTGTCAATTCATTAAATGATGAGCTGTTTCCTCAAAAAAGCTGTTCATTCAGTGTAGTAAAACCTCTCCTCCATTGACATCCATTCAAACAAAACGGCCTCTGGTTTCCTTCCGTGTACCGCCAAAGCACAAGTGTTAGCATTAGCTGTTACGCTTTTTTGGCTAAAGGTTGCAGGCTTGCCTTCCAGTGGCTTTGACTGTGGATAGCTGTACACGTGTATTTGTTGTTGCCGTAAAGCAGTCTGCTCTTTTTACCCACTCACTAAACTTACAAATTCCCAGAACAGATGTTTGGAGAGAAGCGTGGGAAAGAACCAGAAGACATTCGTCTTACAAGTCACTGTACCTAGGGTGACCATACGTGCCATTTTCCCAGGAGGCGTCCTGGCCAACAGACGGTTCCTTATGCTTTCAAAATGCTCTCGAGGTACTTTGATGTCAAACACTGATCGATCTGAGCCGTGCTGCTTTTAAGTCGAACACACATCCTATGTACGCATAATTGCATCGCTTTGACCGTAGATCCCACCTTCTCACTCACACCATGATTGGCCCATTATGTACAATGCCTGCATGTTATTGGTCAAACTACTTTTCGATCATTACCTTCAGCAAGCATGAAAACAGGAAAAAGCAAAGCCAAAACAAATCCTGGTAAGGACGCGTCCTGGGAAAATGGCATGTATGGTCACCCTACTGTACCTTAAGAATGATTTTGCAACTCATATTTCAAGGTAAACAACTTAAGCCTTATATACACTGCACGATTTTAGCAAACCTATAAGATTGTTGCAAATCACACTGTGCGACATGGATCTGATAAACTTGGGTACGACATGTATGCAGACTTTATGATGATGACACCTATTGATTGGTAGGCTACGACGCAAGTTACTATAGAAAAATATAATGTCATCAGCATGTTCTATTGGTAAACAGAAAGAGAATGATGAATCAGAGTTTGGCAGTTGTAGTTTTTATGTGTGCTGAAAACAAGTGGAAGTGGCGAAAGAGAAAAAGATAAGAGCCTGAGTTAAGTAGTTTTATGTTTTAGCACCGTGTCACATTTTTATTGGCTGGTCAGTAAACGTGGGTTGTAACAGCAAACACACTCTGCGATTATCATGCTGAATTTCTGACACTGTCAGAAAATTATCTTAGGCTATCTTTGGTCGCAAGACCTTGACAACGGCCGTCTTTGAACCTCTCTCACTGTACAACATAGGACCACCGTTTAGGAGCCACGATAACAGATATTGCCACGATTGTTTCGCAATGCCAATCTTTCGTCTGGGACAGCCGCAAACCGTGCATTGTATAGAAGGCTTAAGATACAGATTACCAGTGAGTAAAAACTGAAATTTTGAAGTGTTCCTCAAAGCTATCATATGGCTTGGAATATAATATTTTTGGGACTTTTATAGTGGTTTTGCTTACTTTTTGAAGCTTGAATTTCTCCTTTTGTGTTCCACGGAAGAAAGAAAGTTTGGAACAACATGAGAATGAGTAAATAAATAATGACAGTGTTTTCTTTTTGTAGGTTCAAGCTGAAACATAGAGAGCAAGCTGTGACAGAAGCTATGTTGCTGTGCAGCTCTGACTCTGATAAATGCAGGACGGAGGGCAGTGATAAGCAGAAGTGATCATCCTGTCATTTACTCTGGATCCCTCAGTGAGTGTAATGTGAGTCTTTAGAGCCTTTCATCCTTCAGGATAAAGTCACAGAGATCTAACAAAGCCACACACTGAAGCCACTGAGCTCAACAGAGGTTTACTGACCAGGCTCAGCAATGATGGATTTATTTACTGATGTGATTAGCACAGTGTTGCTTTGTGTGGATGGGAATGATGCATTGTTGGTTGGTCGCTTTACTTGTTGGTCAAACAGTGTCTTTCTGTCTATATGAAAACTATAATCTGTAATGATTGTGTCACCCTCAACTAGTTTGTCATGGCTAGAGTCATCCATTACTTCAGTGTTATTATTGTTAACAAAAACTAAAATTAATACCATTACAACATGTTTGTTAGATTAAATTAAAATTGATGTTGTTAATTGAAATGCTGCCTTGGAAACTAGCTGAAATAAAGTTGAAGTTGAGGTACTAAAATTTAAAAAAACTAAACTGGAATAAAAATAAAGCTGAAAGATAAATAGATATATTAACAAAACTAATAAGAATGGCAAAAGCATATAACTTTGTGTGCATACAAGTATTAGAATTAAAATTAAAACTGTAAAAGTTTAGTTGTAGTAAACATAATAATCCTGGTTTACGTACTTCAGATATTTGCATTTGTTGATTTACCAGGATAAAGTGAGTAGTATGTGGCTCATCATGTGATCTCAACCACCATTATAAAGAATACAATTGCTTTTTCTATGCCACTGATATGACTGGATATTTCATTATATGTGTATGCAATTTAAAATAATAATAATAATATAAATGTACCAATAATTTCTTTAGTGTGTTTGAAAGTACTATTCATTTATTTTTTCTTTCAAATTTAAAATATTTTTGAATCCTGTGATCATTTTAAGCAGAAAAATCACAATGGAAACTGTAAACGTATTATATTCTAGTATAGTTTCAAAAGAACATAATTGTTACATTTTAAGTATTAAATTATAATAAAACTACAGTTTCTCAAAGCCCTGCTGTGTTTGAGCAGGAGTTCTTCATTCGGAAATGTCAGTGGTCCTGCTGCTCTCAAAGCGAAAGCATTCAGTAAGAGCAAATGCCATATTATGAACACCTGCCTCATTATAAAAACCTCTCACAGAACTCAGATCAGGTTTTGGACATTTTAAAAGAGAACACATTAAATGCCAGGTTGGAAGAAGGTCTCTGTGTCATGAGATTTCAAAGATTTTTCGAAACCAAATTGATCAATAAAGGCAGCCCAATTCATGCTGCTTTTCTACACCTGTACTGAGGATATAAATGTCATCAGTATAAAGGTTGGGTTTGGATGCTTTATGGTGTCATCAGCTGAAGTGCCTCTGCTAGATGCTGATTGTAAGGTTTCAGCTAAAGTGGAGTGCATCCAAAGAGAGCTGATGAATTTGAACGTGGCTGGACTGGATGACTGGTCTAAATCCTTTCACTAGTATATTTTAAATTAAAGTTGTGTCACTTGAATAATTTTATTTAATTTTTTTATTTTTCACCAGATTAAGATTACTGCTGCATTAAATTAGGCAATTTAGTTAGGTGTCATTTAAAAGGAAGTCGTAAGTATGGCACTTTTCTATTCTGCTTTATGTTATTGAACTCTGGGGAAGATGCAACAATGTTGTATTATTGCTACTAAATGACTCATGTGACATGACTTCTACATTTTTATCTGTTAAATATGTATTAGCATCTTCCATTGATGGGAATACCTTTCTGCCACTGCAGGAACTGGATCTAAATGGAAAATAACAATAATAGTAATAATAAATAATAATAAATAAAATAAAATTAACTAAAATAACACATAATCCAATGGAAACTACATGGAATTCAACTGGAACTGGAATATATTTGTCACCAAATCACACACACACACACACACACACACACACACACACACACACACACACACACACACATAATAGTGTGTGAAAAGAGGAACTTAATCTTCAGTAAATGTTGTTCATAAATCTCTGGTCAAATTAAATATTCTGTAATTTGCTATTAATTTTATAGTTTTATTTTCTGTTAATTTTAAGACTTGTAATTTTTTGCAGACGCAATACAAAAATTATGACATGAATATCAGTATAATTTAAAACCATAAATTGTGTGATTTTATATTTTTTCTAGCAAAAGACACGACACAAATATTGAAATTAAATATATTTTCAAAAATGATAAAAAATTAAATAATAATATAAAGACTACGCCACAATATGTAATAAGGTTTCTAGAAAAAGGTCTGCAAATTAAACCACAATTAAGATTTTGGTTTGCAATTAAATGTATAATGTCCAAGAATAGCAGGGTTGCATAGTTGATGAATAAAGTAAACCGTATCATTTGCATAAAAATGTAAAAATTAGTGAGAAAAATCTGGAATTTGAAATTATGTTCTGTCATGCTGTTGATGTAACTTTTTTAGGTATCAGCATTTCAGGATTTTTTTTTTATACTGCTGTACTTAGCTATTGACAGGTTGTGATTAAATGATTAAATTATTATTTTCCCAAGAGGCAACTGAATCCTTCAGCTTTTTATTTTTTCCTCAGTATCTTTCCTCTGATCTCTCTCATGTTACATATAAAATAACATTCTTTGAAAGTCCATAGGGCATCAAGACAGTTTAATGTTCATCATGCAGCTACAAAAAGGTCCGCTAGATAAAATAAAATAAAAATTAAATAATTCAATTAAATTAAATAAGTGTATAGGTGCAAATTACATTCTCCACACTGGTGATTTAAGATTACAAATAGTGTATTTACTTTATGTGCAGTACATTACTAAATAACAGATTCAGTCATCTCTAAACAGCTGTTATTTCAGACAGTGTGCAGTTAGACAGTTGTTTGTCAAGAGCTGTAGAATAGAAATGCTTTGAGGATTGTTTGTGTTTAGTTGCTCGTGGTAATGTTCAAAGACGGGATGTGTTCTTATAACAGCAGCTAATTACAATGATCTGGAATCCCATTGGGCCTATAATTGCATTTCTTTTCTCTATGCTTTTCCTCATGTCCTGTGCAAAAAGGTTTATCTGCAGACGAGCTAATGTCTTTGTTTGCTGTGTTCCACTGCTAGTTTCACAGTTTGCTGAAGGTGCATTGCATCATGACAGTGTTCCTGCATCTTTTTTTTTTTATTAAAAATTAAGAACTATAATTAATTAGTTTTTCCTCATGTTCAAGCTAACAAGTTTATATATATATATACACAGTATCTCACAGAAGTGAGTACACCCCTCACATTTTTGTAAATATTTTATTATATCTTTTCATGTGACAACACTGAAGAAATTACACTTTGCTACAATGTAAAGTAGTGAGTATACAGCTTGTATAACAGTGTAAATTTGCTGTCCCCTCAAAATTTGCTGTTCCCCCTGGGGAAGTCGTGGCCTAATTGTTAGAGAGTCGGACTCGTAACCCAAAGGTTGCGGGTTCGAGTCTCGTACAGGCAGGGATTGTAGGTGGGGGGAGTGAATGTACAGCACTCTCTCCACCTTCAATACCATGACTGAAGTGCCCTTGAGCAAGGCACCGAACCCCCAACTGCTCCCCGGGCGCCGCAGCATA
>NW_015549591.1:1165210-1168980 GCF_001515605.1 Sinocyclocheilus anshuiensis | reverse complement strand
TTATACAAGCTGTACACTCACTACTTTACATTGTAGCAAAGTGTCATTTCTTCAGTGTTGTCACATGAAAAGATATAATAAAATATTTACACAAATGTGAGGGGTGTACTCACTTATGTGAAATACTGTATATACAGTATATATTAGTATATATCTTATTATATTATAATATAAATTATATAAAATCCTAGTGTGAAGAAAATTGAAAAAAAAAAAAAAATCAAAAGAATCAGTAAAGGTTATGTGACTGTAAAAGTTTTTTCATGGCCAAAATGCCAAAAAAGAACCTTTATTTAACAGTACTGTTTAGAACCATATAATACTGAAGAAGCTTTTTATGCTGAAATTGTTCTTTGCAGTAAAAATTAGAGTTCTTTATTCCAGCCTTTTTTATTTTTTCAAATAAAAACTGTAACTGTAAAAACCACCTCCTTATTGATTTTCTGGAACTCAACGGTCCAAATACACACATTCTCAACAGGTAAATTATTTCTTTTTTACAATGTCTATACATTTTACCTTTAAAATTGTAACTGGTTTCCTACTAGTCCTGTCTTTTTTGCTTTTCAGTTTTTTAACAGAGTACTGGCATATGTTTGAGCAGCTCTTTTCAGCTGAGGATACTTCTCTCTTCTTCTCTAAGTAACAGAGATATCGACATTATGGTCCATATTGTTAGAGTTTTCAATTATTACTTGGGTTTATCCATAAAACATACCCAGTCTCTCTCTCTCTCTCTCTCTCTCACACACACACACACAAACACACACAGACATTAAAGCTTTCCCATGACTTGTATCACTGTTTTTCCTTTTAACATTGTGAAGGGCTAACATACTGTCCACTGTCAATGGCATTCTTAAACAGAGTTGTTTTTACAACTGGAACACTCTAAACTCAATTGTGTACTTATATATACTTATGTATATAGAACCGTTTTTGGTTCACCAAAGAACCTTTCAGGGAAAAGCTCTTAAAAGAACCATTTTTTTTCTTAGTGTGAAGAATATTGAAAAAAATATCTAGGACCATTTTCCACTGTATATAAATATGTAAATAGTAATTTATACTTTACAGTATTGTCCAATGTCATTTTTTAAAAAAGTGACGGATGATAGCAGACTTATGTACTAACATGTTTGGATATTGTTGGACCAACAATAAGATGTTTGGTTTTTCATCTTTTTCACAAAATACCTTATGTGAATTAGGAATAAAAACTGATTTGTTCTCATCTGATGCTTCAGGCATTATTAAACTGTCTAACAACACAGCTGTACTGCAATAATAATAAAAAAGATAGATGTAACTTGTCAAATTAAACATTTTGCTGGTAGCTATCACTCGTTTGAGATGTCAGAGCATCCTGAATCTGTCGAAAGTGGAAGTTAATGATGGATTTATCTCGCTTTGTGGAAATTCCCTGAGAGATAAACAGCTCGATATTATGTTGCATATAAAACACAATTGCTTGGGGATTTTAATGGGCTTCAGAACACAATTTATTTTATTACTGGAGGCAGCACATTTAACCTTTACATGGAAATGTCTAGTGCCATAAATGGCTTTAAGTAAACTAATAAATGTAATAAATTGCATGATCAAGTTGGTTCAAATATTAAAGGCAGAGATATTTAATTGCTTGCTATTAAATTAAATTTAATCAGCTTTCTATTTTGCATCTCAGTCATTCAATTTATTTAATCAAAATATTATGGTATAATTCAGGTAAGCTTAGGCATTGTAACTGCACTGCCAGCAATCAGAAACTACTATGTGCAGATGTACAAATTAAGTGTATATAGTCATGATGATTCATCAACAAGTATAAGTTATATAACACATTTCAATCATGGAATGTGTTAAAGTAAATGATCTTATCTTCTTTTGGGAGTTATCTTCGTAAGTTTTGATACAGTATATTTGTGTATTTATGATTGATCAGCATAATTATGTAAATAATTCAATTAACATTTTTTGACAGACCAAATTATAAACAGTAAAATTGTAAGTTTTTTTTATTAGTATTAATAATAATAATAATAATAATAATAAAATTAAAAACTACACATTTTTGTCTTTAAAAATATCTGATATTGGATATTTATTAAAATAATAATAATCTGGTGCCATCTCCACATATAATTTGATACAGCAAATGGGAACATATTGGGTTTTGCTTCCCTGGGGGCCCCTGTGGACCAGCACTGCATTGTTTGCTTTGATGTCTTGGAGATATTAATTATTAATCTCTCCCCAAAATGTGATTAAATGTGAACAAAACCGATTGAACTGCTGTGCCGGTCAGCTTGTTTCTCATCCCACCTTTCCTCCAAACCAGCTCGCTAATAATCTCTGAATGCACTTTGAAGTGGAAATGGGTTGTTTCCAGAGGAGCAGATCATCTGCACACCCAGAGAGACTCTAGTGATTTGTTTGACATGTTTAATTTATGGCCCGTGCCAGGAGCACATAATGGCAGAAAGAGGATAATTTCTTTAAATGACTTATTGATGGAGGATTGAGGTGATACAATAGCTTTCATGAAAAATCGAGTGAACTTAATAGGGTTCCCTGTCTCTAGAACAATCAGACAGAAAAATTGTGACATCTTGAATGAAACTTTGATGAGCTTATCTCAAGGGAAAGCCATGCCTTGTCTTGACAGGCTGCAGACGGTGACAGCTCATTGTCTGAGCTCTACACCTGTCAAACATCAGGTCCAACTCTGAGATCTCCACCAAAATTCCCTCGGGGCGGGCGATGTAGCCAGCTCATGCACCTGGTCAGACAACTCAAGAGGCTCAGGCTCCGGGGCGACGATCGGCTCAGTCGCGGTGAGCTCAGGCTCTCCGTCTGCGGTGGGCTCAGGCATCTGCTCCGTGCAGCGGGATGACGGCTGGCTGGTCTCTGGTTCGTGAGTGGGGCTGGAGATGTCCTCCTCGGTGGGGCAGACGGAGAAATACAGTCCATTTCTCTCCAGCACCCACTCCACGAAAGCGGCGAAATCCTCCTTGGGACTGTTGGCTGGTAGGCGTGCCTTACACCGCTTTCTCAGGCTGGTGTGATAGAATATGCAGAGCGAGCGATCCGGGAAGTGTGTAAGGCACGCCAGATCTGGTCAGTCACTGGTATGGTCCTCCAGCGAACGGTCCTGTTGCTCCAGGCAAAGGAGTTGAACGGCTGGGATTGCCATTCTGGCAGAGGGAAGAAACAAAACAAAAAATAAAGAAAAACGCAGCTAATATTACTCACTTTTACGGTTTGCTATTCTGTTACATAATGGCTACGGAGGTGGAACGAGGAGACGAGGAGACACAGGCGTAAACTCAACATACAGTATTTTAATCTTCGCTTCTGGGAAATACAAGGCAGACAGACACTCACGTAGCACATAGGGGAATCAACTCAATAGCAGACAAAGGAATATTGGAGAACACAGGATTTAAATACTGGGAACGTAATCAGGGAGAAACATAAACAGGTGTGGAGCTAATTAATCAAAAACCATGGAAACAAACAAGGCAGGAGAAAGGAAACCGACAACTAAACCAAAACAGATCATAACCATAACAGTATTCAGTGCTTTAACAAAAGAAAAAAAAAATATTCCTTAAGAGACATCTTTACAGTTTAAGCCTTTCATTGTTTGTGTTAAAATATCTTTTTATATTTATTTTGTGACAATTAAGTGAGCCATTAAGTAGTTTTTCAGTACTAATATATATATATATATATATATATATATATATACAGTATATATACACACA